>NC_053495.1:69203581-69548581 GCF_905171775.1 Rana temporaria
CCCGGTATCTTCGATGGACGACTACAAGGTGAGTATGGGGGGAAAAAATTCGGGACAGGCATACTGTAGCTCGCGCTACAGTGCCTGATTTAAAGGTAAAAGAAAAAATTTTTTTTTTTTTCCTGTCGATAGGGTGAACCCCCGCTTTAAGTTTATCAACATAAATTTCATATCGATGCGTTCAGAAGGGCCGTGTCTTTCAAACGGTGAAGTCGCTGTATCGATCGCATGTACGGTTGTGGATTTATTACGTTTTGTTTGGAGGCATAATTAATGTATTGGTCTGTGAATTAAAAGGCGTTTGTAATGGAATGTCTTTCCATAAATAGCTTTCCTTACCTCAGTGCAATATTCCTCCTCACTGACCTGGGGGGAGGGGAAACCTCTTGAGGGGGGAGGGGCGACCAGGAAGTCAGCATATTCTCTACTTTGCAGATAGAGAAAGGAGCTGTGTGTCCTAAAGATAGTGTAGTGGTTATGGTGAATGGCTTTGGTGCGGGCTCAGCAATTCAGCATTCCCACTCGCATTTTCCTCAGGAAATGCATTGTCTAGTTCTTTTTATTCTTATCCTTTATTAGTGGGAATGCTTAATAAGCATTCCCAGTATTGATATTTAGTGGGAATGCTTTAATAAGCATTCCCAGTATTGATATTCGTTTTTTATTATTAGTGGGAATGCTTTAATAAGCATTCCCAGTATTGATATTCGTTTTTTATTATTAGTGGGAATGCTTTAATAAGCATTCCCAGTATTGATATTCGTTTTTTATTATTAGTGGGAATGCTTTAATAAGCATTCCCAGTATTGATATTCGTTTTTTATTATTCTTCTTCTTAATTTTAATTTTATTATTATTATTCCGTACGTTTTTTGGCTCTGCGTAACTTCTGCATACTTTCAGCTATTGAGACCATTCAACTATTAAAATGTTCTTCTCGTTCAGCTAACGATGGGACTTCTTCAAGTTTTTTTGTACTATTTATACTTTTTAAAATATTAAGCTTTTAGACACTTTTTTTTAACATTGAAGTCAATGAGAACATCCCTTTTCCTGCTTCAAAACACACGTTCTGCCAAAAGTTTCAGCTCCTTCATACTTTCACTTACAGACACCAAACAAACTTTAAAGCGGTCACAAAATATTCAGCTATCCAAACATGACTTTTTAGATTGATATCTTATACGGTTTTTGTGAAAACGCAATTTACGTTTAGTGATTTTTTTATCGGTTATAATGTAATCCTATGGAGCAGGTTTAGAGTGTGTCATGTGACCTTTAGAGTGGAGATCTTTGAAAACAAAAATTATCTTTAAAAAAAGGGCGAACAAATTGCTCTCACGCCCACAAGATCTACTTGTCATACACAATTTATATATCAAAACGTAGGTATGCTTGTCTGGTTTCAGGCAATGTGATCAGTTTTGCGATAGGCATTTGACTTTTAGTTCCAGGAGCTTCTAAAGGACAAGTGCCTCAAACGCCCTCCCATTGACCGTCATGTTAAAAAGTCTAAAAAAAATTCCTGCAAACACACAAAGACGCTCTTTTCTAAATCGCTGGCATGGCCACATTTTTAAGTTTATCAACATAAATTTCATATCGATGCGTTCACAAGGGCCGTGTCTTTCAAACGGTGAAGTCGCTGTATCGATCGCATGTACGGTTGTGGATTTATTACGTTTTGTTTGGAGGCGTAATTAATGTATTGGTCTGTGAATTAAAAGGCGTTTGTAATGGAATTTCTTTCCATAAATAGCTTTCTACCTCAGGGCAATATTCCTCCTCACTGACCTGGGGGGAGGAGAAACCTCTTGAGGGGGGAGGGGCGACCAGGAAGTCAGCATACTCTCTACTTTGCAGATAGAGAAAGGAGCTGTGTGTCCTAAAGATAGTGTAGTGGTTATGGTGAATGGCTTTGGTGCGGGCTCAGCAATTCAGCATTCCCACTCGCATTTTCCTCAGGGAATGCATTTTCTAGTTCTTCTTCTTAATTTTAATCTTAATTTTATTATTCCGTACGTTTTTTGGCTCTGCGTAACTTCTGCATACTTTCAGCTATTGAGACCATTCAACTTTTAAAATGTTCATCTCGTTCAGCTAACGATGGGACTTCTTCAAGTTTTTTTGTACTATTTATACTTTTTAAAATATTAAGCTTTTAGACACTTTTTTTTAACATTGAAGTCAATGAGAACATCCTTTTTCCTGCTTCAAAACACACGTTCTGCCAAAAGTTTCAGCTCCTTCATACTTTCACTTACAGACACCAAACAAACTTTAAAGCGGTCACAAAATATTCAGCTATCCAAACATGACTTTTCAGATTGATATCTTTTACGGTTTTTATGAAAACGCAATTTACGTTTAGCGATTTTTTCAGAAAATGGAATCGGTTATAATGTAACCCTATGGAAGGGATTTAGAGTGTGTCATGTGACCTTTACAGTGGAGATCTTTGAAAACAAAAATTATCTTTAAAAAAAGGGCGAACAAATTGCTCTCACGCCCACAAGATCTACTTGTCATACACAATTTATATATCAAAACGTAGGTATGCTTGTCTGGTTTCAGGCAATGTGATCAGTTTTGTGATACGTATTTTAGTTTTAGTTCCAGGAGCTTCTAAAGGACAAGAGCGACAAAACCACTCTCATTGACCGTCATGTTAAAAATTTTAAAAATTTTCCTGCAAAACACACAAAGACGCTCTTTTCTAAATCGCTGGCATGGCCACAATTTTAAGTTTATCAACATAAATTTCATATCGATGCGTTCACAAGGGCCGTGTCTTTCAAACGGTGAAGTCGCTGTATCGATCGCATGTACGGTTGTGGATTTATTACGTTTTGTTTGGAGGCGTAATTAATGTATTGGTCTGTGAATTAAAAGGCGTTTGTAATGGAATTTCTTTCCATAAATAGCTTTCTACCTCAGTGCAATATTCCTCCTCACTGACCTGGGGGGAGGGGAAACCTTTTGAGGGGGGAGGGGCGACCAGGAAGTCAGCATACTCTCTACTTTGCAGATAGAGAAAGGAGCTGTGTGTCCTAAAGATAGTGTAGTGGTTATGGTGAATGGCTTTGGTGCGGGCTCAGCAATTCAGCATTCCCACTCGCATTTTCCTCAGGGAATGCATTTTCTAGTTCTTCTTAATTTTAATTTTATTCCGTACGTTTTTTGGCTCTGCGTAACTTCTGCATACTTTCAGCTATTGAGACCATTCAACTTTTAAAATGTTCATCTCGTTCAGCTAACGATGGGACTTCTTCAAGTTTTTTTGTACTATTTATACTTTTTAAAATATTAAGCTTTTAGACACTTTTTTTTAACATTGAAGTCAATGAGAACATCCTTTTTCCTGCTTCAAAACACACGTTCTGCCAAAAGTTTCAGCTCCTTCATACTTTCACTTACAGACACCAAACAAACTTTAAAGCGGTCACAAAATATTCAGCTATCCAAACATGACTTTTCAGATTGATATCTTTTACGGTTTTTGTGAAAACGCAATTTACGTTTAGTGATTTTTTCAGAAAATGTTATCGGTTATAATGAATTCCTATGGAAGGTGTTTTAGAGTGTGTCATGTGACCTTTACAGTGGAGATCATTGAAAAAAAAATGATCTTTAAAAAAAGGGGAAACAAATTGCTCTCACGCCCACAAGATCTACTTGTCATACACAATTTATATATCAAAACGTAGGTATTTTTGTCTGATTTCAGGCAATGTGATCAGTTTTGTGATACGCATGTTATTTTTAGTTCGTGGAGCTTCTAAAGGACAAGAGTACCACATTTTCTGTCATTGACTCATGTTATAACGTCTAAAAAATTCCCAGCAAAACACACAAAGACACTCTTTTTTAAATCGCTGACCTTCCCACATTTTTAAGTTTATCAACATAAATTTTATACCGATTCGTTCACAAAAGCCTTGTGTTTCAAACGGTGAAGTCGCTGTATCGATCGCATGTACGGTTGTGGATTTATTACGTTTTGTTTGAAGGCTTAATTCATGTATTTGGTCTGTGAATTAAAAGCGTTTGTAATGGTATTTCTTTCCATAAATGGCTTCCTTTACCTCAGTGCAATATTCCTCCTCACTGACCTGGGGGGGGGACCTCTTGAGGGGGGAGGGGCGACCAGGAAGTCAGGACACTCTCTACTTTGCAGATAGAGAAAGGAGCTGTGTGTCCTAAAGATAGTGTAGTGGTTATGGTGAATGGCTTTGGCGCGGGCTCAGCAATTCAGCTATTCAGCATTCCCACGCGCATTTTCCTCAGGAAATGCATTTTCTAGTTTGCTTTGTTAAGCGCTTTTTATCCTTCCCTGTGAGGAGCGTTTCTGAGGTGGCTGAGGTGGATTGCGCCTTTTTTGCTGTGCCCTTTGCTTGCTGGGCTGCGCTACAGGGGTTCGATTTAAGCTTATTCCTGGCACCCCCTAACACCATTTTGGTATTGTTTGATACCCCTCACCTCCCGGAGCTTTTGTCACTGTAGCCTGCTCGTTTTTTCCTTCGCTGGCCGCCGGTTGTCTGCGGTGTTTCTCCCTCACAGAGCGGAGCTCTAGCTCGGCATGACCGATCAGCTAAACCCCATGCATGCGCCTCTCGCACTTAGAATTTCATAAAGAAATTGATGTGTGGAAACATAGTTATGATGGTTGGATATACAGTTGACGGAAGGGATAAACAAGGCATCATATGAAGGGATGAGTAAGTAAAGGTACTCTTACAGGATGGTGTGGACTTAACTGTTTTTTTTGGACAGTAAGTCTCATGAGCGTAGTGGTCTCAACAGACCTGGGTCTCTGCGTAGAAGAACTCCCCAGATGGTGGTGGCCGGACACGTTAGATGCAATGAGGGTCTCTGGTCACAGGAACTGGGTGGATGAAACTTCAATAGCAGGACGTAGGTTGAAAGCCTTAATGCACTCGTATGACGAGGTGGAAGCAAATGGTGGAAAAGAAAAAGAAATGCTCCAGATGGTGCAGGTCAAAACAAAACCATGACAGGTTTTATTGATGAACAAAATATAAAAAAGATCACGTGAACAATAAATATCGATAAAAGCAGTATGGGGTGCTATAATGCCATCCCGGCGCATTTTCGGGCCCCTGTTGATGGCTCTCTAAGCCGAAACGCGAAGTTCTTTCACGGACTATATTATTGTATTGCTTATGTTGTCTCCACACAGAGTTTATTCACATTGTGTTAATTTTTCACTTTTTTAATCAATTGTGCACATCTTTAGCGCTGACTTATCCTTTAAGCATATTTCATGAGTTTACATATATTTTGAAGCACAGAATAAAAAACTTCAATGAGATTTGAAAAAGAACATTGATCAAAATTTAGAAAACGCTTTTGGAATCCTCCCAGTTATAGGTGTTAATCTGGCACCTTGTGCTAATTTCTTCAATTATCTGACAACCCCTATTTAACTGGCAGCCTAACTTTCCAGTTTTCACTGAATTTGCAAGATGGTGAACCGTGACTGAAACACTCCGGCAGCAGGTTGTCCAGATGAAGGCCAAAGGGGTGACCCTTTCAGCCATAGCAAGAGAAGTTTGTAGTTACAAATCTGTGATCTCTAGAATTGTGCATCTTTACAACATCACAAACTCATTCAAGTCCCCCAAGTAGGCTGGTGGTCCGTGAAAGACAAATGCAAGAGGACAGGATAATGCAGAGAATCTCAATGATTAGTCTGTTCAACACTGCAGCTGTGATTGCTCACCAGTTCAGTGCTGAACATAGTAAAGATCTGTCTCGTTATACAGTGTCTCGCCGTTTAGGAGAATTTGGACTGAAAGCCCACTCTGCATTGACTAAACCTCTCATTGGCAGAACGAATCAAAAGGCTGGACTAGCCTTTCCTGAGGAGAATGTTGTGTGGACAGAGGAGAACTGGTTCTAAGTTCACTTAAGTAATGAAAGCAAGTTTAATTTATTTGGGTGATGGAAAACATTGTTCATCAAACTGAACTGAACCCAAAGTGTGTAAAGAAGTCAGTGGAGGGGAGGGGGGTGTCATGGTTTTTGGGGGGGGGGGGTTTGCAGCAGGAGTTGGGCCTCTTGTACAACTACATGGCAGAGTAAATGCAAATGTTTATCAGAACCTTAGACAAAATGTGGTTCCTTCCCTGCATTCATCACCGAATCAGCCAGCAATTTTCATGCATGACAATGCCCCCTCTCGCACAATAAAACGGGTAAAGCAGTTCCTTAAAGCTGAAAACATTGCAATAATGAAATGGCCAGCCCAGAGTCCTGATCTAAACCAAATAGAAAACCTCTGGAAAAATCTTTGCCGACAAAGTTATGGCCAAGAAACCCACTACAGTCATGAACTGTGGAAGAGACTGGAAGAAGAGTGGAACAAAATCACACCAGAGCAGTGATAGACTAGTGATGTCCTCTGGCCTCAAATGTGCTGTTGAAGTCATTCAAAGCCAAGGGCCTGTACACTTCCTACTAATTGTTGATTGTTGCAGCCTTCAGAAATTCTAGTTGTAATCTTTCTCCGTGCTACAGTCATTATTGTTCTCAAATTTTGATCAATGTGTTTTCTAAAACGTAAAGATTTTCTTTTGTTGACGTGGCTTAGTTATTTTTAAAAACACTGTTTTATTGGCATAATATAGCCACAACAAAAATGATTTCTGAAAAAATTAATTGTTCACAAATTGTTCTCTATTTTTGATCTCCAGTGTATCAGGAATATGAAATGTTAAGGTAACATATTCTTTAATCTTTTGTCTTGGTACTGAAAATCACTGCCCTGGGACATCATAGATTTTATATTGTTAGGCTAAGTGTTTGTCTGTTTCTTTTAGATTTCACTGGGTGAAGCTTTGATGACAGCAGGTGCTCAGCTGACAGAGCTTGATCTGAGCGACAATGCTTTTGGCCCAGATGGTGTACGAGGGTTTGAGGCGCTGCTCAAAAGTCCTGCATGCTTTACCCTGCAAGAACTTAAGCTCAACAACTGTGGCATGGGTATTGGTGGAGGAAAGGTAATTACTTTTTTAATCATGTTCATCCACACTTTTGTTTGCATGTCTATCACATCACATAGCTTTGTATATGGTGCCCTCATTTCCTGGTTCAGCTTTTCATATTCTTGTGAGTTTTCCCCCTACACTCACTAGTTATACAATGAAGTTACATCGCTCCCTCTATTAAGAGAGGTGACCAATCAAACCGTAAAGCTGGACTTTGAAGAATGAATGAACTGCAAGTCTACGATGTTTGGAACTCATAGGACTAGCTAGCTATACAGGTTCACAAATCCTCTTGGTGGATTGGTGGTTCACGTATATTTTAGTTAATTGCACAGTACAGGACACAGACACATTTTAAATCTGCCAGCTTCAGGTGAGGACACTACCAAGCAGAGTTTTTAGCATAGAACATATAACTCCTCCCACTCTTACATTATTTTTGCTAGTGTCCTTTCCACTGAGAGCAGGTTTCTGGCTTAATATGCTGATTATGTTGAAAGATTGAAGACTGTTTTTGGTTCTTCGCATGTAGAATCCCTTCTTCCCTGGCTGCATCGACACCACAGCAGCAATAGGATTGCAGCTTCAGGATCAGTCGCTACCCGGAGAACTGTACCCAGACTCCGACGCATGGCTGGCCCGTAACGTTACCCCTAGCACTAGACTTTGCGTTTTAGCACCCACCTTTGGTACAGCAGCACAGTGTAGTTGGCAGAGTGCTCTACAGGTCCAGAGTGCTGCCAGTATAGGGCATGTATAAAATAATATATGGAACTATAGTGAAAACAGGAAGTGGGTGTAGAACGCAACCTTTTCAAGCAAATGCAGACAACCTTGGTTCCTTTCCCAGAGATTGTGGCTATTAATGGATCCCAGCAACAGATGACCCTCGTCCAACAAAGTATCTACAAAATAATAAAGTTACCAGGAAACCTACGAGTCCCTTCACAATATGACATTCTTCTGTTCATAGAAGATTAGGAAAGATGTATACATTGCAAATATCCAGCATTTGTGTGCAATCTATGTGCACCTATGTCTATTTCACAAATATACTGTACATGCATCTGTGTACCCTCTATACACCTAGGGCATTCCTTCCATTATCCTCCGTTCTAGCAGTTAAATATTCCTCTTAAAGTGGTTGTAAACCCTCTGATACTACTTTCACCTTCAGGTAAGCCTACATTAAGGCTTACCTGTAGGTGCTTGCAATATCTCCTTAACCTGCATGGTTAAGGAGATATTTGCAAAAATCTGTCACTGAGCATGCACCGTAGACAACGGCACACTGAGCCCGCGGGGTCTTGAATGGGAAAGTGCCGAGACCGCGCGCATGCAAGGGGATGGTGCCAGTTCCACATGCATGAGCGAGAGTGACGTCATCGCCGCTCCGGCCAGTCGCAGTGCCGGAGCGGTGATACCTGGCAGTCACTCCAGGTATCATGGAGGAGGAGAGGAACAAGGGTCGCTGCGGGGGCTTTGATCGAAGGTAAGTAATTCATAATGAGCTAGTATGCTATTCATACTAGCTCATTATGCCTTTTGTCTTGCAGGTTTTTTTTGTGTTTTTCTGGGTTTACAACCGCTTTAATAAGCAGGTTAATGCCTGTCAGTGAAACTGGAGGGAGTTTCTGAATGGCTCATCTGATGATTTTTTTTTATGTCACATGAAATAAAATAATCAAATGTGTACATCTAACAGGTTTTTTTTTGAAGGAAATGTTGTACAGCTTGTGTATAGTCAGGCAATGCATATTGCAAGCCCAACATGTAGGTATCACAATCTTTACACATCCGCTCCATAAAATATTTCAAATATATATATATATATATATATATATATATATATATATATATATATATATATATATATATATATATATATATATATATATATATATATATATATATATATATATACTTAAAATTATTTTTACTTTTAATTACATAAGTTTGCAACAAAGCATATACACATTATTTCTATACACTAATTCTTCCTACATACACCGTTCACTGCAAGCTTAATACAGTTTCAACATTATTACCCTTTAGTTCACCCACAGGTTGTACAATTTATTTTACATTTGTCTTCCATTCTAATAATTCACTTTTATGTTTCCTTTTTCCTTTTTTATCTAGAGTCATAGGGGAATTGCACCACATATTTTATAGTACTTATTGTGTACCCTTGTATGTTCATGTTAAAAAATAACAAAAAAATATATAATTTGTAAAAAATATTAATGTAAGAGCCCATTCACACCTAGGCGTTTTGTCGCCTGTAGTGTGACGCCCGCTGCCTCCCCGACACGCCAGAGGGATGATGTAACATTGCCCTCTATGGAGATGGTTCACATCTCAACGCTGAACGCCTGCCGCCTGTCGCCTGAAAAAAAGTCCCAGACCTTTTTTTCAGGCGTCTTTCGGCGTTCGGCATAGGAGATGTGAACCATCTCCATAGAGTGGGTGAAGGCTGCATTCACAATCGCGGCGTTTTGTCGCCGCGATTTAGTACGCCGAGGTGTGAATGCAGCCTAAGGAGGGATTTGGGTTTTTAGAGCACTGGGCTGGCTTTTCATTGGGGTGCCACCTATATGCTAAAGATGGTTCTCATATGTTAATATCTTGTTAACAGCTCTAATCCATTGGTTTATAGATGGGGTTAATGATTGCATCCATCTCAATTCTATTTGTTTACATACTGTATATAATATTTCGTTTAACATAATCTGACCATGCACCTAAATGGAAGGGGGTCTACTGTGCTGGGGCAGAGGTTTATGGGAAGGCTGGAGGACTATTTAAACTAGAATTGTGGGGGAGGGTGAATTAAATTAAAATGGGACAGACAAAGGTGAGCCCCTTTTGGTGGGTGGAATAGGGAAAGATGGGGGAGGGCTATGGCAGATGATATGAAGGTTCCAATGTTGCAATCAACCATTGTAAATTATACTATTTGTACTAAAATAGAAAATATGCAACATACGTTTTGCAAAATGTGACAATGAATTAAAGTGTTTGTTCACCAATGCCAGAAGCCTGCCAAGCAAAATAGGTGAGTTGGCAGCTCTGTTGTACGAGGAGAAATATGATCCAATTGGTATTGCTGAATCTTGGCTTCATTCTTCTCGTGACTAGGCTAATAATATTCCTGGCTATGCTCTTACGGAGAACCAGGGTAATATGGAGGGGTTGTGGTGTCTCTCTATGTGAGAATTGATCTCAAAGCGAGTGTGAAAGAGGACCTGGTTGATGGAGAGTGTGATGAGTCTGAAGCAATAGGGGTGGAACTGTACATTGGTGTGCGTACTACAAAGGTTGTCATTGCATTTTTTTATAGACCACCCAGGGTTAGTGAGGAGGAGGCTCCTTGCACAGATAGAAAGGGCTGGGACAGTTAAAGGGCAAAGATTTATAAACCTATTGCAAGACAATTTTATTGTCCAGTTTATTGAGGCCCCGACTAGGAATGACGCTCTGCTGGACCTGGTAATCTGAAATCATGCAGAGCTTATTACTTATATTCATATAAAGGAACATCAGGGTAGAGGTGACCATAACACGATTTCATTTAGTGTTGGCTGTAAGCAACAAACGCATATGGTAAGATAAAAACACTTAACTTTAAGAGCGCAAATTTTCCAAGGATGAGGACTGCTCTCCAGCACTTAGACTGGGAGGGAATATTGGCATCGATTAACACAGGACAGAAATGGGAATTCTTCAAAAAGACTGTATGTGAACTCACTGCAAAGTATATTCCCATGGGCAATAAGTTTAAAAGGCTAAAAAAGAAAACCTATGTGGCTCATGGTCAAAGTTAAAATTGCTATAAATAATAAAAAAAAAATATTTTTATATATTCTGTGGGGCAGATCCACAAAGCACTTACGCCGGCGAATCTCGAGTGTAAATATGCGCCGACGTATCTTCGCGCCGTATTCCCCAAAACGAGATACGCCTAAAAACCAGATTTTTCCGACCGACGTAATCTTTTTACACCGGCGCATCGTGGGCGCAAAAATACGCTAGACGCACCATTGTTTTGCTATGCAAATGAGGGAGATACGGCGATCCACAAAAGTACGTTTGTCCGGCGCAGGCTTCGCGCGGTGCGCATCAGCTGTACGTCCGGTCTAAAGTTGCCCCTCATAAAAGCAGCTTTAACTTTGCACCAGACGTGTGCATGTTAGCTAAAGCAACACCGTTAGGGACGAGCTGAGCAGCCACACTTGCAGAACAACAATCTGTATGCCAACATGCCAGGGGCATCCATGGTCATAGCTATACTACTGGCTTTAGATGCGCGCAGAAGGAGGAGGGAACGGAGGAGGAGGAGAGCACGGGAGAGGATATACCGACTGCGCATAGACGTCTTTGGCATGTGTGATTCTGAGGTGTATCGCATATTCAGATTCACCCCTACTGCCATCATGGAATTAACCACAACCCTGAAAGGTGACATCACCAGCCCAACACACCGCTCACATGCAGTGTAGCCACTGGTCAAGGTACTGGCAACACTCCATTTCCTTGCCAGTGGTTCTTTTCAGCGTACAAGTGGAGTGGTGGCTGGGATGGCACAATCCTTCATTAGCAGATGTGTGCACCAGGTTATCCCCGCAATCCTCAGACGCATGGCCAACCAAATCATCAGACCCACCCAGGAGGACCTGCGGGTGAAGGCAATGCGTGATTTCTACAGAATTGCAGAATTCCCACGCACTGTGGGGGCCATTGATTGCACACATGTGGCACTACAGCCCCCCCATGAGACAGAGCACCTATACCGCAATCGAAAGCATTGGCATTCCATCAACGTACAGGTTATAGTCGATGCCCAATGCCTCATAAGGCACGTCCGTGCCAAACACCCAGGGTCCAGCCATGACAGCTACATATACCGTCAAAGCCCCATCCCAATGGAATTCGAACAGAACATATATGGGGACAGCTGGCTGGTTGGTGAGTGACATGGGAGTCAGGCATGACTGTCCCCCCCCCCCCCCCCCATGATGCAGACATCACGAGGGGCACATGCACGACTAACATCCTCCTGTCTTTTCCCTTCCAGGTGACTTTGCATATGCACTTGGACCCCATCTCATGACTCCATTCCGGAATCCCCAAACCCCAGGAGAGCAAAGATACAATGAAGCACACGCACGTACCTGTGGAGTGGTGGAAAGCACCTTTGGCCTCCTGAAGTCCCGTTTCCGATGCCTGGATAAGTCTGGGGGTACCCTGTTGTATTCCCCAAACTTTGTGTGCCAGATCATCGGAGCATGTTGCATGCTACACAACTTCGCCGTGAGAAGGGGCCTGGAGATTGACATACATGATGACCTGACCCCCAAACCAGACAATCCCCCCCCCTAACCGAGGGTCCCCCCTCTTCTGAGGGAAGAGCAGCCAGGAGATGCCTTGCATTAGGCATCTTTGCACGTTAAACCCACACATTAATCATGGCACAATGAGAATGCATGCATGCACCCAATCGTGAGCGATCAAGGGCGGCTCTCACATGAGAGTCCTGCCCATCCCACGAGTGTAGCGTCTACTCGAAGTGCGGGTCCTCCCCCCGCCCAAATGACTGACAGGCGCGTCGTCACTCTGGAGCGCGTGAAGCGTGCGCTCCCAATACGTGACGTCCGCAGCTTCCACTCAGCTGATCGAGTGTCCCCGCAACCCCGAGTCACCTCCTGGCATTTCCTGCAGCTCATGTTATGTTGTTCATATTACTAGAAGCTTAAACAAACACGGGCTACACACAATAGCCAGTTAGGCTGAATGGCTTGAGCAATAATTATGCAATATATGAATATATTTCTGCTTATTACCTAAATAGCTAAAACATTTTAAAATTAATAAAAATCTTATAAAAATAGAAATTAGCATATACTTTAATACTCGGGTGATCCCAAGTTATAACGGTATGTTTATGCATGCATTCTACTATAAAATGATTATGAATAAAGTTATATAATGACACATATATACATGCGGGTAGTGTATGCAAGTGTCTGTATACAGAATGATTGTCACCAACATTATCGAACTTTGTTTACCATTGTATATAATTAATCCAATAATCTCATTTAATTTAAATTAAAATCAAAACATTCCTGTTAAATATTGTACCTCATACTTATATAAAAATGACATAAAAATAGAAATTAAAAATTAAATGAGAAAGTAGATAATAGAAAAAATAGCATATCTATCTCTGGATGACCCCAAAACATATGTGGATGTAGTTTAAAATTACTTCAGATGACCGAGCTCGGTACATTCCTATGCATTATTAATGAAGCAATTCAGATCCACCTCTATATTAAGTCCCCTTGGAAAAAGACACTTTAAAAGAAAAATCCATTTGGTTTCACGCTGGGAAAGATCTCTAACCCTATTCGATCCCCTCCACGTAGGGTGCACGCAATCAATGCCACAAAATTGGGCAAAAGATGGATCTTCATTATGTTTCTCTTTGAAATGTACTGAGACGCTGTGGTATTTAAAACCTTTCTTGATATTTGCAAGGTGTTCAGCAATGCGTATCTGCAAAAGTCTTTTGGTTCGCCCTACATACAGTAACCCGCAAGGGCACCATAATAAATAAACAACATGGGTGGTATTACACGTGATGAATTCATTAATGTCAAAAATGCTTCCATCACTGCCCGTTATTTGTCGTTTACCTCTATTGTGTATTTTGACTGTTCGACAACAAATACACTTTCTGCATGAGAAAAAAACGTTAAAATCAATTTGCAAAGTCTGTTGATTAGGTGGATCCAGAATTTTACGGACCACCTGATCCCCAAAGTTTGGTGCCCTTCTATATATAAACCGTGGTTGATTCGGCAGAATTTCCCCCAAATGTCTGTCTTTGCCCAAGATATACCAATGTTTTAAAAAAAATCATTTCTATATCCCTATACTGGGCATGGAACCCTGATAACAATCCCACTTGATGTTGGTTATTCACAGTAGTTGGTTCCTTCTTCTTAAGACATTGGTCTCTGGGGATCTCACCCACTTGTTGAATCATATTGTTCATTTCAGATTCTTCATATCCTTTTTGTACAAATTTGTGTTTTAACACTTCTGCTTGCATGTAATAGTCACTCAGTTCTGTGCAGTTTCGTCGAACTCTAAGAAATTGTCCTTTGGGTATATTCTTAATCCACGCTGGGTGGTGCTCACTTCTAATCGACAGGTAACTATTACGATCCGTGGGTTTGAAGAAAACTTTAGTTTTCAATTTCCCTTCAACCTTTTCTATGGTGACATCTAAAAAGTTGACGGACCAATTGCTGATTACATGTTTTAGTTTGATATTGTTAGTGTTAATATTGAGGGTTGCCAAAAACTGTAGAACTTCAGCTTCTGGTCCCTCCCAGATAAAGAAGAGATCATCAAAAGAAAGCATCATTGAACCAAAAGTAGTTGTGCACAACTACTTTTGGTTCAATGATGCTTTCTTTTCCCAACAGGTTGGCGTGGCGATGGGGGCTAAGTTTGCCCCCAGCCTCGCCAACCTGTTCATGGCTGAGTGGGAGGATAGGCACATTTTCCCAAGGCGTCTTTCAGGACAGCACCTGAGATAGTGACTCCTCCCTCTTCCTGAGGAAACACCTTCTTCCAAATCTTTAAGTGGAGGTCCCTCCCCAGCACATACAGTTTTGTGTTTCCTCCGGCCCGGAGAGAACACCTTCTAGGAAGGAGCCAGTATCTTTCATTTTCGCCTGGGGGACGGCTTTTTTCCTTACCTTTTTTTCTTTTTTATGGCTGCGGCCATGGAGACTGTCCGCCCTCCCGACGCATCCACTTTGGCAAGGTAGCGTTCGGGCTCCCCTTCCTCCGGGTGCTCGGGGAGAGCCAAGGACCCCCGGCGGCCTGCGATGGTCGGGCGTCCCGGCGCCAGATTTTTTTTTGAGCTGGGCGGTCCCCAGGAGGGCGCGTCATTTCCGGCGCGCCTACAAGGAGTAAGGGGTAGGGCGGTGGCTGGTGCCTATTTCCGCAAAGCCACAGGTGTAGTGTGGCTGTCTGCCATGGACGGTGAATCGCCAGCGGTGGGGACAGGCACAGGCACCAGCAAGACCTCGGCGGGAAGCAGCAATGTAAGTGCGTTTTTTCCCTAAGGGTAGCCTTTTTTGCTTTAGTCTCCTCTTTCCCCCTTTGGTGGCTTAGGGGCCTGTCTGGGCACTGGAAATATTTCACCTTTCTTTCCTAGTGCACCTCGGTGGGGGGGGGGTCCATCTGCTGGGACAAGGTCTCACTAGGATTCCCTATGTTTTTCTTTCTCTTCCTCTCCCCCAGGTCAAGGCGGACACTAAGAGAAGGTGTCCTACATGTAAAACCAAATTGGGGGAAGGCTGGAAGAAATCTCTCTGCGGTGCATGTATTGATGCCTTAGTGAGGGAGGAATCAGCCTCTATACGAGGAGAGCTGGTTAACTCAATGAAAAAGGAGCTGTGTGCCACGTTTCAAACTTTTCGTGACTCATTAGCTTCTCCGGCCACCAGTCAAGCTTCCGCTTCTCAGTCGTCTCAGGAACAGGCGATACCTCAGACTAGCAGTGGAGAGGGAGGGGGTAATTCATCACCTACAGTTCAGGGACCTCCCCTTCGGGCTGTCGTCGTCCCCTTGGATTTTCACCAAGGTGATGGCGGAGGCTTTGGCCCTGCGTCTACAGGGTATAGCGGTCGTGCCGTATCTGGACGACCTTTTGTTTTTTGCCCCCTCAGAGACGAGATTGTTGGAAGATCTAACCAAGGCGAGAAGTCACCTGGAGTCGCTAGGTTGGATCCTCAATCTTCAAAAGTCATCTCTGGTACCGTCTCAAGAAATTTGTTTCTTGGGTTACCAGGTGGACTCTCGAAATCAAAGGATTTTCCTTCCCCTAGACAAAAAAGTACTGGTTCAGGACGCGGTGGGGCGGCTGCAGTCAAACCAGCCTATATCCATAAGACAGGTGATGTCGGCTCTAGGGGTGTTGACCTCAACCATGCCGGCTATTCAGTGGGCAAAACTGCACTTCAGGCCTTTACAGATTTTTCTTTTGAGGTCCTGGGATCACAAAGTCAGCTCCCTGGACACCCTAATAAAGATCCCGACCCGAGTGAAAAGATCTCTCTATTGGTGGAAGAGTCAGGAGGTCCTCTCGAGGGGTCTGGAGTGTTTTTTTCCAGTGGGGAAAAGGTTGACCATGGACGCCAGTGCATCTGGATGGGGAGCCCACCTACAGGGGGACTTCATCCAGGGGTCCTGGGGGGAGGAAGAGGCAGGTCAGTCTTCAAATTGGAGAGAGTTGAAGGCGATTGCCTTAGCTCTGGAAATTTTTTCCCCAGTACTCCAGGGCCATCATGTCCAGGTACTATCGGACAACGCTACGGCGGTAGCGTATTTGAACAAGCAGGGAGGCACGAGAAGCAGAACCCTGCTGACTCTGGCATCCGCCCTCCTTAGGAGGGCGGAAAAGAACCTTCAGTCCCTGTCAGCGCTACATCTAAAGGGGTCCCTAAACACTGTAGCAGATTATCTAAGCAGACATCAGGTGCGGGAAGCAGAGTGGTCTCTGAACTCAGTAGTGTTTGGGGAGATCTGCGACAGGTGGGGTCTCCCAGAGGTAGACCTCTTTGCCTCGAGGGAGAACTCCCAGGTGCCACAATTCTTTTCCCTAAGCAGGCTGGACGGATCCCTAGGGATAGATGCTCTGTCGCATCCCTGGAAATATCGCCTTTGCTATGCTTTCCCCCCGTTCCAATTGATCCCCTTAGTATTAAGGAAGAAACAGAGAGAAAAAACACCAGTCATTTTGATGGCTCCATACTGGCCCAAGAGAGCTTGGTTCTCGGTGATCCTAAAGATGGCATCCGGACCATGTTGGGGTCTTCCGCTCAGGCGGGATCTGTTGATGCAGGGTCCGGTATGTCTTCCGAAAGCCTCCAGACTCTCCCTAGCGGCTTGGTGTCTGAGAGACAACTTCTGAAGAAGGGGTTTTCGGACAAGTTAGTGTCTACCCTACTAAACAGCAGAAAAAAAGTGACAAGGGCAATATATTCGAAGGTGTGGAATGTTTTTTCCAGCTGGTGTGCCTTGTCGGGTCAAGATCCTAACGATCTTAAATCCATCTTGGAATTCCTTCAGGAGGGAGCGGATAAGGGACTAGCAGTCAATACTCTAAAAGTCCAGGTTTCCGCTTTAACGTTTTTTCTAGAAAAAACGGTAGGCTCAGAGCCTTTGGTAGTCAGATTTTTCAGAGCCTTATCAAGGTCTAGGCCATCCCAAGTGAGGGGCTTCCCGAGATGGGACCTCTCGATCGTGTTGAAAGCCTTGGCTGGTAAGCCATTCGAACCCTTAAAGGAGAGCTCTCTTCGAGACCTTACCTTTTAAGACGTTATTCCTGGTCGCTGTGACCTCAGCACGCAGGATTAGTGAGTTACATGCCCTGTCTTTAAGGGAACCTTATTTAGTTTTGTTTGATGATAGAGTTGTGCTTAGAACAGATCCTAAGTTTCTACCAAAGGTAGCTTCAGTCAGTAATCGTTCCCAGGATATTGTGCTTCCTACTTTTTGCGCAAATCCCGGGGGGGGAAAAATACTTTTTTCCATATGCTAGACGTTAGAAGGACGTTGTTATGTTATCTTGAAATAATGAAGTGCTTCAGACGGGCAGAATCTTTATTTGTTTTGTTTGGAGGTAACAAAAAAGGGTGCCAAGCGTCAAAGGGGACGTTGGCCAGATGCTCGAAGTTAGCCATTCGAGAAGCTTACTTACATGCAGGCGAGGTGCCACCAGAAGGGATCCATGTTCACTCAACGTGAGCCCTGGCAACCTCATGGGCAGAAAGAGCTGGTGCCACCCCGGAAAAAATCTGCAAAGCAGCTACATGGTCAAGCTTTCGCACGTTTGTACGTCACTACAGGTTGCACCTCACTTCCGCCGCTGATCAGGCATTTGGCAGGAAGGTCCTACAAGCTGTCATCCCGCCCTAAGGTGGTAAGTCACTGTTATCCTCTCAGGTGCTGTCCTGAAAGACGCCTTGGGAAAATTCAAGTTAGACTCACCGGTAACTTGTTTTCCAGAAGTCTTTCAGGACAGCAACGACCCGCCCTATTGACTGGAATATACTATGCTGTGACTAACGTATGTATTTATGTGTTCCAGCCGGGGCCGGAGGTTTCTCTGTGACAACTGAATGTGCTGGGGAGGGACCTCCACTTAAAGATTTGGAAGAAGGGGTTTCCTCAGGAAGAGGGAGGAGTCACTATCTCTCAGGTGCTGTCCTGAAAGACTTCTGGAAAACAAGTTACCAGTGAGTCTAACTTGAATTTTTTTGAATCGCAGAACCCAGTTGATCTACTACCGACGATTCATTGACAATCTCTTCTTTATCTGGGAGGGACCAGAAGCTGAAGTTCTACAGTTTTTGGCAACCTTCAATATTAACACTAACAATATCAAACTAGAACATGTAATCCGCAATCGGTCCATCAACTTTTTAGATGTCACCATAGAAAAGGTTGAAGGGAAATTGAAAACGAAAGTTTTCTTCAAACCCACGGATCGTAATGGTTACCTGTCGATTAGAAGTGGGCACCACCCAGCGTGGATTAAGAATATACCCAAAGGACAATTTCTTAGAGTTCGAATCAACCACGGTTTATATATAGAAGGGCACCGAACTTTGGGGATCAGGTGGTCCGTAAAATTCTGGATCCACCTAATCAACAGACTTTGCAAATTGATTTTAACCACTTTAGCCCCGGGCCTGTTTTTCAGAGTCGGTGTTTACGAGACAAAACCATTTTTTTTTTTGCTAGAAAATTACTTAAAACCCCCAAACATTATATATATTTTTTTCTAACACCCTAGAGAATAAAATGGAAGTCATTGCAATACTTTTTGTCACACCGTATTTGCGCAGCGGTCTTGCAAGCGCACTTTTTTTGGAAAAAATTCACTTTTTTAAATGAAAAAATAAGACAACAATAAATTTGGCCCAATTTTTTTATATATTGTGAAAGATAATGTTACGCCGAGTAAAATGATACCCAACATGTCACGCTTAAAAATTGCGCCCGCTCGTGGCATGGCGTCAAACTTTTACCCTTAAAAATCTTGATAGGCGACGTTTAAAAAATTCTACAGGTTGCATTTTTGGAGTTACAGAGTAGGCCTAAGGCTAAAATTAATGCTCTCGCTCTAACGATCGCGGCGATACCTCACTTGTGTGGTTTGAATACCGTTTTCATATGTCGGCGCTACTCGCGTATACGTTCGCTTCTACGCGCTAGCTCGTCGGGACGGGGCGCTTTAAAAAAAAATTTTTTGCTTTTCGCATTTATTTTTATTTATTTTAGAATTTTTAACACTGAAAAAAAAAAAAATTATCACTTTTATTCCTATTACAAGGAATGTAAACATCCCTTGTAATAGAAAAAAGCATGACAGGTCCTCTTAAATATGAGATCTGGGGTCAAAAAGACCTCAGATCTCATATTTGGGCTTAAATGCAAAAAAATTTGGAAATGTTATTTTTTTCAAATGACAAAAAAAAAAAGTTTCTTTAAGACGCTGGGCGGGACTGACGTTTTGACGTCACTTCCGCCCAGCGGAGCTATGGGGACGGGCGAAGGAGATTTTTCCTTCAGTCTCGTCCCCGCTCAGCTGCCGGATGGTCGCGATCTCCTCCGCCGCTACCGACGGCTACGGTAAGCGGCGGAGGGCGCGGGAGGGGGGGCCCCTCTCCCGCCACCGATAACGGCGATCTCGCGGCGAATCCGCCGCGGAGACCGCCATTATCGTTAACACGGCCGCCCACAGAAGAGATGAATATCTCGATTGTGGCAGCAGCTGCTGCCGCTACTGAGATATTCATCTCTAAAGTGAGGACGTATAACGGCGGTGGGCGGTCGGCAAGTAGTTAAAGGTTTTTTCTCATGCAGAAAGTGTATTTGTTGTCGAACAGTCAAAATACACAATAGGGGTAAACGACAAATAACGGGCAGTGATGGAAGCATTTTTGACATTAATGAATTCATCACGTGTAATACCACACATGTTGTTTATTTATTATGGTGCCCTTGCGGGTTACTGTATGTAGGGCGAACCAAAAGACTTTTGCGGATACGCATTGCTGAACAAATTGCAAATATCAAGAAAGGTTTTAAATACCACAGCGTCTCAGTACATTTCAAAGAGAAACATAATTAAGATCCATCTCTTGCCCAATTTAGTGGCATTGATTGCGTGCACCCTACGTGAAGGGGATCGAATAGGGTTAGAGATCTTTCCCAGCGTGAAACCATATGGATTTTTCTTTTAAAGTGTCTTTTTCCAAGGGGACTTAATATAGAGGTGGATCTGAATTGCTTCATTAATAATGCATAGGAATGTACTGAGCTCGGTCTGAAGTAATTGAAAACTACATCCACATATGTTTTGGGGTCATCCAGAGATAGATATGCTATTTTTTCTATTATCTACTTTATCATTTCATTTTTAATTTCTATTTTTATGTCATTTTTATATAAGTATGAGGTACAATATTTAACAGGAATGTTTTGATTTTAATTTAAATTAATGAGATTATTTTATTAATTATATACAATGGTAAACAAAGTTTGGTAATGTTGGTGATAATCATGCTGTATACAGACACTTACATACACTACCCTTACATATAGTTTATATGTATATATGTGTCATTATATAACTTTATTCATAATCATTTTACAGTAGAATGCATGCATAAACATACCGTTATAACTTGGTATCACCCACCGAGTATTAAAGTATATGCTAATTTCTATTTTTATAAGATTTTTATTAATTTTAAAATGTTTTAGCTATTTAGGTAATAAGCAGAAATATATTCATATATTGCATAATTATTGCTCAAGCCATTCAGCCTAACTGGCTATTGTGTGTAACCTGTGTTTGTTTAAGCTTCTAGTAATATGAACAACATAACATGAGCTGCAGGAAATGCCAGGAGGTGACTCGGGGTTGCGGGGACACTCAATCAGCTGAGTGGAAGCTGCGGACATCACGTATTGGGAACGCGCTCCAGAGTGACGCCGCGCCTGTCAGTCATTTGGGCGGGGGAGGACCCGCACTTCGAGTAGACGCTACACTCGTAGGATGGGCGGGACTCTCGTGAGAGCTGCCCGCCATCGCTCACGATTGGGTGCAGCAGTTCAGTGGGTGTGGCTGGGGATGCCTCTATTGTATGAGGCTTTGAATGCGTGTCATCCCCGATTGCAGCGGCTCGGGGATGCGCGCGCATTCTCCCTAATGAGAGCACTTGCTTATTTTGTTTAAGTATAAAAGGGCGGATTTAGACATTGATGACCAACCCCATGGATAAGTCACATGACGAAACATGTCGGGGGCGTGGTCATCCTAGCACAGTCTGAACTAACGTGATTTTCTTTGGAGTGTGGCGTTTTGAAGCTTGCTGTGGGATAAGGAATGAGTTTTGGGAAGATCGTATACAGTCCAAGGGCTGTGAGTACTTCTAAAGCTGATTGAGGGTCCGCCGTGACCACTGACTCACTAACAAGGAATTTTGGATTTCACTTTTTTGATTTTGAGTGATTAATGCTTGGATAAAGAGTTTGAGAGTGTATTATTTGGAGATTTTACGCATGATTTTATTAAAAACTGGTTTACAGTATTACACTATTGTGGATTTTCTTTTATTATTTATGTGGACACAATTATGGATTGCACCATTATGGAACAGATCTCTTATCAATATATCTGATTGGTCCTGGTTTAAGCTTTTACGCCAAACACGAGAGTGTGAGGCCAATCGTTCTGGTGAGTGCGTTTTTCTGAAGGGTGGAGGATTCACTGAACACTGTGGTGTGGTGGAAGAAATTTGAGGAAGAAACCAACACTTATGAACTTTATTTTTGTCACTTTTAAACACATTTTTTTCACGGTTTTGGATACACTAGTTATCCGCTTGAACATTCATGTATGGTTATTTTTCACTTTAATGAGTTTTCAATTACCATTTACATTGTGATTTTGTGCATATTTTTATTCACATTTATTTTTTAATTTTTTAGTTTCACAAGCGCTGCTTTATATATATTTTGTCACTTTCTTGAAACAGGTGTTAGTGCATTTTCATATATATTCTGTCAGCTCTGGGTTGTCCACGACATGCCCCGTTGATCCAGGGGTGGCCGGGGAACTACATGTTCCAGGGCGCACATATGACTGGTCTCTGTGGCTTTGTCACAGTGTGTCTGGCCGACAGCCATGCCGTTTAGCGGACGTTGGTTCTGTCTGGAATGCCTCCAGCCGGTGTCGCAGGACAGGTAAGTAGTGGCCCCTTGCCCTGGCAAGGTGGTATGGCTGGTGCTTCCCTGGGGAGGTCGAATGAGGGTCCGCCCTGCTTTCCTCTCTCCCTTCCTCTCCCTCCTTCCCCATGCTGGGTGGCGGCTGTAAGGGGGGGGGCCCTCCTGGGTTCTCTGTCACTACCGGGGTCCATGTACTGTGAGGTGCTGTTGTTTTTTTGTTGGGGGAGCTGCTGTATGTGCTGGGCTGTGTCTTTTTTGCTGTGTCACTGTGTTTTAAATGCGTGTATGGCCGCCATTTTGCCACGGACGCGGGTTGCATAGGTCGGCGGCCATTTTCTTGTGGCCCGCATGCTGTTTTTTCCTGCATATGGCGGCCATTTTGGAAAAGTCTTGGCCTCTAGTGCCTGAAATAGCGCAGCAAAAGCCCGCACATCACTTCCTGAGGGACAGCGCAGCGCAGCCAACACTTCTCAGCGCTTCAGCTAACAATACAACCGGGCGGGTGGTGAGTTCCCTGGGGGCCCCCTGCTCTGTTTTGCAGCCGGGAGGGTGACCGGTGGGTGTCTGCCTTGCAGTACTAAGAAGGGATAAGCGGTGGGTCAACATGGAAGACGCTCCCTTTGAGGAAGAGGCTTCTACCCCAACCATGCCTGAGTTAACCCTTAGTGCCCCTGCCGCCTCTGTAGAGGCGATGACAGCAGTCCTTGAGGCGTTTCTCGCCAGGATTGAAGCGACAAGTGGCCAGAAGGGGGGTAAAAAGCGCCCCCCTCCCTGCGCCTGCTGCTGGGGATGTCTCTGACACAGAATTAGGCCCTGCTATTGCGTCTGGCTCTGGTTCTGTCATGTCAGATGATGCAGGCTTGGCCCACGCGGACAGTGAGGATGACTCTGCTTCAGGGTCAGCGCATGATAAGGAATTTGTTGGAGCTCTTATCACTGCGGTGCGGGATACTCAAAAACTTGAGGATTTGGCGGAGGCATTGGATGTGCCGGTCCCTTTCGGGTTCTGCAAGCCACCCCGCACCGCAAAAGTGTTTCCTTGTGTTCCATATCTGGACAAATTGTTGTACAAGGAATGGGATAAGCCGCAGAAAGTTTTTGTTGTTTGTGACCCGTTATCTCTTTGAGGAGGACTTTTTTATAAAGTAGGTCTCTCCTCTGTCAATGGACCCCCCTGTGTCCAGACTGAGCAAAGCCACTACGTTTCCTGTGGAAGGGGCTCCCGCCTTTAAGGACCCCACAGATAGGAGAGCGGAGGCTGTGGCCCGCTCTATTTTCACAGTAGTCTGTTCGCAGACACTTACCGAACGGGCAAAGGTCTTGTTACAGGAGCTGGAGGCGCAGAGTGCTTCTGAGACCTGTGTAGACCTGGCTGAACAGTTGGTTCAGGGCCTAAAGTTTGTCCGTGAGTTGGCCCTGGATACTTTACCTTTGTTCTCCAGGGCTTCCGCCTACGCGGTGGTACTACATCGCCTTGTGTGACTGAAGTGTTGGTCAGCGGACCAGTCCTCAAAGAAGGCTTTGGTGGATTTGCCCTTTAAGGGTGAACGTCTTTTTGGGGCGTCCCTGGATGACATCATAAAGGATGCCACAGGTGGCAAGAGCAAACTGCTCCCACAGTCTGGGAAGGGCAAGGAGCCGTAAGCAAGGGCCCTCCTTTACTGCCCCCAAGCGTTTTTTTTGCCCGCCCAGTGCGGCAGGAAAAAGTTTTCAAGGTGCTAAAACTCCAGCTGCAGGGCAGAAGCGCACCTGGTACCGCAAGCCTAACAAGCCTGCGAACAAACCTGCTTCCGCATGAAGGTCTGCCCCCGCTCGGGTGGGGGGCCGGCTTTGCGGCTCGGTGGAGGTCTCTTCTTTACGTCCGCTGGGTTTGCGAGGTGGTTTCCTCGGGGGAAAAAGATAATTTCTCTTGTCCACCAAACAGATTTTTTCCTTCCAAACTCCAGCTTCCTCCGGATCGTCGGATCTGTCGGGAGCTGTCCAGGATCTACTGGTCAGGGGAGTGATTGTGCCGGTTCCCTCGATGGAACGGTTTCAGGGGTTTTACTCCAATCTGTTTGTAGTCCCCAAGAAGGAAGGGGTCCATCCAATCTTGGACCTCAAGGCCCTCAATTGTTTTGTCAAAGTGAAAAAAATTCAGGATGGAGTCGATTCGCTCGGTAGTGGTAGCGCTCCATCAGGGGGACTTTATGGCGTGCTTGGACATCATGGACGCATACCTACATGTCCCCATATGCACAAAGCACCAGAGGTTTCTGCGATTTGCGATCGGAGAGGACCACTTTCAATTTGTGGCCCTCCTGTTCGGCCTGGCCTCGGCACCACGGGTCTTAACCAAGGTGCTCGCCCCGATTCTAGCTCTGCTGAGGCAGCGTGGGATCGATATCGTAGGATAACTGGACGACCTTCTCCGAGAGCTTTTTCAAGCTCAGAGTTAGAAGAGGATGTGTCCATCACGTTTCAGACTCTCCGAGAGTTCAGCTGGCTTCTGAATATCCAGAAGTCAGTGTTGGTACCGTCTCAGCAGCTGGAATACCTGGGGCTTGTCCTGGATTCCTCGGAGGCGAGAGTTTTTCTCCCAACGGAGAAACTTCAGACACTACAATCTTCGATTCTGCATGAGGGTTCTGGGTCTGATGGTGACCTCTTTCGAGGTAGTCCCGTACGCCCAATTCCACACCCGGGTGCTACAGAAGGAAATTCTGTCACGATGGGACAAGCTCCCTTCGTCTCTGGATTATCAGATTCGGATGAGTCAACTGGTCAAGTCCTCCCTGGTGTGGTGGCTGACGTCTCCGGTGCTTCGGACCGGAAAGTCGTTTCTGCCGTGCCATTGAACAGTGGTCAAGACGGATGCCAGCCTCTCTGGTTGGGGGTGTGTTTGGGTCACCCAGTCAGCCCAGGGGCGCTGGACTCAGGAGGAGTCCCGTCTTCCAATCAATGTACTGGAGCTCAGAGCAATCAAGTTGTGCCTTGCCAGATGGTCCCTGGATCTGTCAGGATCCAGTCCGACAATGCCACGGCCGTGGCGTACGTCAATCATTAGGGAGGCACACGGAGCTTAGCTGCAGCGATGGAATTCGCGCACATCCTTCGGTGGGCCGAAAGGTCCGTTACGGCTCTGTCGGTCGTATACATTCCAGGAGTACAGAATTGGCAAGCCGACTACCTAAGTCGCCAAACACTAGACCAAGGAGAGTGGTCACTTCACCCGGAGGTGTTCCAGAGTTTGTGCCGAAAGTGGGGCACTCCAGACGTGGACCTCCTGGCGTCCCGTCTCAATCGGAAGGTGTCACGGTTCGTGGCCAGGTCAAAGGACTCATGGGCGGATGCGTTGGTGGCACCTTGGGGTCACTATCGTCTAATCTACGCCTTCCCTCCTCTGAAGCTTCTTCCTCGCCTGCTGCGCAGAGTGGAATCCGAGGGGATTCCAACAATCCTGATCGCCCCGGATTGGCTGCGCCGCTCCTGGTACGCGGACCTGGTGCG
This sequence comes from Rana temporaria, assembly GCF_905171775.1. Classification (NCBI taxonomy): domain Eukaryota; kingdom Metazoa; phylum Chordata; class Amphibia; order Anura; family Ranidae; genus Rana; species Rana temporaria. The sequence goes on from NC_053495.1 coordinate 69,229,408, forward strand.
TCTGGTGGCAGATGTCCCTTGGCGTCTACCCCTGAGAGAAGATCTTCTGTCGTGGTGTCCGATCTTCCACCCTGCTTTACAGTCGCTGGCTTTAACGGCGTGGCTGTTGAAAGCCAGGTACTGAAGGACCGTGGCCTGTCGGGCTCGGTGATCTCTACCATGCTGCGTGTGCGGAAGTCTACTTCACGAAAGATTTACCATTGTACGTGGAAGGCCTACATCTCTGTGTGAAGAGATGAAATGGCATCCCTGTACATACGTGGTGTCCCCGGATTCTGCTGTTCTTACAGCGTGGAGTGGATCAGGCTCTCGCCTTAAGTACCGGTAAGAGTCAGATTTCGGCTCTAGCTGTTTACTTTCACCCTTGGCGGCGCACTCCCTGGTGCGTACATTTGTGCAGGGGGTTCGGCATATGGCCCCTCCTGTGCGTCCACTGCCCCCATGGGACCTGAATTTAGTCCTCTCGGTGCTTCAAGACGCTCCCTTTGAGGACATTCGAAAGATCCCTTTGTTGACTCTATCACAGAATGTGGTTTTTCTGGTAGCAATTACCTCAGTCAGATGGGTGTCTGAACTGGCGGCCTTGTCCTGCAAGGCTCCCTACTTGGTCATCCAGAAGGATAAGGTGGTGCTGCGGCCGCAGCCGTCTTTTCTCCCAAAGGTCGTTTCGGCTTTTCACATTAATGAGGACATTGTGTTACCATCCTTATGTCCTCGGCCGAAAAACCCGAAGGAGGCCACTTTGCATTCCCTGGATGTGATTCGGGCCCTTCGGGTGTACTTATCTGCTACGGCTACGTTCCGGAAGTCGGACTCACTGTTCGTGTCGGTGTCTGGTCCTAAAAAAGGTTTGGCGGTCTCGTCACCCACCATTTCTAGGTGGATCAGACAGGTTGTGCTTCAGGCCTATGCCCTGAAGGGGCGGGCGCCTCCCTTTCAGGTTACGGCGCATTCGACCAGGGCGATCGGTGCCTCTTGGGCTTTCCGTCATCAAGCGTCTGTGTTACAGGTGTGTAAGGCAGCGACCTGGTCGTCAATCCACACCTTCTCAAAATTTTACAAGGTGGATGTGAGTGCATCTTCTGATGCCTCCTTTATTTAACGAAACAAACTAACCTTAAGAAACTAGTCCACGGTGTGATGGGAGGGTGGAGGGGTGGGAGAGGGGTGGTGGGGGGGGGAGGGCGGACATAAGGGAAGATAATTTTGGAGTTCAATGGGGCTTTTCTCACTCAATCATAATGATACGGAGATGCGGGGGGGGGGGGGGAAATGTATGCTTGCGTATGTAGTGTGCTAACTCTATGCAAATTGGTGTACCACTTTTTGTATTTTGTGTATGCAAACAATAAAAAAATGTTATAATTAAAAAAAAAAAAAAATTTTTTACAAGGTGGATTTTCGGATGCCTCCTTCGGCCGCAAGGTGTTACAGGCGGCAGTTTAAGGTTGGATTTCTTCCATTGAGAAACTCCGGTTTTGTTTGGGGTGTAGCTTGGTTTGCTGTGTTTTCTCACCCCTCAAATTTTTTTTTTTGACACTGCTTGGGGACGTCCCTAAGGTCAAAGGCTGCTGTGTCCGTCTATGAATGGAAGAGAAAATAGGATTTTTGTACTCACCGTAAAATCCATTTCTCTGAGTTCATGGACGGACACAGCACCCACCCCTCCTTTTGTTTGTACTGCTTGTTACGAACTGGAGCTGCTGAGTCAGAGTGTGTGTTATACCCAGGGGACCATGCCCCCTGGGAGGAGCTGTACTGAGGAAAATGTTTTAACACTTAAAGTGCTGTTTTCTGCCTAGTCTCTCCTGGAAGGAAGGATATAATACCCTAAGGTCAAAGGCTGCTGTGTCCGTCCATGAACTCGGAGAAATGGATTTTACGGTGAGTACAAAAATCCTATTTTCTGTACTGATAAGGGAAGGAACACCCCCATCGCTTCTGATTTTCAAATTTTTAATTGTCCTGTATCCTTCTATTTCCTTCATCAAATTTGGTAGGGAAACGTGAGGGCTGGATAGGGAAAACAATAGGTCATCCGCATAGGCTGAAATTTTATAGTTGCGGTCTCCTATTTGAAGACCCTGAATGTCTGAGTTTTGCCTAATTTCTATTCAATAGTGGTTCAAGGGAGAGAGCAAACAGAGGGGAAACCTACATTCCAGCTAACCATCTTTTCATATGCTCTCCTATTCCCATATGTCTTAACTAGGGTTGTCCCGATACCGATACTAGTATTTGTGCGAGTACTTGTACTCGCACAAATACTCCCGATGCCCAGTCCGATACTTTTTATCGGAGAGCGGGCAGAGAGCTGGGCGGTGACCGAGCGGAAAGAGGGGCGGGGGGGGGGGGACAGAGCGCGGGCTGAGAGAGCTGTGGTGGGCTTAGAGAGGACGGACAGAGGGGCGGGTACGGAGAGCCGGCTGAGAGAGCTGTGGTGGGCGGAGAGAGGGGCGGGGACAGAGAGTGAGCGGACAGAGGGGTGGGGACGGAGAGCCGGCTGAGAGCTGTGGTGGGCGGAGAGGGGCGGGGATGGAGAGTGGGCGGACAGAGGGGCGGGGACGGGAGGGAGGATGTCGCTTTGCACCAGATGTTATTGTTTATAATGGTGTTGTTGTTGCTTATTCTGGATTTATTTTCCTGGCCCTTCCCTTTCCTCTCGACTTCTCTGTCCTATAACTCCATCTCATTTTCCTGCTTGTATTGTATTTAACTGTTTTGAGATAAAAAAATAGGAATTGACTTTGCTATGTTTCTCTTATTCGATACATGAAAGAGTGATGTTCACAGCCAAAGCTTTTTTTTTTTTTCTGGCAACAGAAATCTGATTGGTTGGTGAGGGTTTGAACACTGCAAATGATCATTTCTGTTGCACGGCCTTCTAACTCGAGTCTATTTGTGTTTAAACAGCAAATCCCAGGAACAAGTAGAGTCAGCCACTGGATAATGTGTTCCCGGAAACCCTGCCAGCCAGAGCTAGGTCTTGGATTACCTTTAATTCAACTTTAATAGATTGCCTTGCAGCCAGATTCGTCAGTCTTCACATGTTTCTGTACTGTATTGTGCTAAAACATTGAAATAAAAAAGCAGAGCTCTATCCAACTTGACTTTTTACTATTGGCTGGATTAAGGCCATATATACGAGGAATCTAACCAACCCTCACTTTGAGTCCCGGACTTAGTAATTGGACAATCGCAGCCAAGACTCCATTTCAATCCAGAAAATACATAACACCCAAATTAATACTCAATTGATCAAAGGAAAAGGTTTTTAATAAATAAAAACTTTATAACATGACATTAAAAAAAAGTACCAATTTATTTAATAGCGGTTGGAGGCGTGCAGACAGTAGTTTAGTGAAAAGCTTTGTCTGTGTTCAACAATGAGATTGGGCGATGGCTCCCGCACTCCACTGGATCTTTCCCCTCTTTCGGGATAACCGATATAGATGCTCTAAATGCATCCGGTGGAAGTGCGGAAGCCCGGCCAAAATCTCGTCCCTTTTAATTCCCCCCCTTGTGTCAAATGTGTAACATAGGCGTCCCATACACACAAACATGGAAACTTCTTCCTTCCCTCCTATCTAATTCCCTATCCCTTCCTTATTTTTACCCATCTTGAGAAGGTGCTGCTCAGCGCGGGGGCCCCTTTCTCCTAATTTCCTCTACTATTAAATTTTTCTTATTCTAAGTTCTCCTCTATTCACCCCCCTCTTCTCCCCCCCCCCCCCCACCAGTTTTTAATTCTTTCCCATAATAAATTATTCAGGTATTCCTAAGATATTTTGTACTGACAAAGATATTATATAAACCAATAGAGAGAGGGAAAAAAACAACAACCCCCCCCCCCCCACCCCTAGTGCACCATCAGTTCAAGGGAACCCCCCAAACCTGGGGTGCAGTTATGTAAAACAAAAAAAGACAGGGATCCCCCATACAAAGAAAAAAAAATTGAGGGGTGGTGGAGGTAGAGGCCGTGGCCTCGACCCAGAACACCTGAAAAACAGAAAAAAAATCCATAGTAAGTAGATAAGCTATTTTCCCCTCTCCTTTTCTTTCCCTTACTCTCTCCCCTTTCTTCCCCCCTCCTCCCCTTCCCTTCCCCTCTGTTTCTTCTAATAAGATATGATAGGATATGCTATAATATGACTATCTCCACATAATCCGGACTCCTTTTTTCTTCTGGGTGTTCTTTTTAGGCCCTCTCCTGTATGCTCCAAGGAGGGGGCGGGTCTTCGTACTCAAGAACACAAAATATATGGGGGAGAACAAAGGCAAAAAGGGGCAAGAAATTGGGGAGTGGGGGTAATCAAGACATAGGTCTCTTCAAAAGGCAGAGGTTCCTCTGGGGCTAGGTCTCTTCCCGTCTCATATCTTCCTTCACATTATGGGGGTGCAGTCCTTGTTTCTCTGTCTCCTTTTGAGGTAGTAGATTTTCCTCCCCCTGTGTACGGTTTATTCCTCAAACGGCCTGGAATGACTTGTAGCCAATTCAGAATCTCAATGACTTCCATCTCTAGAAAGGAAAACAAATCTGGGAGGTCCCCTGGATGCTGTATAGTAAATGAGAGGGATTTTTTTTTATATAATCCATGAGATCGGATATCCCCACCGGTAAGTCTCCCTAATGATTTGATCTTGTCCAGGAGAGGGCATAGCATTGCCCTAAGCTGCAGGGTAGCCCGTGATAAGTCTGGTAATATTTTCACCATGGCCCCATCCTGTTCTATATCTCCCACCTCCCAAGTCTTGTGACTTATCAGTTCTTTGTGTACATAGGGATGGAAACTACATATAACATCTTGTGGTCTGCTCGGATTCACAGAGGGGGGTCCCGAAGCTCTATGCACCCTTTCAAATTCCAATACTTGGGGGAGGGACATGCAACTGCAAACATACTGCTAGGACCGTTACCTGTATAGCCTCTCGTCCTTTGGTTTCGGGAATTCCCCTAAACCACAGGTTCTGGCGACGGCTACGGACCTTAAATTCTTTTAGTTGTAATTGCATAACAGAAACATGTGAAGTTTGTATATTCTCTACCTGCTCCAGGTGCTGTACTCGGCTTTCCAGGGACACCATCAAGTCCTCCTCTTCCTTTAGTCTCTCTGATAAATGCTGTATCTCTGTGTGTACCTGGTTCAGCTCCTTGCGGTGAATTTCCTCAATGCGTGTCGTCGACTCTGTCCGCCCTGTTTGGCAATGCTTGTATTAAGGCTCTCAGGTCCATGTCTCCTGGGTTTCTGGATGTCATTGGGGTTCCTCCTTGAGGTTTCCGGGGGTTAAGATGGGATTCCCCCTGACCACTCTTCGTCCCTCATTTCAAATTCCCCTGAACCTGCATAGTATCTAAAACACCATTTTTAGAGATGATCAGTACATTTGGAAGATCTTGGGTGGAAAGAGTACCCCTCTTCCTGTGAAGAGAAGAAGTATCCTTCATTTAAACGTTCTACCTCTCCGTCGCCTGAAGCATCAGCCTCCAGGCAGTCATGACGGCCTCCGCTGTCAGTCCCGAGAGGAAGGCCCCAAAGCCAGGCTTGGGGCCAGAGAAAAGCCCTGGGGGCAAAAATCTGCTAAGCAAGAGTCCCAAGGCCTTCATATGAAGGGGTGCCCCCATTCGCACGGGAGGATGATTTCGACAGATGGGCCATTTCCATGGTTTCTCTAGGCTACAAGCTAGAGTTTCGGGATTCTTCCGCCTTGTTTTCTAAAATTGGGCATTCCCAAGGTCCTGGTAAAAAGCATAATTTTCGTTCAGGCACTAGACCTCTTGCTGTCTCAAGGGGTGTTCATAGAGACCCCCTTAGGAGAACAGGGCCCTTTTCAGTGCCCGAATCGAACGGTGATGTCAGACCCATTTTCAGATCTCAAGGGTCTGAACCAATTTCTGGACATCTGCTCCTTGCACACGGAATTAATTTGATCAGTGGTATCCTTCCTTGGGTGAGGAGAGTTCCTAGTGTCAAAAGACATCAAGGACGCATATCTTTGTGGCAATTCCCTGCTCATCAGAAATTCCTGTGATTCACGGTAGAACAGCAACACTTTAAGTTTGTGGTCTTCCCCTTCGGGTTGGCCACCGCATCACAAATGTTTCCCAAAGGTCCTGACTGCTCTTTAGCAATACTAAGAGCCCAGGGTATAGCGGTAACGGCATACTGAGGCGACCTATTACTGATCGATCAGTCCGTAAAGGATTAGATCTGAGTTTAGCCTGTACAATCGGGTATCTGAAGCTTCTGGGTTGGATTATCAACCTAGGAAAGTCAACCTTGCGGCCAGTAAAGGCTAGAATACCTGGGCCTGGTAGTCGACACAGTCCACAAGAGGGTGTTTATTACCCCAGGCAAAGGTCTGCGCAATAAAAGATCTGGTTCATGCAATCAGGTCAAAGGGAGAGTCTCCCATCCATCTCTGTATGAGATGGTTAGGGAAGATGGCAGTTCCCTATGCTCAGTTCTATTCAAGACTGTTGCAAAACACTATCCTGTCTGCCTGGAGCAGGAGAAGCCAGGATTTGGACTGTCCAATGTGTTTGACTCCAAGCGTACGCCAAAGTCGCAATTGGTGGCCGCTAATCGAAAGCTTGCAGAAGGGGAAAAACCTTCGTACTGATCACTTGGAAGATAGTGATGACCAATGCCAGCCTTTTGGGCTGGGGAGCATTACTAGAAGAGAATGCTGTTTAAGGGGTTGCCCATCAACATCTTGGAATTTCAGGGCAGCATGCCTGGCCCTTTGGGCCTGGACAGGCAGACTGCAGGGATACCCTGTCAGGATCTAGTCCGACAATGCCACGACAGTGGCCTATATCAGTTGCCAGGGCGGCACCAAGAGTCGGGCAGCCCAGAAAGAGGTAAACCATATTCTGGTTTTGGCAGAAAAGCATGTTCCTTGCCTATCTGTGGTGTTCATCAAAGGGGTAGGGAATTGGCAGGCAGACTTATTAAGCCACCATTCGTTGCTCCCAGGGGCGTGGTCCCTACATTCAGATGGCTTTCTGGCCATTTGCCAGAGATGGAGTACCCCGGATGTAGGTCTTCTGCGTCCAGGTTCAACACGAAACGTCTATGGGACCCGAACGTGAAAAATCAAAAGTGCTAATTTTAAATTTTAATATGCAATTTGTCATAAAAAGTGTTTGGGGAACCGAGTCCTACCCCAGAGGACATGTATCAATGCAAAAAAAAAAGTTTTAAAAACTACCGTACTGTAGCTGCAGGCATCATTCAGATATCCCCACACAAATTCAAGGACGTCATATGACGGCCAGCGAGCGGGAAGTGGTTACAACGATTTTTTTTAACACAGAGTTAAGCATGGCCGAGTATGGCTGAGCATGGCAAGGTATGGGCAGGGTATCGCAGGGATGGATGGATCTGTGATTTCAATTGTCAGAGCAGCGCTGCTGCCTTTCGCTCTCTCCCCTCTCCTCTCACAATGTACCGATCGGTACACAGAGGGGAGAGAGGAAACCGGCATCATCACATGATGCCGGTTAGTGATCGCTCTGTCATTTGATGGAGCGATCACGTGGTAATCGGCCGCGATTAGCAGCCATCTACCGTGATGCGCCAGGTCTTCCGGACCCGGTGGTCACGGATATTTTCCCAGGGGGCGCACGGGGGCAAAGAATAACTCGACCATGCTGTAGCAGTCTTTCGGCTATGGCCTTTCGGCAAGTGGTTAATACTTTGTACAAAATCCTTTGTTGGTAATAACCAGTGTTGTAAGTAACGGCGTTAAAATAAATGCCGTTACCTAACGATGCCCCTTTTGAGGGTAACGAGTAATCTACCAGATTACTCTTCCCCTCGCGGTAACGCCATCCCCATTACTTGGGCGGCGATACCACAATTACATCCATGTACATGTGTGTCACTGTCAGCTCAGCTGTCGGCTATCCATTATTAAAAAGGGTGCCTCCTCCTCTGACTGTTCCGTGATAGGCGGAACACTAATTTTCCCAGCAGAGCCTCTGTTTAGTGTTCAGCCGATCGTGGATGCCTTCTCATGCTCAGCCTCGGCCTCGGACGAGAGGACATCCGTGATAGGCGGAACACTGACCAGAGGCTCTGCTGGGAAAATTACTGTTCCACCTATCACGGAAAAGCCTAAAAAGGAGGCGCGGCTTTTGAATAATGGATGGCCGCGGACGTCTGACATACAGAGAACAGGAGAAGATAGGGAGATCGTCGTTGAGGCATGTTACTTACAGGCACAGTGAGGCATGTTACTTACAGGCACAGTGAGGCATGTTACTTACAGGCACAGTGAGGCATGTTACTTACAGGCACAGTGAGGCATGTTGCTTACAGGCACAGTGAGGCATGTTGCTTACAGGCACAGTGAGGCATGTTACTTACAGGCACAGTGAGGCATGTTACTTACAGGCACAGTGAGGCATGTTGCTTACAGGCACAGTGAGGCATGTTACTTACAGGCACAGTGAGGCATGTTACTTACAGGCACAGTGAGGCATGTTACTTACAGGCACAGTGAGGCATGTTGCAGATGGCACAGTGAGGCATGTTGCAGATGGCACAGTGAGGCATGTTGCAGATGGCACAGTGAGGCATGTTGCAGATGGCACAGTGAGGCATGTTGCAGATGACACAGTGAGGCATGTTGCAGATGACACAGTGTCGTCTTATACGCCGGCAAAAAAAAAGTCAGTTACTTTGCTGAGTAACTAATTACTTTGCCAATGAAGTAACTGAGTTACTAACTCAATTACTTTTTCAGACAAGTAATTTGTAACTGTAACTAATTACTTTTTTAAAGGAAGATGAGCAACACTGGTATTGACAGCTTTAGGATGCCTCCTGTATCGAGAAACTAGTCGCATGCATAGCCCAGGTGTGATTTTGGCCCATTCTTCCACACAAACAGTCTTCAAATCTTGATGGTTCCGTGGGGCTCTTCTATTGATTTAAGTCAGGTGATTGGCTGGACCATTCTAGCAGCTTTATTTCTTTTCTTTTATACCAATTGAGAGTTTTCTTGGCTTTGTGTTTGTGATAATTTTCTTGCTGAAATATCCACCCTTGTTTCATCGTCATCATCTTGGTCGATGGCTGCAATTTTTTTTTTTTTATCAATGTTGAAAAAGTCCCACACCATGAGGTTCCCACCTCCAAACTTCACTGTTGGTATGTTTTTTTTTTTTTTTTTGGGGGGGGGGTGGGGGGTGAGGTACAGTGCCATTTGACCTCTGAACATGGTGTCTATTATGGCATCCAAAGAGTTCAATTTTGGTCTCATCTGACCAGACTATATTCTCCCAGTGGTAAGGATTTAACCACTTCAGATCCGTAGGACGTCCTGGGACGTCCTGGACTTTGAGCGGTGATATCTGAATGATGCCTGCAGCTGCAGGCATCATTCAGATATCTCTGTCTTCAGCCGGCGATTCTGTGCACCAGAAGAACGATCAAAGCGGCGGTTCCGCCGCTCGATCGTTCTTCTAGGCAGCGGGAGGGGACGTCCTCCCGCCGCTAACCGGTGCTTCTCCGGGCTCTCCCGTGCCATCGGGGGCCCGGAGAGCGAATCGGCCGGCGCACGTTGCTGAACCATAGAGATGACTGGTGACCAGACGGTCACAGTCATCTCTATGACCGTCGGAGGGCCGGGCGCGACGTTATGACGTCACGCCCGGTACCCGGAAGTAAACAAAGCCGCAATCGCGGCTGTCGGCATGTAATCGGTGAAATGTTTTTCACAGATTTCATGCTTGTAAGCCTGTAGGAGAGATGTGGGGTCTTATTGACCCCACATCTCTCCATAAAGAGGACCTGTCACAGTGATTCCTATTACAAGGGATGTGTACATTCCTTGTAATAGGAATAAAAGTGATCAAAAAAAAAAAAATGTCAAAAAAAGTGTAAAAATGAAGTAAAAAAATAAAATAAAATAATAAAAAAAAAAATTTAAAACGCCCCTGTCCCGGTCGCTCGCAGAAGCGAACGCGCATGCAAGTCCCGCCCACATATGTAAACACCGTTCAAACCCCACATGTGAGGTATCATCGCGTGCGTTAGAGCGTGTGCAACAATTCTATCACTAGAGCTACTCTGTAACTCAAAAATAGTAACCTGTAAAAAAATTTAAAGCGTCGCCTATGGAGATTTTTAAGTACCGAAGTTTGGCGCCATTCCATGAGTGTGCGCAATTTTAAAGCGTGACATGTTGGGTATCTATTTACTCGGCGTAACATCGTCTTTCACATTATACAAAAAAATTGGGCTAACTTTACTGTTTTGTTATTTTTTAATTCATGAAACTGTTTTTTTCCCTAAAAAAAGGCGTTTGAAAAATTATTGCGCAAATACCGTGCGAGAAAAAAAGTTGCAATGACCGCCATTTTATTCCCTAGGGTGTCTGCTAAAAAAAAATATATAATGTTTGGGGGTTCTGATTAATTTTCTAGCAAAAAAATTGTGATTTTTACATAAAGGAGAACAGTGCCAAAATAGGCCCGGTAACGAAGTGGTTAAGTGCATCGCTAAGTAGCTAGTGATATATGTGATAATGCAAACATATAAGTGACAGTGCACAATTAAACATACATTATGACATTGCCTGCAAAGCAAGACTATTATACAACATAAACATATTGTGAACCTGAATATCCATTAAACTGCATCAAGAGATACTTGGATGAGTCCAAAGTGAAAAAAAAATGTCCAAAATTGGTGGCTATTTGGACTTCCAGCCAAGGATGACTGACAGAGGTGTATGCTCAATTCAGCAAGGAAACAATATTCACCATCAAATATGCTACCACCACCAGTGAAGGTAATCGGGTACTCTTACCAAATGGTGTGGGCTACCATCCAGCAGCATAGAGCCAAACAAGCAAAACTGATGGGGTCTTTAACATCACAGGAACCAGCATGTGGATTGTACAGCAGTGCAGATTTGACAATCAAGCTTTTAAGGGCCAACATCAAGAAAGCATAACGATCCAAGCTTAGCATATAGAGACTCATTGCTCCACCAGTCAACAGGAAGGCGTCATACAGGAAAAAAAGATTGCCACATAATAGCATAAAATCCCTGGCTAAAAATGTATTGAATACAGTATTATACTTGCATCAATGTAGATAAAAACTGGCCTTTGTATAATATGACCAAAAGGAGAAGAACACAGTGTTGTGGAGCCAGCGTGGTACATCCCAATGTTTCATCTACCAAGACATCACCCAAGTATAATACTTTATTTAATACATTTTTAGCGAAGGATTTTATGCTATGTGGTGATTTTTTTTTTATGTATGACTCCTTCCTGTTGACTGGTGGAGCCTATGAGTCTCTATATGCTAAACTTGGATGGTTATGCTTTCTTGATGTTGGTCCCTGAAAGCTTGCATCCACCTAGGTAAGTATAAATAAAATAAAAAAGAAAGCCTTACTTCTCTTTTAAACATGGAATTCTACTTTAACGGTATGGCTGGTGTATAGAATTTTGAAACTAGGTTATTCTGCGTGGATAGTTCAGAAATTAGGGTCTTTGCTTCTGTGAATTATATTCATAATGTATTTTAAATGTGTTTTGTTTGCCATGCTTCTTTCAGATTCTTGCTACTGCCCTTATAGAATGCCACAAAAAATCAAGTTCACTTGGCAAACCATTGGCTTTAAAAGTGTTTGTTGCTGGAAGAAATCGTTTAGAAAATGATGGGGCTACTGCTCTAGCAGATGCATTTCGGGTATGCTCCATTTACATAGTAAAGATTACATTTGTTTACTAGCTTATGGGCCTGTGTCGACTGGCTTTTTTTTTTAACGTTGGAACTGCTTTTCTTGCAAGCCATAGGAAATGCAAAGAAAATAAAATATACGTGAAGAAGTGCAGTGCAGCCAAATACACAAAAAATACAAAGTAATCAATAAATATACATATTTCAATAGAAAATCAATACATACCTGTATAAGTCTGTGCATTACATACATGTCCATGTACCATCATTTCCTTGTGCTTGTTAACCACAAGTTTAAATTACACCATCTCCACCAAATCATTATATAAATTAACATTTTGAAAAAAAAAACACCAATGTTTTTTACTTTCGGCTATAAAACACCCAATATCAAAAAAATATTGAATTTCTTCATTAATTTAGGCCAAAATATATTTTGCTACATGTCTTTGGTAAAAAAAAATCCCAGTAAGTGTATATTGGTTTACATAAAAGTTCTAGCGTCTACAAACTTTGGTATATATACTGAAATTTTTGTTTACTTTTTAAAATTAGTAATGGCGGCGGTCAGTGACTGGGGCAATCTTGACACTAATGCCGCGTAAAAAAAACGTCATTTTTAAAAACGTCATTTAAAATGACCCTGTGTGGGGAAAACGTCGTTTTATGTCTTCTGAAAAAAAATTCGAACATACTTAAATTTTTTATGTCGTTTTTCAAAATGTCGTTTTTTGTGTCATAAAAAATGATCGTGTGTGGGCTAAAACGACGTTTTAAACAACGTTTTAAACCCGCGCATGCTCAGAAGCAAGTTATGAGACGGGAGCTTGAATGGAACAGAGTGCCGTCGTACGTGTTGTACGTAACCGCGCTTTGCTAGAGCATTTTGAAAAAAATGATGGTGTGTAGGCGTCGTTTTTTAAAATGAAGTTTGAAAAACGTCATTTTGTTTCATGATAAAAAACTTCGTTTTATTTCATCACAATAAACGACCGTGTGTACGTGGCATTACTGACACTTTTTGGGACCTGACTTACTGATATCACCAGTTACACTAATACAGTGATCAGTGCTAAAATTATACACTGTCACTGTATAATGAGCCTGGCTAGGAAGGGGTAACATCTTTGGGTAATCAAGGGGTTAACTGTGTGCCAAACAAGTGTTGATGTATGTAGAATGTGCTGCTTTTTACTTCTAATCTATTTGTTTATTTTCTCTGCTTTGCAGGGAAAAGAAACAAAACAATTGTTCACTCTTTTTTTTTTTCAGAGCCCTGTGTGATTTTTTTTTTTTTTTTTTTTTCAACCCAGGGCTCTAGGCTGTGATATGAAATGGCCCATCAGCAAGTCCCAGCCATGAATCATTGGCTGGTATCTGCTGACAAACTTCCACTGTGTCAAATTACAGCGGAGTAGGCGGGCGAGGGAGCGCGCCCCAACCCGAACGCCACTTTTGGCGCACGAGTATGTTATTGTGCCCGTACGGGCAACCCTGTCACAGTAAATATACTACCGCTGCGGGTCTGGAAGCAGTCAATACATAGGTATTGCCTCCTTAAAGGAAAACCATTGGTATATCCATGCATGTATATAACCAAATGATCAGAGAGGCAAATACCACTCCGGATGAGATATTCCTTTTTAACTACTTCTCTGTGCAAGCAGGTGCCTGGCCGGTGACCCAGACAGTCCAGATGTATACAGAGGTTGACAGCACTCCAATCACCAAAAATGTGAGCTTTATTGAAAAAAATCTAAGCACAAACACATCACAGATCCGAGATACAGGATGACGGCAATGATGGGTACCGCGTTTCACGCAGAATGCGATTACTCATAAGCCAGTATGAAACCACTTACTGCTGGCTTTGGGTGTTTGACGTCACATGGCCCTGCCAGTGATGCGTTTCTTCATATGACTTCTTCAAAGGAGAAAAAAGCCGGTGTTATTTGGTTGCACTGCACTTTTTTACATATATATTATTTTGCTGATGACATGGCAGTGATTTAACGTCAACACATACAGTATTTTATACATAATTGCATACAAAGGTAGGTTGACGTAGCTTGAAAAGCATATCAGACGTCAAAAGCTGCATATGCCTTTGAACTCAGCTCAAACGCTTTTCAAACTAATTTTAAATGCAGGCAGAATGCTCTTGACAGCAGGCTGCACTTTCCCATCAACACAAGTCCAAAGCCTGTCGACACAGGACCTAAATACATTCCAATATATTTTTTTTCTATATTTACCTTCATTTGGTTATGTTTGCAGCTAATTGGCACCCTGGAAGAAGTACATATGCCTCAAAATGGCATTAATCATCCTGGAATCACTGCATTGGCTGAAGCTTTTAAATCCAACCCATTAATGAAAGTTATCAACCTTAATGATAATACATTTACAGACAAAGGAGGCATTGCTATGGCCGAGGTAGATAACTCTCTATCTCTCAAATTCATAACATTTTCTGTTGTATTTTGCTGTTGGGTGTTTTTTTTCTTTTGTAATTGTTCATTTTGCAGTAATGTGTGTGGTTTTCATAGGCTTTGAAGACACTAAGACAAGTGGAGCATATCAATTTTGGTGACTGTTTGGTGCGATCTAAGGGAGCATTAGCTATTGCATCTGCACTGAAAGGAGGATTACATAAATTGAAGGTAGGTTTTTCACAACGGTTGACCTTTTGTATTTTCTAGTAGCAAAATATTGATGCTGGTGGTGCATACACAATAACTGGTGCAGATACAGAGTGGTTGCATGTTAAGCCCCCATCGGGCAGCACAGTGGTGTAGTGGTTAGCACTTCCCCTAGCAGCAAACGGGGTCGCTGGTTCGAATCACGACCACTACACCATCTGCCTAGACTTTGTATGTTCTCCCTGTGCCTGCATGGGTTTCCTCCTACCCTCTAAAGACATGCTGGTAAGTTAATTGGCTCTGGTCTAAATTGACCCTAGTATATGTATGAATGTGTTTTGGGGACCTTGGGTTGTAAGTAGGGATGCATCGATATATCAGTGGCCGATACATATCGTCCGAAAACAGCTGTTTTGGGGACATGCCGAAACAGCTTTAAAATTGACGATAATGAATAGTGGCTGCAGAGCGGTAAAACACATATTGAAATTGTCTCAGCTCTGCTCGCACACAGCCCCCGCCTGCTCCTAACCACTCTGTGATAAACAGAATGCCGGTCTAATGCTGAGATGTGTGGGGTTAGGAGGAGGCGGGGGTGTGTGCGAGCAGAGCGGAGACAGTTTCAGCATACGGGCGGCGGTGAGTTGCTTTCTTTTCTAGCAGCCATCCGTCCCCCTGTCCCCCCACATCACATACCTCCCTCCGGCTGGCTATATCTTCAGCACTCTATACTTATACACCTTCTGAGGTTTTGTTTGTGCCAATTTGGCTGTTTCAAGACTCATCCACTCAGTTATCTTCTTTTTTTTTTTTTTCTCGGTTTATCAGTTAAAATGACAGCTATAGTGAGGTATTCACTGAAGTTAGGTTTAATAGGCTCAGAAGTCCTTCTAAACCTCAGAAAATGACAGTGGTTCTAAATTCTTATATGAACAAACCCCCTAAGAGCAGCAGAACTCTGATAGACAAAATTAGTACATTTACAATTTGAGTGGGTTCAGAAATAATAGGGTAAGGTCAACATCCTTTTTTGTTCTCTTTAAAGTGGAGGTTCACCCAAAAAATCTATTTTTAGCAGTAGATTGGGCCTAATTACGGGAAGCAGAATCAGGTGTTTTGATTAAAACCAATGCAGTACTTACCTTTTTTTAAATAGATGTTCTCCCGCCGCTTCCGGGTATGGGCTGCGGGACTGGGCGTTCCTATTTGATTGACAGCCTTCCGACCGTCGCATACAGAGCGTCACCAGTTTCTGAAAGTAGCCGAACGTCGGTGCGCAGGCGCACCGACGTTCGGCAACTCGTGACGCACTGTATGCGACCGTCGGAAGGCTGTCAATCAAATAGGAACGCCCAGTCCCGAAGACCATACCCGGAAGTGGCGGGAGAACATCTATCTCAAAAAAGGTAAGTACTGCATTGATTTTAATCAAAACACCCGATTCTGCTTCCCGTAATTAGGCCCAATCTATTGTTACATTTTCTTTTTCGGGTTAACTCCCGCTTTAAATGCTAGGGATAAACGTTTAACTTTATTGGGTGCAAAGCAGACTTCTGCCTCCTTCAACTGTGGAAGAACCTCTCTCCTCATTGGCTCACTGGCTGTGATTGACAGTAGCGCCCCCCCCCCCCCCCCCCCGTTCTCCTCTGGCCCTGTGTTCTCTTCTGACGCCCCTGTCGTCCTCCGTCCCCCCGCAGCCGACTTCCCTGCTCTCCGACCCACTGGGAAACTGTCAGGAATTGGACACAGTGAGCGAGGTTGCTCCTGTGTCCTGTGACAACTGAGCAGAGTAAACTGTGTTTACTCTGCTCAGTTTATGAATGAACAGGAGCCTCCTGTTCATTCATCTTTATTGCTGAGCAAGAGACTGGGGAATGTGTCCTCGGTCCCTTTGTCTGTCTCTGTTTAGACCCCTGACAAAAAAAAAAAGTGTAAAAAAATAAAATAAACTACTGACACCACTCTCCCCTGCCCTACCAACACTGTGTCCACTGCCCCAACCACCTCCCCCAAAAAGCATTGTAATTTTGTATCTTTTTTTAACAAATTGAATTGTTAAAAAAAAAAAAAAAAATTATTAAAAATAAAAAAAAGACTGACACCGTCCACTGCCACATACCACCAACCCCCCTTTCCCAGAAGCACTGCGAAAGAATATTGAAAAAGTGATCTAAAAAATATGTGAAGTGGGGGTTGTGGACGCAAAGCCTTGAAATTCGTTTTTGCAGGTTGGGATGTCTGGGATGGAGCTGTCGCACTCGGCACATGAGAGTGGCCCAGGTAGAGTTGCCACCTCATCCCTTTAAACCCAGTACACATATTATTTACACAGGTTCTGAGGCTAATTGAATGCAGGGTAATGCACTAAGTGAGTTTAGTTACCACCAGTTTAATTCAGCTGGTGCTCCAGTTTTTTTAAGGGGGGGTGGGGGGGCGCAAACAAACTGAAAAAAAAAAATACTGCCAGTTTTCCCCATCAAATGCTGCCAGTTTGCCCACCCCCCGCATAGCACTTACCTGTCTCGGGTCAGCGCCTTTTCTCCATCTGTGTGTGTGTGTGTGTGTGGTAGCTCAGCAGACCAGTCTGCGAACAAGCTGTTGGGTGGTGGCAGGCTATCGTTTATTGTGTGTCTGGTGTGTGGGTACAGTGGGAAGAGTGATTAACACCGGGGTTCAAGCTTGCAGGTTAGCTGTAGGAATCCTAGAAGTGTGTAGTAATTGCTAGACTGCGCCCCAACCCTTAGAGTGCACCAGATTGTATGTAAAATTCGTATCTGCCTGTGTGTGGTCAGCTAGCTGGATTGGAGTGGAGTCTCTCTCTAGTGGTGGCCTAAGGTAGTGCGGGCTGTGAAAAAAACACAACCAGTCTTCCATACTCAGTAGAAGTCCCCCCTTATTCCCTTAGTTCCTCATATACACCAGTCACGTAACGCACATCGCGGATAGCTAGTCGCCATTGGCAGGTGGAATTGTGACAAGTGTGCCCACTGGCTCTAATCAGGAAGCCTATTAGAGCCGACTGCTCTAATCAGGCACTTCCAAAACACCCCCACCGCTGTAAGGGCTCTTTCACATGGGCGGATCGTTCAGGTCCGCCTGCCAGTTTTTTAGGCGGACCTGAGCGGGCGCTCCATGCTTCTCTATGGAGCCACGAATGTCAGCGGTGACATGCCCGCTAACATCCGATTTGTCAAAGTGTAAAGGAGCAAAACCCTATTTTCCATCCGTCTGGGAGATCTGATTGGGTGACAACGGACTCTACGGTCCGTCGTCATCCGATCCCCCATAGGGGAGAGCGGCGCTCTGACAGGTCGGCAGAGACCGACCTGTCATCTGCCGGCTCAGCGGGGATCAACGGAGGGATCCCCGCTGAGCAAAGCGGAGCCCGAAAACGGTCTGTTCCATGTGAAAGAGCCCTAATTCGGATGACTGGCGCTCGACAAGGGCCGAACACATGAATAGTGGGCGGCAGCGGCGACAATAGATTCATGCAATACATGAATCTATCTATTGTTGATTGACAGGTGCAGGAGAGAGGGGGCGGCGCTCCTGCACCCACTATGGACGTACCGCCACTGATTACCACCTTAATCAGCCAAAGAACCTGTGTAATTATTATGTGTTTGGGTTTTAAAGGGATGAGGTGGCAACCCTAGGCCCAGGGGGCAATTGCATCCCTGGCCCAGTCCGCCCCTGCTCATAAGACTCCCAGTATCCCATATCTGTTAAAACATAAAATCAGTTTCTGACTTCTCGTGTTAGTATAAAAATGTAGTCTTTGCAGTCATTGGCCCAGATTCAAGAAGCACTTGCGCCCGCGCAACCATAGGTTACACAGCGCAAGTGCTTACTTGCTCCGGTGTAACGAGTGCTCCTGATTCAGGAACCTCGTTACACCGACTGCAGGCTAAAATCTGCGCGGCATAAGGCTCTTATGCCTCGCAGATTTTAGGCTGCATTCTTGTGGGGGCCGCTAGGGGACGCTCCCATTGTGTATCAGCGTGTAGTATGCAAATTGCATACTACCACTGATTCACAAGCTCGCGCAAGCCAGGTACGGAGTTTCCGTACGGCTACTTTTAGCGCAAGGCTGCCCCTTCTAATAGTAGGGGCAGCCAATGCTAAAGTATAGCCGGCCTTCCCGCGCCGTGAAATTTGAATTTCACGGCGTTTGCGTAAGTGAAACGTGAATGGCGCTGGACGCCATATGTTCACTTAGAAGCAAATGACGTCCTTGCGACGTCATTTGCCGCAATGCACGTCGGGAAAGTTTCCCGACGGGGGATGCGCTGTACGCTCGGCGCGGGAGCGCGCCTAATTTAAATGATTCCCGCCCCCGGCGGGATCATTTAACTTGCGCGCGCTTACGCCGGGCAAATTTGCCGGCGCGCCCTCGCAAGTCACGGAGCTACTGCAATCGAGGGCAGCGCAAAATATTTGCGGGGGCGCAGGGCAAAATCGTTGCCCTGCTTCCCCGCAAATATCGCGCAATTCAACTTGAATCTGGGCCATTGTCTTTAATGCAAATCTTATACCTTCACTTATGATGTTTGCTGTCATGCAGCTTATGAAACATGTCTATCTGTATTGTTGATTGTTTATTTCAGCATGCCGCTTCAGAGAAATGAGGTATATATGTTATCCCAAAATGGGATGGAGCATGGGACTATACGAATACTATTGGATAGTTCTAGGACCACAGAGACCGTACACCGGAAACAGTTAATAGATAAAAATATTTTTTAATTTAACACATTATATACATACAAAAAATGAATAAAATAAAATCTAATATTGAGTTTCACCAATAGTTGATTGTTGAATTATATACAGTGGGGTGTCCAACATGTTTCGCCCATTCGGGCTTCCTCAGGGACATATGCACATGTGTATATATATACTGATTTCAATCTCCTCGGTGACCTTCTCTCACAGACCACAAAGAGCGCAGATATAGAACCCCCCAGGGTAGGCAACTGGATCAAGGACAGAAAGCACGTAGTGCTAGTCAATCATGTATTGCTATGGTTGAGCGTATATCAAATGAAGGGAAGCCGTGGAAGTGCTGGCAGGCAATGCAAAGATTATGCACCGCAACTGCAGGTTAGAACTTAAAGTGTTTGCTTGTAAAGCACACAGATAGAGGGCAATGAACCCAATTAGGCTATGTAATGAACACAGCCGGTGCAGATGGGATGTCTGTCATGCAGTTAAACAACGTGTGGGCTTCCCGGTGGCCTGAGCCTTCAGAGAAATGAGGTGTGTTTCTCATTACTTAAAGTTGTTGTAAGACCCCTTTCACACTTATGCGACCTGAGAGTAACGTGATTTTGCCACAACTTTGACGTGATTTTGATGTCACTTGAACCAATGCCTGTGTAATCTTGAGGTCTATGGACCTCAAGTCGCATCAAAGTCAGACAAAAGTAGTGCAGGGACTACTTTGAAGTCGCACAGATATGAATGGTACTCATTGGAATACTTGTCATGCGACTTGGCAGTGCCAAGTCGCATAAGTGTGAAAGCAGCGATGTCTGTAGTGTTAACTTATCTCTCTACAAAGCTCTAAGGCCCCGTACACACGAGAGGATCTATCCGCTGGAATTTATCTGCGGATCAGTTCCAGCGGATAGATCCGCTGGTGTGTACAACCCAGCGGATCTTTTTCCGCAGATTTTTTTCGGGCCGACCGATTTCCAGCAGATAAAAATTTCTTAGCATGCTAAGAAATCTATCCGCTGGAATCGGCTTCAGCGGATCGATACGGTGGTCTGTACAGACTCACCGGATCGATCCGTCCGATTCCCTCCCTCGCATGCGTCGTAATGATTCGACGCATGCGTGGACATCCTTATATGACAGCGTCGCGCACGTCGCCGCATCATCACAGATAAACAAGTGAAACCTATTCTGGATGATTTGTTTCATCTGTGTATCATCTGAGACTGTTCACTTTGCTGGGTATGCCATGTTTCCCCAAAAGTAAGACCTACCTAGATTTTTGGAAAGGGCTGCAATATAAGCCCTACCCCGAAAATAAGCCCTAGTTGAAAGTGGTTGGGAAAAAGGTAGAATCCACTGTCTTATTGTAGTACACAATTTAAAAGTGTGTGCCTCTGCAATACAATCGTATTGCATACCCTCGGTACAATGGCGCTCAGCTGATCTCTTCTTCTCTTGTCATGGCTGTCAGTGGGGGATCTCTGCCCCCTCCATTTGCAGGCACTTGGCTCCGTTGCTCTCCTTGTCTCCCGGGTGTCAGTGTGGGATCTCGGCCCCCCTTTCCTCTGCAGTGCCCAGAGTTGTGAAAAGGCAGCTCAGGCAGGCCATGGAAGCGCCAAGTTGCAGTGCTATAAGAAGGTGTTTTTTACTACAGAAACACACACCCTCTACACAATCCTGTAATAGAGAGGATTCCAGCATTTTACAGGCACTTTTACTCTGTTGGGATTCCTGGCATGCAAGCCCTACCCCGAAAATAAACCCTACTGTGTTTTTGGTTGCTAAAATTATTATAAGACCCTGGCTTATTTTTGGGGAAACACGTTGTGTGTGAAGGTTTACAACCACTTTAACCACTAAACCCCCGGACCATATTGCTGCCCAAAGACCAGAGCACTTTTTGCGATTCGGCACTACATCGCTTTAACTGACAATTGCGCGGTCGTGCGACGTGGCTCCCAAACAAAATTGGCGTCCTTTTTCCCCCACAAATAGAGCTTTCTTTTGGTGGTATTTGATCACCTCTGCGGTTTTTAGTTTTTGCGCTATAAACAAAAATAAAGCGACAATTTTGAAAAAAAAATTTTTTTACTTTTTGCTATAATAAATATCCCCCACACATATATAAAAACAATTATTTTTTCCTCAGTTTAGGCCGATAAGTATTCTTCTACATATTTTTCGTTAAAAAAAAAAATCTCAATAAGCGTTTATTGATTGATTTGCGCAAAAGTTATAGCGTTTACAAAATAGGGGGTATTTTTATGGCATTTTTTGTAATATTTTTTTTTACTAGTAATGGCGGCGATCAGCGTTTTTTTTTTTTTTTGGTACTACGACATTATGGCGGACACTTCGGACACTTTTGACACATTTTGGGACCATTGGCATTTTTATAGCGATCAGTGCTATAAAAATACATTAGATTACTATAAAAATGCCACTGGCAGTCAAGGGGTTAACACTAGGGGGCGGGGAAGGGGTTAAGTATGTTCCCTGGGTGTGTTCTAACTGTAGGGGGGGTGGCCTCACTAGGGGAAATTACTGATCTTCTGTTCATACACTGTATGAACAGAAGATCAGCATTTCTCACCCTGTCAGGTCCCGATCCCCGCTCTGTAATGAGCGATCGCGTGTGCCCGGCGGCGATCGTGCCCGCCGGGCACGCGCAAGGGAGTTATACTACGGGCTCTCGCGCAGGGGAGCCGACTTGCCGTCGTAAAAGGACGGTGGGCGGTCGGCAAGTAGTTAAAGGAAGGACAAGTACATAAATGCTTTCTTGTCTCTGAATCCTGAGTCGGACATACCTCAGTCATTGCTCTGTTTCCCACATGTTGGTGCAGTTGCCTTTTTATAGTCTGTTTACATTTTGATTCGATTTTTTCTCTTTGTTAGGAACTTAACCTCTCCTTCTGTGAGATTAAGCGTGATGCAGCACTCACGTTGGCAGAATCTGTCGAAGACAAATCTGAGTTGGAAAGATTGGATTTAAATGGTAAATTTTGTTGTCCTTTTTAAAAATATATGTTTTAATGTTTTTATCTGATTGTAACTCCATTGTATATTTGTGTCGCAGGAAACAATTTTGGAGAGGAAGGGTGTGAACATATTCAGGAAATTCTTGATGGCTTCAACATGGCCTCTGTTTTGGGATCACTGAGGTAGGGAGAATTAAGTCTTTGTCTGTGTTCTAACCTCTTGAAAATGGTCACACGTTGAATATTTGTTAATCATTAAAGTGTAAGTCCAGCCTAACGCTAAAATCCCTGCATCTGCAGACATCCACGATCTAACACTAACCTATGTAGCCCTGTAAAAAAAGAAATAAGGTGTATATATACTGATTTCTTCCTCACAGGGCTAGATAGGTTAGTTTTAGATCGTGGCTGTCTGTAGATGCAGGGATTTTAGTGTTGGGGTGGACTTCTACTTTAAGTGCTAGTTCACACCAGACGCAGTTCCGTTCAGCTCCGTGTTTTTTTCTGCACTAAAAATGCATGTCTAGTATTTTCCATGTATTCCAATGGCTCTAGTTCACACCAGTGCAGTCAGTTTCTGGTGCAGTAACTGACCGTAACTGACTGTATTGGTGCAGAAAAAAAAACTGCATCTGGTGTGAACTGGCCCCTCAATAATGTTTTTTTCTTCCTCTTGGCATTGTAGGGCTATTGATTTAAAATGGAGTCCCGCCCAAAAATGGAACTTATGCTTTCCGGATTCCCGGAGGGGATTTTCAGAGGGGAGGGGGGAGACACACAGGTCCCAGAACTCCGCTTTAACCAATATATTTTATGTTTGCCTGTCTTTATGGTAAAGGTCAGAGTGGCTGCCCTTTAAGCTTAACTCTATTATTCAAATTCATGGATTTCTGTAAACTAAGGAAGGTTATATTGAAAACAATAAAAAGGAAATACAATTTCTAGCAAAGCTTTTATAGTATGAGGATATTTTTCTCTTTTTTTTTCATAAAAACTTTTTCTATATTATTATCTAGGGTTGTCCCCATACCGATACTAGTATCGGTATCGGGACCGATACTGAGCATTTGCGCGAGTACTTGTACTCGCGCAAATGCTCCCGATGCTTCACAGATACTTTTTTTGTTTTTTCACCTGGCCGAGAGCGGGCGTCTAGCAGGCGGAGGGCGGACTGAAAGGGGCGGAGAGCGGGCTGAGAGGGGGTGGCTAGCATGCAGAGGGCAGACTTGAAAGGGGCAGAGAACAGACTGAGTGGGCGGAGAGGGGGCGGCTAGCAGGTGGAGAGCGGACTGAGGAGGCGGAGAGCAGAGCAGTCCTCCGGTATGTAAAACATGCTACTACATACCACTAATGGAGGAGAGCTGCTGCTGCTGCCGCTGCCGCCATCCAGTTCATCAGCGCTCGGGGAACATACATAACGGCTTTCATTTGAATAGCTGTGTGTTCCCCGCCGCGCATCGTCATAAATAGCCCCTCCCTCTTGTCCGGGGACTTTGATAGAGAGATAACCCGTCCCAGGATTGGACAGGTGATCTGTCTATCAAAGGGCATGGGCAAGGTGGAGGGGCTATATATGACCCACTGCGGGGAACACACAGCTATTTAAATGAAAGCTGTTATGTATGTTCCCTGAGCGCTGATGAACTAGACGCAGAGGCTACAGCAGTGACCAGCAGCAGGTCAGCTTCAATCATATTTATATTAGGCCTAACTTTATCTATGGGAACAGGACAATGTGAGTGATATAATGTAATGTTTACATTGCACATCTTTCTTCCACTTTTG
This sequence comes from Rana temporaria, assembly GCF_905171775.1. Taxonomy (NCBI): domain Eukaryota; kingdom Metazoa; phylum Chordata; class Amphibia; order Anura; family Ranidae; genus Rana; species Rana temporaria. Next base: position 69,253,243 of record NC_053495.1, read on the forward strand.
TTTTCACTTTTATTTTTCTTTCAAACAATGCAGCAGTGTGCCAGGGAGAACGGATAGCCAGGAACAAGCAAAATGCTGTGCTTTGGGAAACCCCCAAAGCAAAAACTTCAAATTACCACTAATAAATCAAAAGGGGGGGCAGCTATTTTCTTGCAGTTAATCAGTGTGCCATAACTCATCCATCAGGGTTCATTGGGCAAATGATTTTCACAGCAGATGCAGTGTCAGTCAGAATCGTTCATGCCCTGTAAGACCAGAGCCTGACTAAGCTGTCATTCGCTGTGCAACGTTTCCATACTGGATTGGACTATTTCTCATTTAAATCAATATTCACATGTGTCAACAGGAGGGTTTTTACAAAGGTATTGAGTGCTAATCCAATTGACTGTAATTCTCTGCTGATTCAGGAGAAGCACTAATGAATGTGATTGTGGGGAATAGGCTGGTGCAAACTGAGCAACAAAAATGTAATTTTTGGTAAAATACTCCCAATAGAAAATCACGTCTAAAGGGGATGCAGGCCCAGCAGCTTTCCTATTTAGTGCCCTGCAGGTGCTGTGCATTTGGGGACACACGGCTGCATTTGGGGACCCATGGACACATTTTTAACCGCTTCCATACCGGGCACTTACGCACCTTCCTGCCCAAGCCAATTTTCAGCTTTCAGCACTGTCGTACTTTGAATGACAATTGCGCGGTCGTGCTACACTGTACCCAAACAATTTTTTTATCATTTTGTTCCCACAAATAGAGCTTTCTTTTGGTGGTATTTGATCACCTCTGCGGTTTTTATTTTTTGCGCTATAAACAAAAGAAGAGCGACCATTTATAAAAACACTATTTTTTACTTTTTTATTTAATAAATATCACAATTTTTTTTTAAACTTTTTTTTCCCTCAGTTTAGGCCGATACGTATTCTTCTACATATTTTTGGTAAACAAAATCGCAATAATCATATATTGATTGGTTTGCGCAAAAGTTATAGCGTCTACAAAATAGGTGATAGATTTATGGCATTTTTATTTTATTCATTTTTTTACTAGTATTGGCGGCGATTTGCGATTTTTTTACTGTCACCGTGACATTGCGGCAAACACATTGGACACTTTTGACACGTTTTTGGGACCATTCACATTTATACAGCGATTAATGCTATAAATATGCATTGATTACTGTGTAAATGTGACTGGCAGGGAAGCGGTTAACCACTAGGGGGCGTTGAAGGGGTTAATATGTGTCCCTAAGGTGTGTTATAACTGTAGGGGGGAGGGGACTCTCAAGGGGAGGAGACCGATGTGTGTTCCTCTGTACTGGGAACACACATTGATCTCCTCACCGCTGACAGGAGGTGGATCTGTGTGTTTGCAATTGCGGCCGCCGGGCACCCGCGCCGGGTCACGAGCGTCGCCGCGGGCGGCGCGCGCCCTAGATTGCCGGGAACGCAGGACGTCATATGACGTCCACCCGGATCTAGGAGGGGTTCCTGCCGCCGTCATTTCACAATGAGGCGGTAGGGAAGTGGTTAAAAAAGTATCGGTAATCGGTATCGGCGAGTACATGAAAAAAAGTATCGGTACTTGTACTCGGTCCTAAAAAAAGTGGTATCGGGACAACCCTAATATTATCCATTGAGGGGCCAGCCTGTTGTGGCTACAACTCCTCCTACACCACACTTGCTTAGTTTTGCCAAATGTCCTTAAGATAATGGATATTTGGTTCTTTGCTTTATTTTTTCTACTGTTAACAGCTACTAGTAGTTTTTAGCCTGGATTTTGGGAAGTCCTTAAAGCGGATGTGCCGTGGGAAAAAAATATTAAAAGCCAGCAGCTACAAATACTGCAGCTGCTGACTTTTAATATTAGGACACTTACCTGTCCTGGAGTCCAGCGCCGATCACAGCAGAGGACGAGCGATCGCTCGTCTCTCTGCTGCTCCCCCCCGCCATCCACGCTGAGGGAACCAGGAAGTGAAGCGCTGCGGCTTCACTGCCCGGTTCCCTACGGCGCGAGTCGCGCCGCGCCCGCCGATTGGCTCCCGCTGTGTGCTGGGAGCTGAGTGTTCCCAGCACACAACGGGGGGGCGACGGGATGTGACGGAATGCCCGTCTTTTGCCCGTGAATGCCGGGCCGGAAGTGGGTGCAAATACCTGTCATTAGACAGGTATCTGCACCCCCCTCCCCCCTGAAAGGTGTCAAATGTGACACTGGAGGGGGGGAGGGTTCCGATCAGCGGGACTCCACTTTAGGGTGCAGAACCGCTTTAAGTCTCTTTGGTTAGCCAACAAGTGCGGGTTTTCCTAATTTATTAGGCCCCGTACTCACGACCAAACATGTCTGCTGAAACTGGCCCGCAGGCCAGTTTCAGCAGACATGTTTGGTCGTGTGTGGGCGCGAGCGGGCCGAATTCCAGCAAACATTTGCCCGCCGGGCCTTTTCCCAGCAGACAAATATTCCTGGACTTGTTTTAAAACAGTCCGCTGGAATTCGGCCCGCTCGGACATGTACGGTCGTCAGTACAGACCTACCGTACATGTCCAGGCGCCCGCCGTCCCTCGCATGCGTCGAATGACTTCGACGCATGCGTGGAAGCATTTTAAAGGCGGGCCGCCCACGTCGCCGCGTCATTGTCGCGGCGACACCGCGTCATCGACGCGGCGACACCGCGGACACGCCCCGCGTATTGTTTACGCGCGGACTTCTGTACGATGGTGTGTACAACCATCGTACAGAAGCCCTCTGGCAGACATGTATGGTGGAAACGGTCCGACGGACCGCTTTCACCATACATGTTTGCTCGTGAGTACCCGGCCTTAAAGGTGTTCTATGGTTACAGTATAAACATTTTAATTTTAGAACATCAGCATTATGATGGCTATACAAACAATAGTTATTTTTGACCATCCAATATAAGCTCATTTGAAAAATGTAATTTCATCTTGTGAGTTCTGCCCGTCTGCTGGTCATCTCTTTCCATAACTTTCTGAATTTCCTGCTTCTCCTCTGCTGTTTAATTTGAATTTCTAATGACTTTTATATACCATGGTACTTTACTGCCTGCAAGCAGTGAATCATGTACTGACTCTGCCACATGGAAATCCCCTTTTCAGCATCTCTGTTTTTTAGAAGGCAGGCTCTGTGGAATGTTTGACACAGCAGTGCCTACTCACAGGGCATAGTAAATATATGTCAAATAATTCAAGGAAGCAAATATGTGGGGTTCTGCCCAAAGTAAGTTTGCAAACCAAGATCATTCAGACGAATAGTAATAAGATAAAATATTTGAATTACTCTGTGAAAATGAATATGATTTTACATTTTGACCATAAATATGCTTATAAAGAGAAGTATGGGTTTTATTTTTTAAGAATCATACTTACCTAGCTGGATGCAGCATTGATCCCCCTGCCGGCTCTAACACTGAGAACCGAGCGATCAAACACAACTAATCGCTCGGTTCTCACAACTCCCTGAGCAGAGAGCTGGTGAATGTCAGTCACCACTGTCTGCACTTCCCCCCTCCTCGATCACTGGAGCGCTGGACTGTGGATGCTGGAGGGCCGGTCGGTTAAGCCTCTCAGCAGCTCCCTGGGAGGCTGAACCGGGTGCCAGTCCAGACATCTTGGGAGGATCCTGACCACATGGTTGCGATCTTGCCTGAGCCTGGACCGGCTCTATGGCGTCAGCCGACAGCGGGCTTCAAACAAATAGTGAAAGATATGGCCTAATTCCACTATCTCGGCGCTATGGAGCTCAAGGTATTCACAACAGTGCAGATATAAATCAATATCAATAAACTTTAGACATTGATCAAGCAGCCGCTTAAAAAATAAACCAACAATAAAAAGTAAGATAAAATCACATGGAACTTCATCAAATGATACAGCAGCGCTAGTAGTCACTTAAATCATGAATGTGACCACTCTTTTGCATGAGTAATAATACAAAAAGCAAGAAAGTTCTCCAAAAGTCAGAGGGTGAGCCAAAGTTCAGTGGGAAAGGTGTTCCTAAACTAATGTTCAGCTCTCCGCAGCTGGTGACATCACACGTGAAAGATACACCCGTCAAATGTCTCCCGTGCCAATCTCCCCCCAAGGGGATCTACTCACCAGAGGGTGGAATTTTATAAGGCTCTGAACAATCACTCCATACGATCGTCTCCAACTCCTGGAATCTGCAATCTGACCAGCGTGTTGTGTTTCCTAATGACCACCAGGTGTCAAGATACACAAAAGACTTGATAGTGTGATATCGTTTGTTAAGGCTTTATTACACAGGCTGTGCCAATGCACTTAAAAATAACAGCATTCACTTGCTTTAAAATAATAAAATTACAAGACAACACTCAGGCTGGTCCAGGGCTAACAGTGGGGTTACTTCACTGGTGCTAGTCAGCGTCCACCGCCAGCACACACCGCTCTGTCTCCACACACTAAAGCACACATGAAACACAGCGCAGAGAGTGTTGCTTCCTGTGTGTCGTGAGGTCACTTGCCCTGACGTTTCGTCCTTCCGACTTCCTCTGAGGGCGTGGCCTCTCGACAAGACAACACAGTTTATATCATGAGCGATCTGTGTGAGCCATGACTCAAGCATTGACCCCTCGTATCCCTATAATCTCTCACGGACACCCGAGAGGACACATAGGAGATTCCTTCACTGGGGACATGCTTGCACTTTCAGTTAGATGCTCAAATCCACAGCGCTATACTGAACATTTAATAAAGCCATAGAATAGGCTGTCATTATTGTCACACCTGACAATCAATCCTAACATGCGATAGATATACATGTAGGAATAATACAGCTATGTAATGTCATTTAAAACACATAAAGGTGGGAAACGTTTGCACATCATTATGGTCAAATGTTCAAATAACCCAGAGACCGGGTCACACAGGTAATATCCAACCTATTAGAAAGATCTCTAAACTTAATATATATATATATATATATATATATATATATATATATATATATATATATAATCATGTGCAGAATTCCAGATGTCTGGGTCTCATACCTGCACAAAATATATAAAATCTGTATAACACAAATTTTAATATTAATCACATTACAGTATAATAATATCGAGTTAAAAACAGACTAAAAAATTGATTAATTAAAATGCCTGCATAGGAAATGGGATTTTTTAACCTATGCCCATCTTAAAGCGGAGTTCCACCCTATTTTACAACTTCTTTGCATTCGTTTTTACACTGCCCCTTAAATACATTTGGGATGTTTTTTTTTTGTCTTTTAAAAACTCACGTTTTTATCTGTGAGTCTCTTATTCCCCCGCCGCGGCGGAATGGCCCCCCCGCCGCATCCAGCGCTGCTATGCCTCCTGGGATATGTGTTTCATCATCCCCAGGCTGGGCTGAACATCGCAGCCGTGGATGAACATCTCGGGGGGCGGGAGGGAGGGAGGGCAGTGCCGCCCATAGAGGTGGTGTCCTTCCTCTTCTCCCTCTCCAACTCCTCCCCCGTCCTAGCTCCTCCACCCGTCCTAGCACCGCCCCCGTCCTAGCACCGCCCCCGTCCTAGCTCCTCCACCCGTCCGTCACCGCCGCCCCCGTCGTCCTCCCTCCACCACCCGCCCATCTGCAGTCTGTCTCCGATGCACGGAGATACAGATCATCAGGCAGACAGAGCGGATCTCACTCTGTCTGATAGATCTGTATGTGAGAGCACCGAGCATAGTACAGCCCCGCCTCCCTGTACAGCCCCGCCTCCCTGTACATAGAAACATCGCTCTGCACTGTGTGTTACAAGTCTAGTGCAGGGAGGCGGGGCTGTACTATGATCAGTGTACTCAGATACAGACCAATCAGAGATCCGCTCTGTATGCCTGATCATCTGTACCTCCCCCACTCTGCACATAATGTCACCGCACTAACATCACCGCACTGTCACCGCACTAACATCACCGCACTGTCACCGCACTAACATCACCGCACTGTCACCGCACTAACATCACCGCACTGTCACCGCACTAACATCACCGCACTGTCACCGCACTAACATCACCGCACTGTCATCACCGCACTGTCATCACCGCACTGTCATCACCGCACTGTCACCGCACTAACATCACCGCACTGTCACCGCACTAACATCACCGCACTGTCACCGCACTAACATCACCGCACTAACATCACCGCACTGTCACCGCACTAACATCACCGCACTGTCACTGCACTGACATCACCGCACTGTCACCGCACTGACATCACCGCACTGACATCACCGCACTGACATCACCGCACTGTCACCACCGCACTGTCACCGCACTGACATCACCGCACTGTCACCGCACTAACATCACCGCACTAACATCACCGCACTGTCACCGCACTAACATCACCGCACTAACATCACCGCACTAACATCACCGCACTAACATCACCGCACTAACATCACCGCACTAACATCACCGCACTAACATCACCGCACTGTCATCACCGCACTGTCATCACCGCACTGTCATCACCGCACTGTCATCACCGCACTGTCATCACCGCACTGACATCACCGCACTGACATCACCGCACTGACATCACCGCACTAACATCACCGCACTGTCACCGCACTAACATCACCGCACTGTCACCGCACTAACATCACCGCACTGTCACCGCACTAACATCACCGCACTGTCACCGCACTAACATCACCGCACTAACATCACCGCACTAACATCACCGCACTAACATCACCGCACTAACATCACCGCACTAACATCACCGCACTAACATCACCGCACTAACATCACCGCACTAACATCACCGCACTAACATCACCGCACTAACATCACCGCACTAACATCACCGCACTAACATCACCGCACTAACATCACCGCACTAACATCACCGCACTAACAAAATGAATTTATTGACAGTGCACATGTCTGGTATATGTATACACACCACATATATAACAAGAGATATATATCATCTTGTTATGTAGATATATCTGCACAGGAACAAATTATTTATTATATTTACTGGTTCCTGGAAGGAGGAGGGGAGGAGAGGTTTGCATAGATTTGCATAGATAAGGGGCGGTAACTTCCTCTGACACTCCCGTTGCTATTGAAACCTGATCTGAAACCATTACACTGCTTGTACAGCACTGAGCATGTGCGAGGCTGAAATCCAGGAAGTCATACAGTCTGGCTTCATGATGCCCACACTTAAGATGGCCCCAGTCAATTTCTGTTTTATAAAGTGTCTAAATGCTGTAACAACCTAACAAAACGGACCTTAATTTACAGACTAACTTTACTAGAATACATTAAGCTTGTGTATTACAGGGGTATTTATATTTAAAACGTTTTTTTTCAATTTGTGGCCGGAACTCCGCTTTAAATTAAATTATTCTAAAATAAATTCGAGAGTAAATATCAACACAGAAGAAAAGCTAAACACCACTAGAGGGAGCTGTGCAATGTCAAATCTATCACTATTTTCAAAGTATGAATTTTCCAGACCTACAGCATTATAATCTTCTATGAATCTTCTATGAATCACTAATGAAACAGTTAATATCGAGTTCTAGATTTAACCCCTTAGGGGTGAGTGTATCTAATAAGTATATCCACAGTGTTTCACGCTTCGATAATTCCCTGATCATGTTATTTCCTCTCCATGCAGTAAACCTGCAATACCCCAATACATCAATACCCCAAAATTTCAACCCTGAGGGATCTTGATTATGATGTAATTTTAAAATGAAGTGAAACACTATGGTCCTCATCCTGATCCTGATATTTTTGATATGTTCACCAATTCGGACTTTTAGACGTCTTTTGGTTCGGCCTACATACATGAGTCCACATGGACAACTTAAGGCATATACCACGTGTGTCACATTACACGTGATAAACTCTTCAATATTGAACTCTTTGTTATTTACTGTAGATTTAAAATTGGCTATGCCTCTCATAGGTTTTGAAACTGATTTGCAACACTTGCACTTCCGGCACGCAAAAAAGCCTTTTTGATCCCAAAAGGATTCCGGTTTCATAGGTTGGTCCAATACTTTTTTCACAACCTTGTCTCCGATACTGGGTGCTTTTCGATAGATACATTTAGGATTTCCTGGGAGTACTAGTTTCAAAGTTTTATCGAGGCAAAGTATATGCCAATGATTCTGGAGTATGGCTTCTACTTCCTTGTATTGGGCATGGAAGGAAGACGTACAACTCCACTCATGATCCTTAAAAGTAGTAGTTTTAACTACATCTTTCAGCACATCAGCTCGTGGGATAAGTTTGATCTCTTCAGATATTAAATCTAATTTCTGGGCGTCATATCCCTTTTCTCTAAATCCTACTTTTCAGAATCTCTGATTGGGAATCATGATCTTCCACTGTCGAGCAGTTTCTCTTTACCCGCATAAGCTGGCCTTTCGGTATGTTTTTTAACCATGCTGGATGGTGACCACTCTGTATGGGTAAAAAGCTGTTGCGGTCTGTGGGTTTAAAATAGACTTTTGTTTCCAAAATATCTCCATTTCTAAAGATGCTTACATCCAAAAAATCAATCTTCTCTTGACTATATTGACTAGTAAGTTTAATGTTGTTCGGATTTTGATTCAAGAAGTCTAAAAACTCACCCAATGAAGATGCGGGTCCTTCCCATAAAAACAACACGTCATCTATGAAACGCCTGTAAAATAATAACTCAGTTCTTCGATTGGCAAATATGTATTTATCTTCCCACTCTCCCATAAAAAGGTTGGCGATGCTCGGCGCAAATTTCACGCCCATCGCCACACCTTTCTTCTGCGTATAAAAACTATCAAACCAATCAAAGGCTTCAGCCTGCTGTGTGCTGAGAACGGCTTCACAGGAGTGCAGAACGAACTGCACTCTTGTGATCCACAGGAGAAGTATAGTCAATGCTTGTTTGGCTGTACTTCTCCTTTTTAGGTCTACTACTGTGCAAAAGTTTTAGGCCTGTTAAAATAAAATTGTATAAAATGGAGATGGTGCAGCGCATACAATTAAAAATGTCCATATATAATAAAACACAGAAGGATGTAAATATATGATGTCAAAAGTCCACAGCCAAGAAGGAATCCATAAAGGGAAAATCCAGATGAGTAACCCAAGGTTCAGGAAGCACGATACACTTTAAAAGCGTAACTCCACTTTTGTTGAGAAAAAAACATTCCCCTTGTACATTACAAGGATTATAACAAATTTTGTTGCAGATTCCTACCCTTTTGCTATTTTAAAGAAATCCCTGTGTGTTTCTCTTTGCCTCTGTTTTGGGTAGGTCTAATGGGAGTGGTTTCATAATTGACTGTCAGATCTGGAGCTACAGGGCTCTAATGAGGAAATATGCTGGTTCTGCATCCCTTTAGATGGGTTCCTATTGAAAGGATCTCTCAAAAAATTTAATTTTTGCGAGGGATGCCTGAAATCTGACTTGTATCTTAGGCAGACTTCTGGAAAAATTGGTGAGCCAATCACACAAGAAGGAAATTATGTTTCTGGGGAGTGGTCAGTACACACTCTGTGTACAGAGAACTCCAGGTAGCCATATTGCAATATATTCTCCGAAAATTTCAGTGGCTGCAGATTAAAAAGGAAAGGTAATTTTAATAACCTTCAATGACAAAATGATTAGCGTCGTAATCATAGTTACATAGACAGGTTGAAAAAAAGACACAAGTCCTTGCAGTTCAACCACAAAAAAAAAACACAGTACAATCCCATACACCCAACTCCATACCCACAGTTGATCCAGAGGATGGCAAAAAACCCCAGCAGAGCATGATCCAATTTGCTACAGCACGGGAATAAATTCCTTCCTGATCCCCCGAGAGGCAATCAGATTTTCCCCCGGATCAACTTTACCTACAAATCTTAGTACTCAGTTATATTATGTACATTTAGGAAAGTATCCAGGCCTTTCTTAAAGCAATCTACTGAGCTGGCCAGAACCACCTCTGGAGGGAGTCTATTCCACATTTTCACAGCTCTTACTGTGAAAAAACCTTTCTGTATTTGGAGATGAAATCTCTTTTCCTCTAGACGTAAAGAGTGCCCGCTTGTCCTCAGTGTTGACCGTAAAGTGAATAACTCAACACCAAGTTCACTATATTTACCCCTTATATTTGTACATGTGGATCATATCCCCCCGTATTCTCCTCTTCTCAAGAGTGAATGAATTCAGTTCTTCTAATCTTTCCTCATAGCTGAGCTCCTCCATGCCTCTTATCAGTTTGGTTTCCCTTCTCTGCACTTTCTCCTGTTCCCCGATATCCTTTTTGAGAACTGGTGCCCAAAACTGTACTGCATATTCCAGATGAGGTCTTACTAATGATTTGTACAGGGGCAAAATTATATCTCTCTTTGGAGTCCATACCTCTCTTAATACAAGAAAGGACTTTGCTCGCTTTAGAAACCGCAGCTTGGCATTGCATGCAATTATTGAGCTTATGATCAACTAAAACCCCCAGATCCTTCTCCACTATGGATCCCTCCAGTTCTACTCCCCCCAGTTCTACTCCTCCTAGTATGTATCATGCATGCATATTCTTAGCCCCCAAGTGCATAACTTTACATTTATCAACATTAAACCTCATCTGCCACATAGTTGCCCAATTAGACAGAGCATTGAGGTCGGCTTGTAAATTGGAGACATCCTGTAAGGACTTTATTCCACTGCATAGCTTGGTGTCATCTGCAAAGACAGAAATGTTACTTTTGATCTCAGATCCAATATCATTTATAAATATATTAAAAAGTAGGGGTCCCAACACTGAACCTTGGGGTACACCACTGATAACCTTAGACCATTCAGGTTAAGAATCATTAACCACTACTTTCTGTCTTTCAGACAGTTTTCTATCCATTTATAAACTGATATATCCAATCCTGTAGACCAGGGGTGGCAAACACAAGGCCCGCGGGCCGAATCCGGCCCCGCCAGACCTTGCCATGTGGCCCGCGCAACGGGCCGTTCGTTGCCACTAGTGGTGCAACGGATCGTAACCGATCCGTGATCCGCGGAGCGCACTGCTGCCTCGGCTTTAGGAAAGGCCGCAACTTCGGCCTAGCTCCGGAGCGGTCGGCCATCTTGGTACACCCGACACCTATGATGGACATCCCAGAGATCCAATCCCGGGACCGTGGAAACGTGTGACATCCATCATAGGCACCATAGACTCCAGAAGGCGGCAATTACAAGCCTCCTCCACAGCATGCACTGTAAAGTTCCTGACTCGGGCGGGCGGCTCTCCTCTCCTCCCCTCATTCTGGCTGGCTGCCGTGACATATGATGGGTGTATGTCAGGTAGGTCCATGTTACATGTATGTCAGGTAGGTGAAGTCATTGTGTATGCCAGGTAGGTCCATGTATGTCAGGTAGGTGAGGTCAGTGTATGTTAGGTAGGTGAGGTCAGTGTATGTCAGGTAGGTCCATGTATGTCAGGTAGCCCATCCCATCCTATACCATACCCTATCCCATCTCATTCCATCCCATCCTACCCCATCCCATGCCACCCCCACCCCATCCTGTGGTGGATTAGGGAAAAAATTCCTATTTAATAAGTTTTGTCAGACATGTTGTTAAAGTATATTTCAACTTGGATGGATATACAAAAGGGATAAGGGAAAAAGTTCAGTTTCCATTTTCGCCTTCTGCTTCTCATCTCTCAAATGTGTGTTCGGCTCATTCCCCTCCACTGCATTCCTAGATTCCAAAACCCCCTTCTCGTTCCTTGCTCTGTGTGGAAGAGGAAGTTACCCTTTCCTGCTTTGCTGAGCTGACAAGGAACTTTCCTATGCCTGAATGACACGTGTGGATTTTTCAAGAAGAACATGGAATGGACTTGTGGGAAGAAACCATCCCTTATATGAACTGGCCAATGACAGCCTCACAAGGGGGTGGGTGAAATGGGTGTGAATTGTGTGGGTTGACGAATGAGAGTGCATTTTTGTAATGTATTTTTAATAAAGCTAAAGAGAGGAGGATTTCTCCTTCCTGTTGTTGGAATCGAGCCAGAGGTGAGCATGTGAATCTTTCTTTCTCCATAAGATTGCATTGTTTCACCCATAGTAATTTGGGTCTTCCGGGAGAAATGGATAGCCCTGAGATTGTATCAGGAAATTGATTAATGAGTCTACGTCAATTGGCTGCCCAACGTGCCTTTGCTTTTATCTGACCAGTCGCAACGGAAGCTTGAATGGAGAGACCCTGTTCAAAATCTGCAGTGAAGCAGGCTCTCTCCCTTGATCTGCTTTTTCTTGCTCCAATCCCATCCTACGGCACCCCCCCACCCCATCCTATCCACCCCAACCCCATCCTATCCCACTCCACCCCATCTCATCCCACCCCATCTCATCCTACCCCACCCCATCCCATTTCAGGGAGGATGGAAGGAGAGTGGAGGGTGCAGAGGTCAGATATTGCACACGGTCTATAGCATACTCCTGTATCCTGCATTTTGTACGCAGCAAACTCCTGAACCCTGCACTCCATAAAACCAGTAATAAACAAATGCAGTGACAATTATTTATGATAATAGTGGACACATAGTCTAAAGGCTCATACACACGGTCAAAAATCCAACAAAATTTCCCTTGGATTGTTGTCCTAATTGATTTGTCCAGCCACACCCATAGCATACACACAGTCAGACTTTTCTGCAAACTTTTCTAAAATTTCCTAACATCACATGTTTTTTTTGCTCTTTTCTGCTCTTTACCGCCACCCTTTGGTTAACTTCTGCTATTGTTTGTTGCTTTTAACATTGGTTCTGAGCATGCTTATTTGCACTTTGTCCAAAAGTTGGTTGGCTTGCTGTACACACGGTCAGACAAGGCACCATCAGACTTTTGTTGCCGAAAAGTTGGTCCGTTTGCAGACCCAACTTTTTGTCGGATGAAACCCGAAAAAGTTGGTCCGATGGAGCGTACACACGGTCACACAAATTAGAAAAGTTGACGATTTTGAAGTTGGTTGGCCAAAAGTCAGACCGTGTGTATGGGGCTTTACAGATACAACCGGCCCTTTGAGGGCAACCATACTGCTAATGCGGCCCCCGATGAATTTGAGTTTGCCACCCCTGCTGTAGACTTTACCTTACACATGAGCCGTGTGCGGAATCAAATGCACTATATTATTTATTTATTTTATTTGCTATTTTTTTTCCCCCACGAAAGTGGAGTTATCCTTTTAAGTGAATGAAATCCACCACCACAAAGCTGGTTGCTACACTCACCTCAAGGACTGACCCCTGTACCGGCAGAAGGTTAGAAAGCACCTCTTTCCCACTATATCAGAGAGTTGACTTGTCTCAACTAATAAAGGACTTCAATGACATCCATATGGCAATTAACCACTTCCGGCCCTCTTGCTATCTTTTTTACATCGCTACTTTGAAGAGGAATGCCGTTATGGTAGCAGCTAGCTACCATAACCCTGGTATCCTTTTCTAGAGCGGGCGGTCCGTTTGAAGATAAAAGTGGTCTCTGCAGTGGATTCGCTGCAAGATCACTTTTATCGGTGGCAGGAGAGGCACCCTGCCGCTCTCCGGAGCCGTCGGTAGCGGCAGAGGCAATCAGATCCTCTTCCTAGCCTGAGATGGAGATGAGTGAGGTGAATATAGCCCCCACCCGTCTCCCATATCATTGCAGGGCAGAAGCGACACTTCCACCCAATGCTCTGAAAGGAACATTTTTTTTTTTTTTGTCTGCGTAAAGGCATGTCACATAGATTTGTGTCTGCGTATGACACATGTCGCATAGACTTGTGTTTGCGTAATGCGCAGACATGTCTACATGAGACACATTTTGCCTATATGCACATAAACGCATGTTTTGCATAAAAAGATACTTGCTTGCATAAGCACGTTTTGCATAGATGTTGAATAAACGCATGCTTGCTTACTAGGGTAAATCCCTTTGCATGAGCACATGTGTGCATAAATGCCTAATACAAATATAAAATATATGCATGTACAAATATGTGTTTATTTACATTAAACTGTCTTGTTCATGCATTTACATATGCAGTAAAATCATATCAACAAGAATACTTGCATGTTTGCATTACTAGGTACCTACATAATGGCATACCAGTACCTGGGTGTCTGCATCCTTTTGAAACTATGTATTTGTCTAATATAGTCACTTTATTATGTACTTTTTAGACTAGTTAAATGACTTCCGAAGGAAGAGGCAGCCGGGGGACGCAGGTAAAACACCCTCGGGTCCAATGATCTGGCAATATTCATCTCTCCTGTTGGACCAATGCCATCAGGGGTATCTGCACCACTGTGGCGCCTAATCTTGGATCATGCCTGGTTAGTACTTGGATGGCAAACTGCCCAGGAATACCAGAGGCTGTGAGTCGTCGTTCCCCCCCCCCCCACCCTTCCCCTCTAAGTAAAAGAGGCATCTGAGGCTGCAGTGTTTTGAGAGCATCTCAGACCATAGGTTTTTAGGACAGTCTCTGAGGTGGTTTGCTCCATCTTTAGCCAGCAGAAACCTGGTAGGTTAAGTGCACCTCATGGGACTAGAGGTAGACCGATATTTTTCTCTGGCCGATGCCGATATTTAGAAATTGGAGCGGCCGATATAAGATGCCGATTTTTGTGGCCGATATTTTAGGCCGATTTCTAAAAAAACAAACAAAAAAAAAACAATCTTACCCACTCCACTCCTTCCTGCTTTCTCCTGTCACCCTAGCACACACTTGATGTCCTCAGTACAGATGGCACTGGTTTGGACCTGGGAAGTGGCACTGGTTTGGAACTAACAGGTGGCACTGGCAGGTGGCACTGGTTTGGAACTGACAAATGGCACTGGTTTGGAACTGACAGATGGCGCTGGTTTGGAACTGACAGATGGCACTGATTGGCACTGGCAGGTGACACTGGTTGGCATTGGCAGGTGGCACTGTTTTGGAACTGACAGATGGCACTATTGACACTGGCAGGTGGCACTGATTGGCTCTAGCAGGTGGCGCTGGTTTGGAACTGACAGATGGCACTGGTTTGGAACTGACAGGTGGCACTGGTTGGCATTGGCAGGTGGCACTTGTTTGGAACTGACAGATGGCACTATTGGCACTGGCAGATGGCACTGACAGATGGCACTAGCAGGTGGCATTAGAAGGTGGCACTGATTGGCAGTGGCACTTGCAATTGGAACTGGTTTGCACTGATTGGCGGTGGCACTGGTGGGTGGCACTGATTGGCACTGGCTGGTGGCACTGGCAGGTTTCACACTAAGCCGAGTGTTACTGTAACTGTGAAACTAACAGAGGAGAGAGAGAGAGACAAGCTGTCAGCTCGATGTCGGGGATTGGCGGGACCCAGCAGCTAAATTACACCAGCCAATGATTGGGCTGCTTTTGAAAGGGGGTGGGGCCACATACATGCAGCGGCCCGCCAAGATACCATCCAATTGGCTGGTGTAATATAGCTGCTGGGTCCCGCCCACCCCGACATCGAGCTGACAGCTCCTCTCTCTCTCCTCTGTTACTTGTCAGTTTCACACTCAGCGCGGTGATTGATGCTGCCAGAGCCATTGAATGTGGAGAAGGGAGGAGGAACGGCGGTCAGTGTAAAATATCGGCCTAATTTTGATAATCTGTCGATGCCGATTTATCAAAAATGGCCAAATATTGGCCGAAATATCGGTCTACCTCTACTTGGGACACTGTCTGGGTCTGCCACAGAGTTGTCAGTCTTTTGCCTTGCATTGGCTCTTGGAGCAGAAGTTATGGGCCCATTATTGTGAGACAGTTCAAAATCGAATAGGGACATGAGGTCTATCTTAAGATCTCAAGCCGCTGAGCATCCTTCTGTTTCAGATAGGCTAGGTCTGTTGAGTGATGACAGTTTGACAAATTATTCATTTCAATAAATGCACCACCTCCTATAAAGTATAACAGAAAAGTGTATAGGCCCCAAGGGGGCAGTAAGCAGAGTTTTAAGGTGCAAAAAATCAAAGAATTAATTATACAAAAAATACAAAATGTATTGATACATAAATGGTATAAAACTACTTGCACAATTAGGGCTATAGATGGCCCAATGGTCATATTACAAAAGAATGGTTGCCTCTACATGTTTCACCACAAACGTGGCTCCTTCTGGAGCTTTTGTAGGACCTTTATTTTAAAACATTACCATTAAAACAGAAAAAAATATTAAAGTGGAGGTTCACCCGAAAAGTTAATTTCTAACCTTAGATTGATGCTCATTTTGTCAAGGGGAATCGGCTAGTTTTTTTTAAAATCTAAGCAGTACTTACCGTTTTAGAGAGCGATCTTCTCCGCCGCTTCCGGGTATGGGCTGCGGGACTGGGCGTTCCTATTTGATTGACAGGCTTCCGACGGTCGCATACATCGCGTCACGATTTTCCGAAAGTAGCCGAACGTCGGTGCGCAGGCGCCATATAGAGCCGCACCGACATTCGGCTTCTTTCGGCTACTTGTGACGCGATGTATGCGACCGTCGGAAGCCTTTCGGAAGACTGTCAATCAAATAGGAACGCCCAGTCCCGAAGACCCATACCCGGAAGCGGCGGAGAAGATCGCTCTCTAAAACGGTAAGTACTGCATATAGATTTTAAAAAAACTACCCGATTCCCCTTGACAAAATGAGCATTAATCTAAGGTTAAAAAAAAAATATTTCTGGTGAACTCCCGCTTTAATAAACAATTAAAACAAACAATACATCCATTTAGGGAACCCCAAAGGTTCCTATTAACTCATATAATTTACATAAAACATATAGATCCCCCGATGAATGTACTTTCTCACCCTGTTGAATGGTCACGATTCCGAATACTCCTCAAGACCCACCAAGAGGTCCAATGGGGGACATCGGTGCCACAAGAGTGAAAGGAAAACACCTGCAAAATTGTATAAACAGGGTACTCATGCCACTTGAATCACCAAGGACTCCATTTAATTAAGGCATAGACCTAACCTTTTATTTCAAGACATTTTGCCAAATCGATCAATATTTAATCTTTCCCCATAAACGGACTTCATCCATTACCAGCATACTTCAAGGTGCTTGTACCTTCTAAAATAATGTGCAATGAATTATATATTGAACTTTCTCATTTTAATCTGCTAGATATTCTATAGTCTATAGTCTAAGGCCTCGTACACACGTTTTCATCGGTCAAAACCGATCGTGTGTGGGCCCCATAGGTTATTTAACCATCGGTTAAAAAAAGCCAACTTGCTTTAAATTTAACTGATGGATTCCTAAACGATAGGTCAAAACCGATCGTTAGTACGCACAACCATTGGTTAAAAATCCATGCATGCTCAGAATCAAGTCAACGCATGCTTGGAAGCATTGAACTTCATTTTTTTCAGCATGTCGTTGTGTTTTACGTCACCGCGTTCTGATACGATCGGTTATTTAACCGATGGTGTGTGGGCGCGACGGACCATCAGTCAGCTTCATCGGTTAACCGATGACAACGGTCCTTCAGACCGTTCTCATCGGATGGACTGATCGTGTGTACACGGCTTTACATTACCCAAGCATTTCCTGCAGATGTAGCTGTTGGAGAGATGACAAACCATCTCCTACTGACAGGGGTGCTTACAATGATCAGCTTGTATTTATGCAAAACCTTTATCTCAAAATAAAAAAGTTTACTGTAACTAATTATACAGTCTTAGCTGGAGTTTGGCCTCAGTTTGTTAGTATATTTAAATCTGCTACTACATTTAACACTCTCCTCCCCCAGACTGACCATGTTGCTGTTCAAAGGTGCCCCCTGTGCTCCTTCGCCCAGAGTGGGGGCACTCAAATACAGAAGGTGTGTTACTGTATGTGGTGGGTTCGGCAGGAGGGTGGGGGAGCGGCAAAATGCACCTTCGCCTGTGTGGACAAAAATCCTTAAAACCAGGACTGTATCCAGGTTACTTGTTTCCTGCTGCCCTTGTGTGCTTCCGGGTTCCACCTCCTGCAGTGCTGTTGGTTTCCCCTCTCCAGCTGACTTCTGCGGGGGATTCTTTCAGGATGGAGAGCAGGGGAAAGGGCCGGTAAATATGTAATTTGCTGGCCCTTCTTTTTTGAATGGACACAGTGAGTATTTGGTACCGATCGTCCACTGTGTCCATTCATAACTGAAGCCGAGTGAACTGTGGACTGTGCTTCAGTTTGTGAATGCATAGAAAGCTTTGTACAGAGCTATCCTTGTCCATTTATTCTGTGCAGCAGTAAGGATTGTCCTCATTCTCCTTTCTTTTTCTCAAAGGGGAAAGTCTGTTTATACCAGGGCTCAACAAATCCTGGGCGCCAGGTCGCCATGGCGACTAGAAATGGTGTCCTGGCGGCTTGGCTTTTTTTTTGTGAGCTGGCGCTATCTGGTGGTGAGCCGTTGGTATTACAAGTTATTACCACCAGATGTGTGAGCTGGCGCCATCTGGTGGTGGCCGTTGGTATTACAAGTTAAGCATTACAAGTTAAACAGCAATTCTAATGTAATTTTTCACTATTTTTCACTGCCATATTCTTCCCTCTAATTAGAACCCCCAAACATTATATATATTTTTTTATCCCAACACCCTAGAGAATAAAATGGCGATCGTTGCAATACTTTCTGTCATGCCGTATTTGCGCAGCGTACTAGTGCACTTTTTTGGGAAAAAATTTAACTTTTTTTTAATAAATAATAAAACAGTAAATTTATCCCCATTTTTTTTTATATTATATAAGATAATGTTACGCAGAGTAAATTCATACCCAACATGTCACGCTTCAAAATTGCGTCCGCTCGTGGAATGCCGACAAACTTTTACCCTTTAAAATCTTCATAGGCGACGTTTAAAAAAATCTACAGGTTGCATGTTTTGAGTTACAGAGGAGGACTAGGGCTAGAATTATTGCTCTCGCTCTACCAATCGCGGCGATACCTCACATGTGTGGTTCGAACACCGTTTACATATGCGGGCGCTGCTCACGTATGTGTTCGCTTCAGCGCGCAAGCTCGTCGGGACGGGGTGCGTTTTCTGGCTCCTAACTTTTTTAGCTGGCTCTTGGATTCTAAGCAAATTTGTCAAACCCTGGTTTATACCCCTGATATTTCACCAAAGCCCCCCAATGGGGCTCCTAAAAAAAAAAAAAAAATGTAACATAAAATTATTTTAGTTACATTTTTTTATTATTTAAAAACGATTGACCCTGTCCGCTGCCCTACTGACTGACACTATTCACAGTCCTACCGACACCAGAGTCACCGGATCAGTGGTAAGGGCCCCGGTCGGGGGGGGGCACTTCATGTCTCTTGCATCGGGGGGCCCTGAAGATTCTTGTTACGCCTCTTTAATGCACTATGATATTTTTGTGATTTTAATAAAGATTTATGCATTTTTATTATTGTTTTGTCTTTAGCCACTTCATCCCCGGGAAGGTTTTACCCCCTTAATGACCAGGCTGTTTTTTTATGATACGGCACCGCCTTACGTTACCTGACCTTTTCGCGGTCGTGCAACGCTGTATCCAAATAAAATGCATATACTTTTTTTCCCACAGAGCGAGCATTCTGTTGGCGGTATTTGATCACCTCTGCGGTTTTTATTTTTTGCGCTATAAACAAAAAGAGAATGACTGACTGTTTTTTTTTATATTTTTTACTTTCTGCTCAAAAACCTATCCAATAAAAAAAAAAAAAAAAATCAAGTTTCTTCAGTTTAGGCCAATATGTATTCTGCTACATATTTTTAGTAAACAAATCCCAATAAGCTTATATTGATTGGTTTGCGCAAACGTTATAGCATCTACAAAATGGGGGATATATTTATGTAATTTTTATTTATTTTTACTAATGGCTGTGATTAGTGATTTTTAGCGGGACTGCGGCGGACAACTAGCTGACACTGTTGACTCTATTTTGGAAACCAGTGACATTATTACAGTGATCAGTGCTAAGCCTAGCAGGAACACGGATCAGAGTGTCCATGCCTGACAGCCTGCTTGTTTACATTCGCAGACCGCTGTTTTGTCTCTGCGGGGAGCAATCGTGGGTGGCTTCCCCTGTGTCCAATTAGCGCGCTCCCCCAGTGGCCATTAACAGGTACATGATTTCGCGTAATAGAGGCCGCCTTGCCGCAGCCGCAGCATATGTGCGGCAGGCGGTTGTGAAGTGGTTAATGAGGTCTATGTATGCCCCAGAGGCTCAGCTAATCTGATCTTTTTTTGGGTAAAATACTTCTGTCTGTCATTCCTTTCTGTATGCTGTTGGTTGGCCATAGAGCCCTGTGTAATCTGTAACTATGTTTATTATTTCAGTGAGTGAACAATTGACCAGGGGTATATAGTTATTACCTAAATATGTTTATATTGATTTTATGTCAATCCAACATCACTAATATCTGTTCAGCATGACACATATATTCCCCTGTCCTGGTCTTGAGCATCAGATTGATTGTCTGCGCCTTTCCCTACTTATGCTGGCAGCATGGTAGAGAGAAATACACACTATGATTGCTTATAACTGCATTTTACAGTTAATGCGCAACCATTTTTTCTAAATGAAAACTACATTTCAGTGTGGCCACATCTAATCACATGGTACAGATGGGTCGTGATTGGCCCTGTCTATACCATTTGATAACTGTGACCAAACACAGAGCACACCACAATAGTACACAATGAAAGGCATGTAACAAAGCATTTCATTATGTACAACTGTCATGTGATCTGCTGTGATTGGCCACAGCGATCATATGGTACCGGCAGCAGGGTCAGTACAGCGATTATGTCAAACTTAACAGCTCTGTGCAAAGGTTTTTGCACAGAGCAGCCCTGATCCTCTTCTTCTGGGATTCCCTGTCAGTGCTCCTGGTCCCTCAGGCCTGCTGAGTGCCCACATAGCAAGCAGCTTGTTATGTGGGCACCAGTGCATGCTTGCTCTTGAGCCCGCTCTGTGTGTCCATTGATGCAGAGTGCAGCTCAGCCCTGCTCCTGCACTCTCCTCACTGGCTGTGATTGACAGCTTCTGCCTCTCTGTCCAATGAGGGGAGAGCGAGTCGAGAGGCGCTGCTTCCGTGTGCATCGCTTGCTTGATCGAGATTTGGCTCAGGTAAGTCTTAGGGTCTGCATGAAGGCTTTTTACCCTAATACATAGAATGCAATTTCTGCTTTTAGAACCACTCTTTAAGCTCAAAAGCTTGCACCTTGTAAAATCAAGTCATCAGTGAATGCTTTTACAGTCCTGTCCTTACAGTATGTCTTTTTCTCTTTCGTTCATGGACGGACACAGCAGCAATCTTGACAAAGTGGGTATTAAGTCTTCAATCAGGAGAGGACTAGGCAGAAACAGGTTAAATGTTTAAACGCATCAAAAAACTGTACAGTACCGCCCCAGGGGCAGTCCCACTCAGAGGCGTTGCTAGGGGGGTGCGGGCCGCCCCGGGTGACACCCACTAGAGGGGTGACACCATCCTGATTAAAAAAAAAAATATATATATTTTTTTTTTAGCTGACATGTGGGGGGGGGGGCGGCTCCCCCCGCGACTGCAGCGATGAGCGCCGCGGAATTGGAGCGCCGAGCGCCGCGGTACAAGAGGAGGGGGGTTGCGGGATGACACCGCAGCACCATCCATCCCCTCCTCTCACAGCCATGGGCTGTTAGCGGTGGTCGGCAGTCGGCACACAGGCACAGCCCACTCCTCTCTGTTTGTGTGTACAGAGGGGCCGAGGGGACCTTCTGTCCATGTGCCGTGGCGCTGCATGCGATGATCTGAGGTACTGAATGGGGAGGGGGGGTGTTTGCACCTGGGGGGATTTCACTGAAGGGGTGGGGGGGGGATGTACTAAGGGGGTGTTTGCACTGAGGGGGTTTTCACTAAGGGGGGTTTGCACTGAGGGGGGGTTTGTACTAAGGGGGGGGGTGTTTGCACTGAGGGGGGGTTGCACTGAGGGGGGATTTGCACTGAGGGGGGTTGCACTGAGGGGGGGTGTCTGCACTTAGGGGGTGTCTGCACTGAAGGGGGGTCTGTGTAACATGCAGGGGTCCAGAGGTGTAGGTGGCTGTGTAATGTAAAAGGGGTGCTGTGATGCAGGGTGCTGTGTAATGTAAAGGGGTGCAGAGGGCTGTGTAGTGTAAAAGGGTCCAGAGGTGCAGGGGACTATGTGATGTAAAGGGGTTCAGAGGTGCAGGCGGCTGTGTAATGTAAAAGGGGTGCAGTGATGCAGGGTGCTGTGCAATGTAAAAGGGTCCAGAGATGCAGGGTGCTATGAGGTGTAAAGGGGTCCAGTGATGCAGGGTGCTGTGTAATGTAAAGGGGTCCAGTGATGCAGAGTGCTGTGTAATGTAAAGGGGTCCAGAGGTGCAGGGTGCTGTGTAATGTAAAGGGGTCCAGAGGTGCAGGGGGCTATGTGATGTAAAGGGGTCCAGTGGTGCAGGGGCTGTGAAATGTAAAGAGGTGCAGGGTGCTGTGTAATGTAAAAGGGTCCAGAGGTGAAGGGGGCTGTGAGATGTAAAGGGGTCCAGTGATGCAGGGTGCTGTGTAATTTTAAAGGGGTCCAGTGATGCAGGTACTGTGTAATTTTAAAGGGGTCCAGTGATGCAGGGTGCTGTGTAATGTAAAGGGGTCCAGTGATGCAGGGGGCTGTGTAATGTAGAGGTCCAGAGGTGCAGGGTGCTGTGTAATGTAAAGGAGTTCAGTGATGCAGGGTGCTGTGTAATGTAAAGGGGTCCAGAGGTGCAGGGTGCTGTGTAATGTAAAGGGGTTCAGTGATGCAGGGTGCTGTGTAATGTAAAGAGGTCCAGTGGTGCAGGGGGCTGTGTAATGTAAAAGGGTCCAGAGGTGCAGGGGGCTATGAGATGTAAAGGGGTCCAGTGATGCAGGGTACTGTGTAATTTTAAAGGGGTCCAGTGATGCAGGGGGCTGTGTAATGTAAAGGGGTCCAGTGATGCAGGGGGCTGTGTAATGTAAAGTGGTCCAGTGATGCAGGGTGCTGTGTAATGTAAAGGGGTCCAGTGATGCAGGGTGCTGTTTAATGTAAAGGGGTCCAGAGGTGCAGGGGGCTATGTGATGTAAAGGGGTCCAGTGATGCAGGGTGCTGTGCAATGTAAAGTGGTCCAGAGGTGCAGTTGTGGAGAGGGGTACACAGTAGTAACAAAAAGATATTGAAGGATGCAGAGGTATGCAGGGGGCACAGTGGGGTGTTTTTACCTTTTTAACGTGGGGGGGGGGTGCCAGATATTGGATCCGGCCCGGGTGCCAAATGCTCTAGGTACGCCCCTGGCCTATAGGCTCCTGAGATGTGAATTCCGGTTCTGGAGAAAGAGAGGTGGGGGAAGGGGACAAAGAAAAATGGAGAGAAAGAAGAAGGGATAGAACGAACAAGACAGATGGATAGGGAGAGAGAGAAAAGGGGAAGAAAGGAGAACAGAGAGCAAACAGTAGGGTAAAAAATATTTGAAACATTTTATTGGGGGGGGGGGGTGACACCATATTTTACCGCACCAGGTGACACCAACCCTAGTGACGCCACTGGTCCCACTAGATAAAACCCCTCTCCCTGCATCATGCAGCTCAGTTTTTTTTCTGTCTAGTGTAGATGGACATGGCTCCCTTCGGGTCCATGGTCCGGGTGAATTTTTTTCTATTTTTCTCTACTTTTTGTTCCTGAGAATCTACTATCAGCTGCCGACTGGGCAACAGGATGGATCCCAGATCCTTGTAATCCCCCAGTTTCGGCCATCGAGCGCGTGCCGACCTCTAGCTTCGTGCTGGGTTGTCCACAACGTGCCCTGTCATTCCAGGGGCGGCCGGCAAACTACTTGCTCCAGGGCACACATATGACCGGGCGATATGTTTTCAGTCACAGTGTGGCGGGCCGACAGCCACCCCCGTCCGTACCTGCGCGAGAGATGGGTCTGTCAGGGATGCTTTCCAGTGTTTCCGCACAGGACATGAGTAGTGGTGTCCCTGCTTCGGCAGGCGGACTTAGCTGGGCTTTTCTGGGGCAGGGGGGGAGGTCGATTAGGGGTTTCCACCCTACCTTTCCTCCCTGGGCTAGGCTAGCTGCATGTGCTGGGGGTCCACCCCCGGAGGGGGCTCCAATTATCGGCGGGGGGCTGCGCTGCTGCTCCAGACTCCTGGGGTGGGGGGCTGATTTGGCTGTCTTTAGTGTGGGGGGGCCTCCGGTGGAGGCCCTGGGTGTTTGCAGCCTACTGTGTGGCTTTTTTTCTTTTACATGCGGCTGGTGGCTATTTTGGCGGCGCCGCTTTGTGCTCTATTTTTTCGCGGCGGACATTTTCTTGTGGATGCACGCCTCTTTATAGTGCGACCGCTCGGCGGCCATTTTGGGGTAGTACTTTGGCCTCGTGCGTCCGGAATACGGCACGAATGGCACAGCCACGCTACAGTGAGGCAGATCGACACAGGCAGCCGTGGGAGAAGCACCTCAGGTGGGAGGCGGCAGCTGGGCAGTACCGTTCGGGTGGTGAGTCCTCTGGGGGAGCCCCTCTTTCTTTCTGCGGCAGCTAGGAGGGTTGGGTTGATACCTTGCCTTGCACCCCCGAGGTGTCAGACACATGGGTCAGCATGGTGTCGGAAGCGGATGCCTCCTTCCCAGAAACACCTGAGTTCGCAACTGGTGCCCCTGCACCTGCTGTGTCAGTGGAGGCTTTTGTTGCCAGGGTGGAAGCGGCGCGTGGGCTAACGGGGGATAAAAAACGCCCTCTCCCCCCCGACATCTTCCGGGGCCAATTCTGATACAGAGCCAGGCCCAGCTATGCCTCATGGCCCTGATACTGATGCGTCGGAAGACGCGGACCACGGCCGGTCTGACAGTGAGGATGTCTGGGTCCAGGTCAGCACGCGAGAAGGCTCTGGTAAGTGATCTTATCACCGCAGTGCGAGACACACTGAAGATGGAACAGAGACGCCCTGCAAAAGTGTTTCCTTGTGTTTCTTATCTTGATAAGATTTTGTACAAGGATTGGGAAAAACCACAGAAGGTTTTTCCTGCCCCAAAAAATTTGGCGGTCCCATATCCCTTTGAGGAGCGTTTCCTTAAGAAGTGGACCTCTCCCCGGTAGTGGACCCTTCGGTGACCACAATTCCGGTGGAAGGGGCTCCAGCTTTCAAGGACCCTACAGACAAGAAGGCTGAGGCAATCGCCCACTACCTATACACGGTGGTGGGCTCAGCAGTGCATCCAGCAGTGGCTGGGACTCTGATGTATCAGACTCTGACTGAATGAGCAAAGATTCTGCTCCAGGGGTTAAGAGCACGTTAGGCTCCTCTGGAGGAGGTGACTTTGGCCGACTAGTTGGTACAGTGTCTTAAGTTTGTCTGCGAGTCTGACTTGGATACTATTCCCTTACTGTCCAGGCCCTCGGTTTATGCGGTGGTGTTGTGCCGCCTTATCTGGCTAAAGTGGTGTTCTGCGGACCAATCTTCCAAGAAGGCCCTGATTGATTTGCCCTTTTGGGGCGACAGACTTTTTGGTGCCTCTCTGGATGACATTATCAAGGATGCCACATGAGGTAAGAGCACGCTGCTCCCGCCCCTCCTTCACCACACACAAATGTTTTTTTCGTCTGCCCAGTGCTGCAGGTAAGCGGCTGATAAAGCGCCTGCTGAGGGTCAAAAGCGTCCCTTGTTTAGCAAGCCCAATAAACCTGCGGACAAATCTGCATCTGCATGAAGATCTGCCCCCACCTCTCGGGTGGGGGGACGTCTTCGCAAATTCGCGACTCGGTGGTCGTCTCTGATCTCCGACCGATGGGTTTGCGAAGTAGTTTTCTCGGGGTACAAGATAGTTTCTTTCTTGTCCACTGAACAGATTTTTTTCCCTTCAGCCAAAGCGTCTGGAAGCCCTGTTCGGGGCGGTTCAGGATCTTCTGGCACCTGTTCGTGGTACCAAAGAAGGACAGGGCCCATCCAATCCTGGATCTCAAAACCCTCAATTGCTTTGTGAAAGTGCAAAGATTTAGGATGGAGTCAGTCCGTTCTGTTGTTGCGGCTCTCCATCCGGGGGATTTTATGGCTTCCTTGGACGTCAAGGACACGTACTTTAATGTCTCCATATGCACCAGTCATCAGAGATTTCTGCGTTTTGCGGTCGGGGAGGACCACTATCAGTTTGTGGATCTCCTCCCCTTCGGCTTGGCATCGGCACCAAGGTGCTAGCTCCGATTCTGGCCCTATTAAGACAGCATGGCATCGCTATCGTGGGCTACTTTGACAACCTTCTTCTGAGGGCCACTTCAAGCTTACAGTTAGAGGAGGGTGTGTCTATAGCCTGTCGGACCCTCCGAGAATTTGGTTGGGTGGTGAACACCCAGAAATCAGTCTTGGTACTGACTCAACGCCTGGAATACCTGGGGCTGATTCTGGACTCCTCAGTGGCGAGGGTGTTCCTCCCGGTGGAAAAGTTATAGTCTCTTCAGACTGCGGTGCGGCGGCTGACATCCCGAAGCTGGTCGTCACTCCGGTTTTGCATGCGGGTTTTGGGTCTTATGGTGGCCTCCTTCGAGGCGGTGCCATATGCTCAATTTCACACTCAGGAGTTGCAGAAGGAGATTCTGTTCAAATGGGACAAGTGCCCATCATCCCTGGATCGTCAAATCCGGGTGAGCCACCGGGTCAGGACTTACCTGGTTTGGTGGCTGACATCACCGGTACTTCTGTTCGGGAAGTCGTTGCTCCCTTTTTACTGGACGGTGATCACAACGGATGCCAGTCTTACCGGCTGGGGGGGGGGGGAGTCTGGGGGGTTCAGTCGGCCCAGGGTCACTGGACTCCGGAGGAATCCCGCCTGCCGATCAATGTCCTGGAACTCCAGGCAATCAAGCTTTGCCTCTTCACGTGGTCTCAAAGGCTACAGAGGCATCCAGTCGGACAACGCCACAGCGGCAGCTTCAGAGGTCGCTCACATTCTGAGGTGGGCAGAACGGAGCATGTCGGCTGTGTACATTCCGGGTGTGGAAAACTGGCAGGCGGACTGCCTAAGTCACCAGATGCTGGACCAGGGAGAATGGTCTCTACACCCGGATGTTTTTCGCCTCCTTTGCCAGAGGTGGGGCATGCCGGACGTGGATCTCATGGCGTCTCGTCTCAATCTGAAGGTATTGAGGTTCGTGGCCAGATCGAGAGACCCCTGGGCAGACGCGACAGACCCGTTGGTGGCACCGTGGGGTCGGTATTGGCTAATCTATGCTTTTCCTCCTCTAAAACTTCTTTCCCATCTGCTTCGCAGAGTGGAGGTCGAAGGGATCCCAATGATCCTAAAAGTTGAATGAAGGATGGATGGCCGCACTCCAAAAACCGTACAGGTTGTCTTTTATTAAATGAACAGCAAAAGCATTACCAGATCACAGCAACAGAAACAGGGGACAGCCGACGTTTCGCACAAAATCTGTGATCTGGTAATGCTTTTGCTGTTCATTTAATAAAAGACAACCTGTACAGTTTTTGGAGTGCGGCCATCCATCCTTCATTCAACTTTTATGCTTGCCTAGTGCACCGCCAGCACCCTTGGAATCCTGTACCAGTGCATGACCATATAGTAGACCCACCTGGAGCGGTGACTTTCTTTCTTCTATCCCAATGATCCTAGTTGCTCCGGATTGGCCTCGGCGTACCTGGTACGCCGACCTAGTTCGTCTGGTGGCAGACGTTCCCTGGCGTCTACCACGTCGAGAGGATCTTCTGTCACAAGGTCCCATACTTCATCCTGCTTTACAGTCGCTGGTTTAATGGCCTGGCTATTGAAGATTTACCATCGCACCTGGAAGGCTTGCATCTCTCTGTGTGAGTGGTGTCCGCGTAGTTATTCTGTTTCCAGGGTCCTGTTGTTCTTGCAGCGTGGGGTGGACCAAAAGCTTGCCTTAAGTACAATTAAGGGACAGATTTCTGCTTTAGCTGTCTTCTTTCAAAGGCCCTTGGTGGTTCACTCGCTGGCGAGTACGTTTGTACAGGGGGTCCGGCATGGTACCCCTCTGGTCCGTCCTCCGCTACCTCCGTGGGACTTAAACTTGGTCCTCTCGGCGCTTCAGAAACCACAGTTTGAGAACATTAGGGAGATTCCCTTGCTGACGCTTTCTCAGAAGGTGGTCTTTTTGGTGGTTATTACGTCCGTCAAACGTGTTTCTGGGCCTTCTTTTCTTCCTAAGGTTGTCTTGGCCTTTCATCTCAATGAGGATATTGTAGTACCATCCTTGTGTCCTCGTTCGTCGCATCCAAAAAAGGCGGTGTTGCATTCCTTGGACATGGTCCGGGCTCTGCAGGTGTACCTGTCTGCTACTGCTTCGTTCCGGAGGTCAGACTCACTGTTTGTTTAGTTTCCTAAAAAGGGCTTTGCGGTCTCATCGGCCACCATTTCTAGGTGGATCAGGCAGGTCGTGATCCAGGCTTATGCCCTAAAGGGGCAGGCACCTCCCTTTCCTGTCACGGTGCATTCGACCATGGCAATAGGTGCCTCTTGGACTTTCTGACACCAAGCGTCTGTTTCCCAGGTGTGTAAGGTGGCGACCTGGTCGTCCGCTCACACTTTCACAAAATTTTACAAGGTTGATGTGAGTGCATCTTCGGATGCTTCCTTCGTCAGCAAAGTTTTGTAGGCGGCTGTTTAAAAGTTGCATCTCCTCCGTTGAGGAGCTCTGTTTAGTTTTTGGGGTGATGTTTGTTTTCATGCTGTTCCCACCCCTCGTTTTTTGACACTGCTTTGGGATGTCCCACTTTGTCAAGATTGCTGCTGTGTCCGTCCATTCATGGACAGACACAGCACCCACCTCTCCTTTTCTATGTTTGTACTGCTTTTTGACGAACTGAGCTGCATGGTGCAGGGAGAAGGGTTGTACCTAGAGGGACTGCCCCCGGGGGGGGGGGGTACTGTACAGTTTTTTGATGTGTTTAAAAACATTTAACCTGTGTCTGCCTAGTCCTCTCCTGATTGAAGGCTGAATACCCAGTTTGTCAAGGTTGCTGCCATGTCCGTCCATGAACTAAAAAAAAGGTTTTAAGGTGAATACAAAAATCCTATTTTTAAGCGCACCCTTTACATTTCTTACATTTTTATTTATTTTTTTTATTTATTTTTTTAGTGATGATGATGAAGGGGATGACGATGAAGAGGATGAAGCTGATGATGATGAGGAGGAGGAAGAAGAGGAGGAGGAAGAAGAGGAGGAAGATGACGATGAGGATGATGAAGATGATGAGGAAAGAGGGGATGACGAGGAGGAAGATGAACAGAAAGTGGGGCGATCAAAGAAAATTCCTGAGCCAGTAAATATATGAATCAGATTTTTTTCTCCACATTATAATCTTCTGCTGTCCAAGATATAGATATTGCTTACTTGTCAGTTTTTTTTTTTTTCTTTTTTTATTCTTGTGTAAGGCTGGCCATTATACAAATTTCTTGTCCTGTTTTCCTTTAGGTTTACCCAAACCATATAATGTGAGGTCAAACCTAAACATTTTCACTTTGTATGCAATCAGGCAGGCCCTTGCATATTTCATAGTTGAAGGTAAATCTAAAGGAAATTGAATAAGAAAATTGTATAATGTATGGAAAGGACTTTATAGCCACGGGCAAACCATCTTGTTATTAGCACCACATCCCTTAGTTGAATGGATAAAGAGGAATTAAATGGGATTTTTAAGGTGCAGAATAAGGTCCAGTGATATCAAAATATGATATAAAAAGTTTTATTTAAAGAAATGTTAAAAAAAAACAATTGAAGTACATTTCAATACAGTTTCATGGATACAGCACTGTAGAATGAAGTTCCCAACATGTTTCGCCCATGTCAGGCTTCTTCAGGGAATGCTGTCCAATTAGAGGTACAAGCCTTCATTTGAGGAAAAATGTCTATACATATAATAATCACATTAAAAAGTACATTTAAAATCACATGAGCGTTTTTTACCACTTTTTTTTACTGCGTTTTGCCTCGATTTTGGACAGGTCTAGGATCACCAATGTTAAAAGCAGAAAAATGCCAAAATCTGCCTAAAATTAAGTCCCAGAACTTTTTTGAGCTTCAGGCGTTTTGGAACTTCTGGCTTCAGGCGTTTTGGAGTGGAGATGTGAACCATCCCCATAGAGAATAATATATTTTTTCCCCTCCAGCGTTTTGTAGCTTGTGGCTTCAAGCTACAAAACGCTCAGATGTGAATGGGCCGTGTGTGCGGAACTGTATCGAACGCTTTTGCAAAATCCAAATATATCACGTCCACAGCCACGCGTCTGTCCAGGGTTTTACTTACCTCTTCATAAAAGGAAATCAGGTTTGTCTGACAACTTCTGTCTTTCATGAATCCATGTCCTTGTCTCTGTAACCGCGATCGCGGGTGCCTAGCGGACATCGCGGCCGCCCAGCACGCGCATCGGCATCTCAGTGATGCGGCGGGCGCGCTTGCGCGCCCCCCAGTGGCCAGGAGGAGCGGAGGCCGTATGAAGACGGCCACTCCGAGAATTAGAGCCACCTTGCGGCTGTACAAAGTCGTACGGTCGTCGGGAAGTGGTTAATTGGACAGTACAATGTTGGACAAAGTGCACATGTACTTACAATAAACTTCAAACATTTTTTCAAAACATTTTCATGATAAAATGAATAAATGGAACACCTATAGAATGTTGATTCATAAATCGTATATCCATATTATTTTCATTATACGGAAGCAACATAACAAGCAAAACATTGTGTGAACAAAGTTTAATCATGTAAATATATTGCCAATCGGATTTCATAACTAGAGTCCAGGGAAGATGAGGGAATGTGAATGATAATAAAACCCAAGATGAAATGACACGAATGACCAAAGGATAATAGGGAAAAAGAGAGGGAAGGGTGGGGAAAGAGGTGGGGGCTGGGAAATGAATGGGTTTGGAGGGAAAGAGTTACTATATCGAGGAGGTAACGGAATCGTTCAAACAACTATATAACGATTTTTTTTTAAAAGGTTTGTAACTTAACATTTCATTTAGCCCAGGGTAAGCTGTGGCTTTTAAAGAATAAATCTAAGGTGATTCTAGTTGTAAAAGTTTTTCATCTTCCTGCGCTAACATCAGTGGGGATATGTTCCAATGCCATATATTTTATAGTATGCAGACTAAAGCCAACATGGTGAATTATTGGAGTTTCCATTTTGTTTTTTTTAATAAGCGATTGGTCATTGATTCTCTTGAAAAAGGGACATTTAGTTTTTCCAACATTTCCTTTTTCCTGCATATAACTTGGTTGGTATGCAAAGGCAGCTTAGCAGTACCTCTAATGCAAGCTGGAAACATGCTGTATTTTTCCATCTACAGAAGCCATAAGACCAAGTTGACAATTTTGTGGTGCGTTAAGACATGCACATTAACCACTTCCATACCAGGCACTTACACAGCTTCCCGCCCAAGCCAATTTTCAGCTTTCAGCACTGTCGCACTTTGAATGGCAATTGCGCGGTCATGCTACACTGTACCCAAACAAAATTGGCATCCTTTTTTCCCCACAAATAGAGCTTTCTTTTGGTGGTATTTGATCACCTCTGCGATTTTTTTTTGTTGCGCAACAACTAAAAAAAGACTGAAAATTTGAAAAAAAAATTAGGTTTTTATTTTTTTCTGTTAATTTTTTTGTAAATACGTTTTCTCTTTCAATTACGGGCACTGATATGGCGGCACTAATGGGCACCGATGAGATGGCACTGATGGACATCGATGAGGTAGTACTGACGGGCACTGATTGGCGGCGCTGGTATGCGACACTGATGGGCACTCATAGGCGGCACTGATGGGCACACATAGGCGGCACTGATGGGCACACATAGGCAGCACTGATGGGCACACATAGGCGGCACTGATGGGCACACATAGACGGCACTGGGCACTCATAAGCGGCACAGATGGGCACTCATGGGCGGCACTGATGGATACTTATGGGTGGCACAGATGGGCACTGTGGGGTGGCACTGATGGACACTGTGGGGTGGCACTGATGGACACTGTGGGGTGGCACTGATGGACACTGGGGTGGCACTGATGGACACTGTGGAGCAGCACTGATTTTGCCAGGTTGCCAGTCAGTGCCCATTTGTGGGCACTGATTGGCATCTTTTTTGGAATTCTTTTTTTTTTTTTTTTTCGGGTTTTTTTTTTTTTTTTTTTTTGCAGGTTTTTTTTTTTTTTTTTTTGCCCACCCTGGTGGTCCAGGGTGGGCATCCCTGGTGGTCTAGTGTGGCGATCCGAGGGGGGGCTGCGCTGATAAACAATCAGCGCGAACCCCCCCTGTCAGGAGAGCCGCCGATCGGCTCTCCTCTACTCGCGTCTGTCAGACGCGAGTGAGGAAGAGCCATCAACGGCTCTTCCTGTTTACATCGTGATCAGCCATGATTGGACACGGCTGATCACGTGGTAAAGAGTCTCCGCCGGAGGCTCTTTACCGAGATCGGAGATGCAGGGTGTCAGACTGACACCCCGCATCACCGATCGCCGCGATGCGCGCCCCCACGGGCGCGCGTGGCATGAAATCCTGCAGGACGTTCTGGAACGTCCTGTCAGGATTTCATAACCACTTCCCGGACGTAAATCGGCTATAGGCCGGGCGGGAAGTGGTTAAACACTTCAAAAGGGGACACATTTCTGAAATTTTTCACATGCATGTAAAAATCTGAATTTTTAGAAAACCAAGAGATAGAGAAGTTACCATAATGCTCCAAGGGGACATTGCATTCACAAAGTAGATTGGAAGATAAGGTTCCTAGCTTCCCACCCATGCTGACCAGGTTTTTTTTTTTTTTTTAGAATAATTATGTCCCATGTTGAGCGGCAGGACCACATTGACCACATTGAAATAGAGCGACAATTTTTAAAAAAATGCAATATTTTTTACTTTTTGCTATAATAAATATCCCCCAAAAATATATAAAAACTTTTTTTTTCCTTAGTTTAGGCCGATACGTATTCTTCTACCTACCTATTTGTTATAATTTATAGTGTTTACAAAATAGGGGATAGTTTTATTGCATTTTTATACATTTTTTTTTTTTACCTCTAATGGCGGCGATCAGCTATTTATTTATTTATTTTTCGTGACTGCGACATTATAGCGAACACAGACAATTTTGACACATTTTTGTCGCGCGCCCGCGAACTACGGCTGGGCACTTAAAGAGGACGTACAGGTACGTGCTTGTGCCCAGCCGTGCCATTCTGCCGACGTATATGTGCAGGAGGCGGTCCTTAAGTGGTTAAAGTAAACGTCCCAATCCATCCTTGTCTGTTTGATTTTGCTGAGATATCACTTTGATAAACAACCACCTAGTGCAGGCGTCACTAAATTGCAGCCCGCGGTCCGGTTCCGGCCCCAGTAGCCATTCTACCTGGACCGCAGCCTCGCCAAGTAGTTTCTTCTCCCTGTCGCCAGCTCGCCCGCCTGCCTGCCGCCATATACACAGCATTGCAGGCGCGGCAGGTGCGTGCCTTCTCTATTCTTTGCACTGCCTGTCTTAATCACACAAACGTGAAGCACGACCGCGCTGGACAATGGGCGGGAATTTTTAAATTAAAAAGTGAGTGATTGGTTGCTAGGCAGCGGAGCGGTTCAAGCAATAAATTTGTGATATGGGGGTCAGTCTGTGATTGTGGGGGGGTTCAGTCTGTGATGGGGGGGGGGGGTCTGTGATTTGGTGGGTCAGTCTGTAATAAGGGGTCTGTGATTGGGGGATCAGTCTGTGATGGGGGTCTGGACCAGTTTGTGATAGGGGGTCTGTGATGGGTGTTAGATCAGTCTGTGATTGGGGTCAGGTCAGTCTGTGAGTGATGGGGGTTAGTCTGTGTGTGATAGGTCAGTCTGTAATGGGGGGTTTGTGATGAGGCAGGGGGGATGTGATGTAAGGGGGGGCTGAGGACACTGATGTATAAGGGGGTCTGTGATTTCTGCACTAGCAAAACACAGGTCTCTGCAAGGGCAATGGAAAACAATTGTTTTCTATGTGTACTGTTCACACTGAAACAGCACCCCTGCGTGCTGATTAGTCTGGCGCAAAATGCATACTGTTTCTATGCACCGCAACTGAGCTGTGGTGCATAAAAATGAATGAAATGTATTTTGACATTTCAATAAAGTTGAAAGAAAAAAAGCACAAAGTGTGATGTGTGTGCGTAGTAAAGGTGTGTGCATGTGTGTGGCGGGGGGAGGGGCTGTGAAGTGGAGGATATCATGTGGAGTCATGTCACCAATATGACATTCGGACCTCCGCTGAAAGAAAATGTTTCCGTCCGGACTCCCATGAATTTTAATTCAGTACCCCTGCCCTAGTGCATGGCCATCTTGAGTAGGGGCAAATTATTCATGTGGCATGTCCTTCTTGGAATCCATCTGCCCTTAACTCAAGCATGCATGCAGGAGAGTGTGCTTGGCTGAGAAAACCCCTCCTGAAGACTCCTGGGTTACCTAAAAGTAACCCAGTTGTGGACTCCTGGGATTTATGATATAATTTGATTAGGCAAGAAAGCAGGAAGTAACTGAAGAAATAAAAAAAAAGTTCAAAACAAGCAAATATATATAGGGGTGCACCGAATGTTTTTTTTTGGTGCCGAAACCAATACAAAAAATGGAAAAGACACTAGGCCAAAGAAACGATACCGAAAATGATTTTATATATTTTAAATAACATTTATTTTTATATTTTAAATAAAACGTATACATTTTTATATAACACATTGCTAATAGTATTGGCAAAATTTCCATCCGGTGCACCTCTAGCAGATATGATGCAGGGGATGGTCAGAGACTGCAGACGTGGTACAGGAGAGGGTCAGAGACTGCAGACGTGGTACAGGAGATGGTCAGAGACTGCAGACATGGTACAGGAGATGGTCAGAGACTGCAGACGTGGTACAGGAGATGGTCAGAGACTGCAGACGTGGTACATTAGATGGTCAGAGACTGCAGACGTGGTACAGGAGATGGTCAGAAACTGCAGACGTGGTACAGGAGATGGTCAGAGACTGCAGACGTGGTACAGGAGATCAATGCAGCCTCACCAGTGTCCATCAAATGCATCATCAGTGCCTGTCAGTTGCAGCATACCAGTCAGATGTAGTAGCCTGCCTGTGCCGTTCATGCAGCCTCATCAGTGTCTGTGCCCATCAGATGCAGCAGCCTGCCGGTGCCCATGTCATGAAGCCTCACCAGAGCCCATACCATGCAGCCTCAACAGTGCCCATGAGGTACAGCCTACCAGTGCCTGGTAATGCATGTCAGGCTCCTATGACACTCGGCACAATAATTCCTAGCATTGGATCAGAGTGCCGTTTATAACAAAAGGCGGTCTAGGAGGCTGGTCATCGTTGCATCGGCTGCACAGCAATTCAGATCCAGCTATGACGCACAGCGTGCCATGCATCGCCAGGCACTGGGAGGCTGTTTATGACAGGAGTGGGAGGAGGACGACGGAGGGGAGACTGAGGGGCATGTTGGGATAATACATGTGCGGCACCCAGCAGGATGGCCCTGCCCCTTTTTCGGCGCCATTATCAGCAACTATTCTCTTTCAGCAAAGTGCCAAACACAATTTTCGGCCGATATGTTTCGGCGGCCAAAATTTCGGTGCATCCCTAATTATATACTTTCCTATCTATTTACTAATGCTAGTATCGTAAGTGTTATAAATGAGAGTGAAGTTCCATTTTATGATCAGCTACTACTGCCAACCAAAAGCTTTTTATATGCGTATAGGACCAAACCATATGAATACATTTCCCCACTTACTGGCAAGATTTTGGGCACATCTCATAAGCAGTACGAGAGATGGCCGATGATCTCTGAGGGGTGTAAAAATACTGTAGTTGAAAAAAATGTAGTTGAATAAAGCAATCCCTAACAAATCTTGAGGTGAAGGTTCTTCTGAATCTTTCATCCCAGTTCTTATCTGTTAATTTTGGAATATCCCTGCAACAGGCATGAGATGTTATTGAGTGACCTTGGTAGTGTCTTTGCAAGGTAATCCTCAGGAACAAGGAAGACAAAATTCTGCCTATATTGCAAAAGGCTTAAAGGGGTTGTTTTTTCACCTTAATGCATCCACCGAGGGACCCCAGAAGCAGATGATTGGGCTACTCTGTGCAAAACGAGCTGCACAGTGGAGGGAAGTATTTGTGTTTTTTTTTTTTTAAATAACAAACATAAAGGTTTACAATCACTTTAACCACCCCTTCACGCCGATATACATCGGGAGAATGGCACATCAACATATATGTACGTTGTCCTTTAAGCCCAGCCGTGGGGTCGCGGGCGCGCTCCCGCGACCCGGTCCGAAGCTCCGTGACCGCGGGACTCGCGGACCCGATCGCCGCTGGAGTCCCGCGATCGTTCCCCGCAGCTGAAGAACGGGGAGAGCCGTGTGTAAACACGGCTTCCCCGTTCTTCACTGCGTCATCGATCGTGTGATCCCTTTTATAGGAGGACACAATCGATGATGTCACACCTACAGCCACACCCCTACAGTTGTAGACACACTTGAGGTCACACATAACCCCATCAGCGCCTTCTGTGGTTAACTCCCAAACTGCAATTGTCATTTTCACAATAAACAATGCATTTTAAATGCATTTTTTGCTGTGAAAATGACAATGGTCCCAAAAATGTGTCAAAATTGTCCGAAGTGTCCGCCATAATGTCGCAGTCACGAAAAAAAATCGCTGATCGCCGCCATTAGTAGTAAACAAATTTTTTTTATAAAAATGCAATAAAACTATCCCCTATTTTGTAAACGCTATAAATTTTGCGCAAACCAACCGATAAACGCTTATTGCGATTTTTTTTTTTTACCAAAAATAGGTAGAAGAATACGTATCGGCCTAAACTGAGGGGAAAAAAACGTTTTTTTTTTTCATATATTTTTGGGGGATATTTATGTTTCAATAGTGATTATTAAATTTCTTGCACAAACAAAAAGATGTACATATCAGCGTAACTTCTTTCTATAAGTAAGACTTTGACAATCTATTTAACATCATTAAATGCCATTGCCTATTTGGGGTTACGACCCCCCCATATCATATGGAAAACCACATCATACAATTGGCAAATTAGACGCTAATAACCAACACTTCGGATATGTAAAAAGGAGGTAGTAAAGCAGAAAAAAGGGGATTCAGTCCCGTTGGGGAATGACAAGAAAGGAAACTGTGATATAAGAAAGAAGAGGGGGGAAGGGGGGAGTTTGGGCTCCGCGCTCCTTAAAAATAATCCACAAGATAAACCTAAGAACCACTTGACCCAGAGTCACCAGTTAAGTAGTAGATCCATGGATCCCAGACTTTATGGAACTGCTTCATCTTGTCCTATGTAATTGCCGTTAGCCGCTCATTCAGCATAAGCCAGGACAATTTGTGTTTAAGTTGATCAAATAGCAAGGCTGCGGACTTCCAGTTCCTTGCTGTGGTTATTTTCGCTGAGGTGAATATGAATGCCACCAGCCTTCTCTGGGATCTTGAAGCGTCAGGTATCTTACCCCCCAGGAGCGCATGTTTAGCAGCTTTAACTAAATTGATCTGAGTCAGGGAGTAGATGAAATTGTACACCCTGATCCAGAACCTCCGGACCCTAGGACAGGTCCACCACATATGGTAGGTGGACCCCGTCTGTCCGCATCCTCTAAAGCACTCCCAAAAGGGCACCCGGCACAAAAGCGGCCAGTCTAGCCGGGACCATATACCATCTCAGTAATACCTTGTAATTAGCTTCTATAATGGAAGTATTCATGATCGATCGAAACGCTGAGTCCGACAGCCTGTGCCATTCATGAATCTCGAATGTCTCCTGCAGATCCTGTTCCCACTGGAGCATATAGCTCAGCTTTTTCGAGGAGTATGATAGGATAGAATAAATAGCAGAAATATGGCCCCTGATTTTATCATATTGCCTACATACATACTCCATAGAAGTCATAGTAGTTAGATCACCGCTACGAGCGTCAGTTTGTAAAAAGTGGTGCAGTTGCGTGTATCTAAAACGTCCAGTCACTGGCATTTGATATTTTTCAACTAGTGTTCTCTCTGACAATATCCCTTTATGATCGCAAAGATCGGCTATTCATAAAAGACCTTCATTTGTCCACCAATGAAACCCTACTGGAGAGAGGCCCGGGGTGAAATCCCTGTTTTTTAACAAGGGGGCTAACGGGTTGTGTGGGGATTTAAACTTCCTAGTCCTTGAGAGCCTGTCCCAAATTTCCAACGAAAAGGACAGAGTAGGACACAATATGATCGGTCTGTCCTTCATAGGAAGCCACATAATATGAGAAATCAAATCGGGGCGACAGGAATAGGATTCCATAGTCATCCATATTGCGTTCGGCTTTTGGGAATGGTACCTCGTGAGTTGGGCCAACTGGGCCGCATAAAAGTATTTCATAAGGTCAGGTAGTCCCAAGCCTCCCTTTTTGTTTTGGTGTGTACATGGTTCCCCTATTCACCCTAGGCCTCTTATCACCCCAGATGAATTGTAAAATCTTCTTTTGGAATATGTGAAGGTCAGATCGAACTAGTGACACAGGCAAGGTACAAAACAGATATAAAACCCTAGGTAGTACATTCATTTTTATTGAGTGCAATCTACCGAACCACGAAGGGGGCTGAATCTTTCATCTGGCCAAGTCGTCTGATAGGCGTTTGAATAGGGCAGGGTAATTCTGTCTATACAACGTTTGAATAGATGAGGTCAAATTTACAGGGAGTGCAGAATTATTAGGCAAATTAGTATTTTGACCACATCATCCTCATGTTGTCTTACTCCAAGCTGTATAGGCTCGAAAGCCTACTACCAATTAAGCATATTAGGTGATGTGCATCTCTGTAATGAGAAGGGGTGTGGTCTAATGACATCAACACTCTATATCAGGTGTGCATAATTATTAGGCAACTTCCTTTCCTTTGGCAAAATGGGTCAAAAGAAGGACTTGACAGGCTCAGAAAAGTCAAAAATAGTGAGATATCTTGCAGAGGGATGCAGCACTCTTAAAATTGCAAAGCTTCTGAAGCGTGATCATCGAACAATCAAGCGTTTCATTCAAAATAGTCAACAGGGTCGCAAGAAGCGTGTGGAAAAACCAAGGCGCAAAATAACTGCCCATGAACTGAGAAAAGTCAAGCGTGCAGCTGCCAAGATGCCACTTGCCACCAGTTTGGCCATATTTCAGAGCTGCAACATCACTGGAGTGCCCAAAAGCACAAGGTGTGCAATACTCAGAGACATGGCCAAGGTAAGAAAGGCTGAAAGACGACCACCACTGAACAAGACACACAAGCTGAAACGTCAAGACTGGGCCAAGAAATATCTCAAGACTGGTTTTTCTAAGGTTTTATGGACTGATGAAATGAGAGTGAGTCTTGATGGGCCAGATGGATGGGCCCGTGGCTGGATTGGTAAAGGGCAGAGAGCTCCAGTCCGACTCAGACGCCAGCAAGGTGGAGGTGGAGTACTGGTTTGGGCTGGTATCATCAAAGATGAGCTTGTGGGGCCTTTTCGGGTTGAGGATGGAGTCAAGCTCAACTCCCAGTCCTACTGCTAGTTTCTGGAAGACACCTTCTTCAAGCAGTGGTACAGGAATAAGTCTGCATCCTTCAAGAAAAACATGATTTTCATGCAGGACAATGCTCCATCACACGCGTCCAAGTACTCCACAGCGTGGCTGGCAAGAAAGGGTATAAAAGAAGAAAAACTAATGACATGGCCTCCTTGTTCACCTGATCTGAACCCCATTGAGAACCTGTGGTCCATCATCAAATGTGAGATTTACAAGGAGGGAAAACAGTACACCTCTCTGAACAGTGTCTGGGAGGCTGTGGTTGCTGCTGCACGCAATGTTGATGGTGAACAGATCAAAACACTGACAGAATCCATGGATGGCAGGCTTCTGAGTGTCCTTGCAAAGAAAGGTGGCTATATTGGTCACTGATTTGTTTTTGTTTTGTTTTTGAATGTCAGAAATGTATATTTGTGAATGTTGAGATGTTATATTGGTTTCACTGGTAAACATAAATAATTGAAATGGGTATATATTTTTTTTTGCTAAGTTGCCTAATAATTATGCACAGTAATAGTCACCTACACACACAGATATCCCCCTAAAATAGCTAAAACTAAAAACAAACTAAAAACTACTTCCAAAAATATTCAGCTTTGATATTAATGAGTTTTTTGGGTTCATTGAGAACATGGTTGTTGTTCAATAATAAAATTAATCCTCAAAAATACAACTTGCCTAATAATTCTGCACTCCCTGTATACCGAGGTAATGAAGAGCATCCGGTTCCCACTTGAACCTGTGCGATCGCTCAAGAGTCTCCTGAGTAGATTTCGGTAAAGATATATTAAGTGCTCTTGATTTATCATGATTAATTCGGAGTCCTGAAATTTTCGAAAATGTTTGCAAAATCGCGTATAGGTTAGGGAGGGAAGTAATAGGTGACGACAATGTCAATAAAAGGTCGTCTGCAAAGAGCAAGCACTTATACTCGTCATCTCCACACACGATACCCTTGACATCTAGACTTGAACGGATCTTAATAGCCAACGGCTCAATTGCTAAAACAAATGGCAGCGGCGATAACTGGCAGCCCTGCCTTGTTCCCCTTTTAATATCGAATGGTGGGGATGAATAACCCATTAATCTCAATAATGCTGAGGGAGAATGATACAGCGTTCGCAAGAGGACCAGAAAGCGCTCGCCGAAACGACGCAATACATCAAATAGGTATTCCCACGAGATAGAGTCGAACGCCTTTTGGATGTCCAACGAAAGCAGCATTCCCCGCCGGGGACCCCTACAGTCCCAATCCGACTGGATTGCAGAGATTAGGTTTATAACTCTGCGAGTCTGGTCAGATGCCTGACGGTTGGGGACAAAACCTGCCTGGTCAGGGTGGACGTATTTTGAAAGAAATGTGTTTAGTCTGAATGCTAGCACCTTCCTCAATATCTTTAGATCCGTATTGATCAAGGAGATTGGGCGATGGTTAGCGCAATCTCCATGATCCCGGCCCGGTTTTGGGATGACATGTAGATACGCTACGTTTTCGTGGTCCGGAATAGTATTTCCCCTCCTTAAGTCATTAAAATAGGAACACAAATGTGGAACAAGGATCTCGTTATATTTCCTATAGTAATGGCCAGTGAAGCCATCCGCTCCCGGTGCTTTAGATGGATGAATGTTTTTTATGGCCAATTTAATTTCGGGCTCCGTAAATTCCCCATCCATTAGCTCCATGTGAGCCTGGGTGAGTCGGGGCAATTGCACATCGCGGAAAAACTGTTCCGCCCTGGAGGGCTCGTAGCTAGCGGGAGAGCTATAAAGCGTTGCATAACATTTTTGAAATTCCCCAAGAATGGATTCCGGTTCTGGGTGGGGTGACCTGCGGGTACTCGTAATTTAGGTAGCGTTGCAGCATGTTGTCGGGGTACTAGCTTCCTAGCTAACATAGTGGTGGGTTTATCCCCCATTGTGTAGAATCTATGCTTGGACCAGCTGATATGCTTTTCTGCTTGGGTGGTCAGGCTAAGATTAAGAGCCAACCGTGCGTCATCTATCTTACGCCTAATGTCAGTCTGGGGGTTTCCTCGCTGTTCCTCCAACAGGCGGTCCAGATCATCCTCCAATTGCCTTATCGTTTGCTCCCGGTTCCTCTTTTCCCTAGCAGCCAATTGGATCAATTTACCCCTCACCGTGACCTTGTGAGCACCCCAATTAATGGTAGGGGAAGTATCTGATGCCTTATTATTACTAAAGTACTCTTGTAGTGCCTTTTCGATTTCGGCGTATAGTAAGGGGTCATTCAGTAGGCTAGCATTAAGTCTCCAAGGAGAAGGGCTAGGTTTAGACCACAGTCCTTTCACTGACAATTTAACTGGAGAATGATCTGACCATGGGGTCGGGTCGACAGTATCTTAACCGACGTCATGTACGGCAGCAAAGGGGTACACACCAAGATGTGATCTATCCGGGAATATGTGTGGTGCACCTGTGAAAAGTGCGTGTAGTCTCTAACCGTGGGATTACCCTCCCTCCAGGCATCTATCAAATCGTATAGATGTAACAGGCGCGCAACCCTGTTACTACCAGTCGGTGGCCTTCTAAGGATCGGTCTAGCTGGATCCGATTTGTCCATTATTCTATCTAGCGGGATATTACCGTCTCCCCCCATTATCACCTGTCCCAGTACCTTAGGCATTAATATTCTGAGCATTTTACTAAAGAATTTGGTCTGTCCCGTGTTTGGGGCGTAATAAGATATAAAGGTGACCAACTGGTCATGGAGGCGACCAGCTGCCATGACATATCTGCCTTCCTTATCTTTCATCACTGTGAAGGGAGTCCGTCTAGATAGGCAGATTGCCACCCCACCCCGCTTAGCGGGTCCGCTAGCCAAATAAAATTGTGGATATTTCACATTTAGGTACCTAGGAGCCGACAATTTAGAGAAGTGAGTCTCCTGTAATAAAAGGACATCAGCCTTCTGTTTGTGATAGAATTGAAAGGCCTTAGTTCTTTTAGTGGGGGAATTAAAACCGTGTACATTATGGGTAACTATCGAATAGTCCGTGGGAAAACTACCGGCCATCGTGGTAGGACAGAGCACTCTTACCTTGTGTCAACCAGCACGAGTCCGAAGCCTCACAAAGACAGGACTTTGGCACAACCTGGGACCAGGGCCAAGTGGATACTGTGGAGCACGGAGCCGGAACCCGGGGGAGAAGGGTAGGTCCATAGGGGAAAGAGAAAAAGAGATATAGGTAAAAGAGCAAAAAACATACATTCGACCATAGGCCTGTAAAACTATTCACAGGCAACCTGAGATATTTAACAACATTATGGGGAATAGCCCCAGCCGGATACAACATCCGGATTTGTATGAGCAAGGGTACCTTCCTCCGTAGAGGAGTAGTAGTCTCGCAACTGGGTGGCATTGATGGCCTCCCGGATCAACCTACTAAAACCATAAATGCAGGTCAAAGGCAAAAAACATGGAACATATTTCTACTTCAGTAGTACCCAGCAAAGTCAATATAAAAAATGGTAGGGGACAAACAAAAAAAAAAGAGGAAAATGTTTTCTTCAATGAAATTGTTCTGGGTATAACAGGAACCATACGCT
This sequence comes from Rana temporaria, assembly GCF_905171775.1. Classification (NCBI taxonomy): domain Eukaryota; kingdom Metazoa; phylum Chordata; class Amphibia; order Anura; family Ranidae; genus Rana; species Rana temporaria. The sequence continues at coordinate 69,296,350 of NC_053495.1, forward strand.
TCACGCGCAACCAGGGCTACTAGGTTCAGGCCACGGCCCTCAGTGGACTCTAATTCAGTCAACAAGAAAAGACTTCAGCTCACCCCAGTAGAGTCCATGTTCAGGTCGTCTGAGGAGATCTGGAGGACTGCGAGTGTCGTGTGATGATTCCAAGGCTCAATAAAAGATCTTCGCTATCAGAGAACTTTGTGAAGGAATGGGATCGGCCTTGATAGAACGACAGCCGAAATGGGAAAGCCCAGCGGTATTTTATCTGCTTATGCACAAGTTGTTGCAGCAAAAGTTTCAGGTTCCTGCGTTTTTGCACCATGGAAGGGGCTAGGTCAGTGAAAAGTTGAATCTGTGCTCCATACAGTACCAGATCCTGTCTATTGCGTGCAGCTAGCATCAGCCTCTCCTTGATTCTGTAATAGTGCGGTTTGACTATAATGTCACGCGAGGCCATCCTTCCTTGGGGCCATCCTTCCTTGGGGCCGTTATGTCAGGAATCAGTTCTTTCATCAGATCTTTCATGGCTCCTTCCAGGTCAGTGTGGCTTTCCGGAAGACCACGTATGCGCACGTTCTCTCTGCGAGAGCGGTTCTCCAAATCTTCAATCTTAGTATAGGCCTCATCTAACCGATCTTGAAGGTCAGTGATCATGTTTGAATTTTGATTGACCTTTCTGACTGTACTGTCCACTTTAGTTTCTATCATCTCAAATCTCTGTCCCAGGCCATGAATGTCTCTCTTAAAGGAACACTAAAGGTACAATTTAGAAAAAAAAAAAATAACATACATGTTATACTTACCTCCACTGTGCAGTTCGTTTTGCACAGAGTGACCCCGATCTGTGTCTTCTGGGGTCCCTCGGCGGCTGTCTCGGCTCCTCCTCGCAAAAGCTTTCCACGTTCATGCGAGCTCCCTCGCATGGTGGAAAGCTTTTGCGAGCGCGCGCCCGTGATACAGCAGCGGCCATAGCCGCCGACTGTATCACTTCGCCCCCCGGCGCGCCGCGTCATCCGCTGTGATGATAAAACGGGGGCTCGGGAGGGGGGGGGTGGTGCTGTCAGATGTTTTTTTACCTTAATGCATAGGATGCATTAAGGTAAAAAAACTTTTACCTTTACAACCCCTTTAAGGTCTGTGGTTATCAAAGAGCAGGCTTTAGATAGCTCCTGTTGTAGCATTGCTGTGAAGCGAGCTAGCAGGACTGCATCCCCTGAATATGCTGGTGGTTGGGGTGTTAAAGCATGTAAGCTAGATTGGCTAAACACTGCCTCTGTCAGCTCGGCCATATTCCTGTCCATGGAGGACATAGTGGAATCAACCATGTCCTGCATGCCTCTGTATGTGGCAGGGGATGAGGGCTGTGATAAAGACTCACCCTGCAGCTCTGTCTCCTGCTCTCCTGAAGACTGAGAGGAGAAGGGATCCCTGGGATGGCCAGCCTGGAACTCCCCTTCGTCCAGCTGCGGTCTCTGTGACCTGGAGGCCTGGCTGCCTCGTGTGTCGACGCGGCCCAGCGCCATATTGGAATGCTGCCTGTGTCCTTGGGAGGGTCCCGCTTCTCCTTGAGGCTTAGCCTGATAGTTATGGCTTTTTTTTGGCTGTCCCCTCGCCCTTCTGTTCATCACCGCCACGGGTCACCGATCGCGCTATTAGCGAGAGCCGCTGCCTGCTCTTGTATTAGCTATAGTTGGCCGGGGGGGGGGGGTGCGGAGCTCCTTCAGCACACGTCCGTCCTCGGGAACCCGCGCATGCGCACTTATGGGGGATATTTATTATAGCAAAAAGTCAAAAATATTTAATTTTTTTCAAAATTTCGCTCTATTTTTGTTTATAGCGCAAACAATAAAAACCAGAGGGGTGATCAAATACCACCAAAAGAAAGCTCTATTTGTGGGAAAAAAAGGACCCCAATTTTGTTTGGGAGCCACGTCGCACGACCACACAATTGTAAGTTAAAGCGACGCAGTGCCGAATCACAAAAAGGGGCAAGGTACTTTAGCTGCATTTTGGTCCGGGTCTTAAGTGGTTAAAGTCTCTACTGAATGGGAAGCTCAAGTGATGGAATCAGAAAATTGCAATTGTACTGTGTGTCTAAGCAGTAAAAACATGAATAACACCCTGAAAGGAAGCTGAAATTTACTTCTCAACTAATTAAAGGGAAGGAGAAATCGATCAGGCAGGATTTGTCGCAAGGTCCTGATGCTATACCAGGCCTAAACCCCGTGGGTCTGGCACGGACCTCAAATGCGGTGGACAGGAAATACCCCACAGTGGGGAGAGACGGTGTGTGGTTCACTCAAGGCCGCAGTAACCTATTGCCAGGCCAACATTGTTTTCATAGTAGCAGTGATTCAAGTTTGATCAGTGCCCCTATACACTAAATTAATAAGCTCCAACTATGAGCCCAGCAGCACAGCCTCCAGATTGGTCTGCTCATGGGCAAATTAAATAAATGTGTGGTGGTTTTGTATTCCCTTATTTATTAAGAGGAAGAGGAAGTCACTCCAGCTGGCCAGTACTTTTAAAGCCCACTCAGACACCACCCACACAAACACCCATTGCCCACTTATTTAGCTTTCTGGCAAACTTAAATCTACCAGAGGCCGTCCTCTTCCTCGCTTGCCGTCCTCCAGGAAGCATGTTGTAATCTCCACTAGGGGCAGCAAATTGTCCATGAATCACTGATTCTGACCTGGGTCATCTTTCAGTAACAGTTGGCCTTTGCTGTTCTATAACTCAGGAAATCAGTAACAGCAGCTGATTGCTGAAGCTTTGTTTGCAGTCATGGTAATCAGGCACTCCAATCTTCATTACACCAGGTGGTTTGAAGCCAAGCTCTACTCCCCCCACCAGGGGGTATGCGTGATTCCTTTCTTCCAGATGAAGGTTCTGATATGCATTCTTCAGTTGCAAATTACTGCTGGGTAAACCTGCTGTACTGGTATTCCGAGATGACAAATTCCAACTTAGGCCAAATGGCTGTATCAACCAGGCAGTACAACTCCTGAAATACATATATTAAACCATGTGGCCTTCCAACAGCAGTTGACCAAGACAAGTGCAGCCTCCCAGTAGTATTTTTGGGGAGAGCCAAGTCCCCTTTAGACAGAGGTTGTAGAGTAGACCTTGCCACTCTGGCAGTGAAACCAGCTCAAATAAAGAAGGTAATGGCCTGGTCTAGTTCAGAAAAAAGATGGATATAGGAATATAGGAGTATGTCTGAATTTGTATAGGAATTTGGGTAGGTAGGCCATATGAGGTTCACATTACCCACAGGAGTCAGGGGTTTCTATACTGTGCATTTGTGTACAAACTGATGACAAATCTGGTAGAGATTATCAGACAGATTGTCAAATCATTGAACATAAATTCCCAAATACTTAAAGTGAGAGACCCCAGTAAGAGGCACAGCCATATTTAAAACACACATTTTCAGGAATAATTAGTTTGATAAATCTTGGTGCACATAAGCCCAATATAATGCCCACATTTTTAGTATTTTTTCATGTATCTTTTTTTTTTTTTTTTGGCCAACGATGCTCTGTAATGCAAAATCAGTCCTAGAAACTCAATAGCCACAGGATTGCTTTATCCTGTGGCTGGAAGGGGCTCTCTTGTCCCAAGCCGGTGGTTCCCAGGAGCTTGGGACTGAAACGTCCCAAACATCTTTATGGTCTAAGAATGTGTAAGCGTTGAGTGTTTTGTCACTTCCAGTTTTGCCAAGGTGTAAACAAGCCATTACTGGATTGATCTCGGTTTTTAGATGCTTTTAAGGGTAGAAGACAGATCTGGGCTTTAGTACAGGGCTTGACAAATTTGCTTGGAATCGAGGAGCCAGCTAAAAAAGCTTTATTTTCAATATAAAAATTAACCAATCTTAAATGTACACAGAAAGATGACTAGAAACTTTATATATAGGCATTTAACTTGTGTAGGTAATGAATATATTCTGATGTAAAACCAAGTGTTTAATCATGCAATGCCATTTTTTTTCACTTGGCTTTTTGTGCCCATGAATTTGCCTTGTACTTTTGCAATTAAAGTACAAATGGTCAACAGCCTTTGCAGGATCAAAATCCTTCACTGATGGTCCGTCCATTCATGTTGGTAATCAACAAATCACCTAAACTTTTGCATTCACACCTAGGCGTTTTGTCGCCTGAAGCGCGACGCTCAAAACGCTAGAGGGGAAAAATAACATTATTCTCTATGGAGAAGGTTCACATCTCCACGCCGAACGCCTGAAGCTCAAACAAGTCCTGGACCCTTTTTTGTCGCGCGTATCTGGCGGCTTGGGCATTTCCCATAGCCGACAATGACCTGTACAAAACCGCGGTTAAAAACTACGCGTTTTTGTCCTGGCAAATCGCGGTAAAAAAAGCCGCAAATCGCCTACGCCTAGGTGTGAATGCAGCCTTAAAGATCTGAACTTATTTTTTACAAGGTTTATTACGCTGAATCCTCTCTCACAGCATGCGGTTGAGACAGGCAAAACAGACCCTATAGACCAGTGGTCCCCAACCTTTTTGGCACTGGGGACCGGTTGCCTGGAAGAAAATTGTGCCAAGGCCCGGCGAGGGGGGGGGGTGTACGCACAGGCGGGGGTAAGCAATTTTTAACGTGCAATTTATCAGGGCAATAGATGGTGTTCTGCTGTTGGCGCTTCAATCATCACGTTACCATGATTGGTATGGTGTCAGAATGATTGAAGCACATTATTTCTTATATTACATTGTAATATAAATGAAATAGTTCAACTCACCATAATGCAGAATCAGTGGGAGCCATCAGCGTGTCACTTGCCATGTCGCCTGCCACCAGATGAGGAATGCCACTTGCCACGTCCACTGCCTGCCACCGGATGAGGAATGCCACGTCACCTGCCAGTGCCACCAGATGAGGAATGCCACGTCCACTGCCTGCCACCAGATGAGGAATGCCACTTGCCACGTCCACTTCCTGCCACCAGATGAGGAATGCCACGTCACCTGCCAGTGCTACCAGATGAGGATTGCCACTTGCCACGTCCACTGCCTGCCACCAGATGAGGAATGTCACGTCACCTGCCAGTGCTACCAGATGAGGAATGCCACTTGCCACGTCCACTGCCTGCCACCAGATGAGGAATGCCACTTGCCACGTCCACTGCCTGCCACCAGATGAGGAATGCCACTTGCCACGTCCACTGCCTGCCACCAGATGAGGAATGCCACTTGCCACGTCACCTGCCAGTGCCACCAGATGAGGAATACCATGTCACCTGCCTGTGCCACCAGATGAGGAATGGCACTGCATTGGTAGTACAGAGGTACAGTTGAGTGAGGGCAGGAGAGCGGAGATGCAGGGCGGGCGGTGAGAGATGTCATCTCTCTGTTCCTCGCCGCACCTCCGACATTCCGCATGCTGTGAGGGGGAAGAGCGGTGATGCTAGGCGGGCGGCGAGACATGTCATCTCTCTGCTCCCCGCCGCACATTCGGTGGAAGAGCGGTGATGCTAGGTGTGAGCGTGTGTCCCGGAAGCGCCAATGTAGCAGCCCTGCTGTGTGGGCAGAAGTGCCGTTAAACAGGCGGGCGGTGAGAGATGTCATCTCTCTGCCCGCCACCGCACCTCACACAGTGCAGCCTTCGCGGCCCGGTTGCAAATAAGCCACGGCCCGGCACTGGGCCGCGGACCGGGGGTTGGGGAACACTGCTATAGACAACACGTTTTCCAAAACTGGAAATCTGTCTGTGTTGGAGAGTGCCAAATCCAGAAGTTCAGTTTTTTTTTTTTTTTCTTTTCCAAGAACTTTAAATTCATACCACTCATTGTGGATTGCATGCATGCATTTATCATGCATTTCAGGCATTGAGAGTTGTTTATGGAAATGCTGAGCCAATGTTGTAATGTCATCAACACCCATAGTCCTGTAGTGCTTTTTCCGATGGCCAGGCAAAGGTATCAAACACTGAAGTGGAACGTTAAATATTCCTTTGAATGAGAAATCGCTCTTCTAGATATTTTGCACCATACTGCATCAATTTGTTATTTTCATTTTGGATCAAAGAAGTTGCAGTATTTTTGAGTACATGCAACTGTACATCTAGATACTGTCCTTTGACTGACGTTCCAGTTAGAAATCTCTCTTCATACTGTTTTGGAACATCTGTGAGTGATTTTAAAGAAGAAATTGTGTTTTTCACATGCAACTCTATTGTGCTTAAGAAAAGCTCTTCCCTTTGAAATAAAAGGGAGAGGTTCTTAATTATTTCTAGATAGCCAAGCAGAAAATGGAGCATGTGAACAAATTTTAAATATTTTTTTTTAACAAACCATGTGCAACTGCAGAAGCACTGTCTTTCTGCAGCAACACTTTCAAGGTGGACTGTCACACATTTCCAATCTTTGACAAGTGCAGAGAGAGCACTGACTTTGCTTGACACCCATCTTATGTTATGCAAGTACTGAAATTTCTGGATTTTTTTTCATGACATTTTTCAGCTACCTGCTTTAGCTGTCGCATTCTCTTGGGTGAATGCTGGTAAAATTGGTACAGCTTCTTTAACCACTTTAGGACCCATTCACGACGATATACGTCGGCAGAATGACACGGCTGGGCACAATCACGTATCTGTACGTGTCTCTCTTTAAGCCCCGCCGTGGGGTCGCGCGCACGCAACTGGCTCCGAAGCTCCATGACCGCGAGACCCGCGGATCCAATCTCCACCGGTGTCCCGCGATCGGTCACCGGACCTGAAGAACAGGGAGAGGTGTGTGTGTGTGTAAACACACCTTCCCCGTTCTTCACAGTGGCAGTGTCATTGATCGTCTGTTCCCTGATATAGGGACAGACAATCAATGATGTCACACGTCCAGCCCTGCCCCCCTACTGTTAGAAACACATATGATGTCACACTTAACCCATTCAGCGCTCCCTAGTGGTTAACTCCCAAATTGCAATTGTCATTTTCACAGTTAACAATGCATTTTTATAGCACTTTTTGCTGTGAAAATGACAATGGTCCCAAAAATGTGTCAAAATTGTCCGATGTGTCTGCTATAATGTCGCAGTCACGAAAAAATCGCTGATCGCCGCCATTAGTAGTAAAAAAAAAAAAATATTAATAAAAATGCAATAAAAATATCCCCTATTTTGTAAACACTATACATTTTTTTTTTTTCTTTTACCAAAAATAGGTAGAAGAATACGTATCGGCCTAAACTGAGGAAAAAAAAGTTTTTTTTATATATTTTTGGGGGATATTTATTATAGCAAAAAGTAAAAGATATTGCATTTTTTTTTTCAAAATTGCACTCCATTTTTGTTTATAACGCAAAAAATAAAAACCGCAGAGGTGACCAAATACCACCAAAAGCAAGCTATATTTGTGGGAAAAAAAGGACGCCAATTTTGTTTGTGAGCCACGTCGCACGACCGTGCAATTGTCACTTAAAGCGACGCAGTGCCGAATCGCAAAAAGGGGCAAGGTCCTTAACCTACATAATGGTCCGGATCTTAAGTGGTTAAAACAGAGTCAAGTAAAAGTGAGAAAAAATCCGCGCTTAGGGTATGTGTAAATAAGCTGATGCCTCCCTGAAAGGTCTCATAAGCGACCAATAGGATTAATATACAAACAATGGGATAGTGGCGCTGCTGAACCGACTATAATTAAATGGGGTGTGGGTATCCTGTATTGTTAAGCCCGTGTTGGATAACCTGGATTAGGGCTTAGTCCAATATGCGTGGACCCCCTTTAGACACACACTGGAAGAAATAGAGGCGTGTGTAGGTTGCCCCGTTGATGGTGCCAAGTGCAACTGGCTGCCAAGTGAGTGGCTTATTAATGGACCTCCACCATAGGTTGGTATCCAATTAGCAGATGTGTTGAAAAAAGACAGAAAATGATAGTGGAAAATAATAAAAAAATATATAAAGAACCCAATAAAAGGCACAATACAATTCAGGTCAGGACCCTGTGCAGGCCAGCAATTGCAGGGTAAGCCTGTGATCAAAAAATGTGCTCAGGTGTGACTCAATTGCTAGTGCACCTAGATATGAACCCTAATTAGGCTCCTAGTTCCTAAAATACACCAATAAAGTCAGTGTGATAATGACACCAAGTGCAAATAAAAATATTTAAATGAATGATGTGTCAAACAAAAGCTAGGGTGAACATCAACGGCGTTGGCTCCCTTTGGGAGTGTGTTAGAATATCGGTTGGTTGCGTGCAATGTGTGGTATATAAAATGTGATATCAGGTTTGTGGACAGGACACTGTACAAGCCAGCAGATAAAAAATTGTGGCTGTGACCAGATAGAGTAGGGTTGGAGTGGCAAATTTGCCCAAAAAACCTTGTCAATTCTCACAGCCTAGTGAGAGCAGACCAACAAATTATTACAGACAGCAGTGGTGAGCTGGAACATTAATGAATTCTCCAATATAAATGAGAAAAAAGAATAATAAAAAAGAATAAAAATTCCCCCTAACAGTGCTAAAGTCCGCAAAGGTGATAACTGTATAAGCACTAGGGGTTCCACTATTCCTGATGGGGATAGTGAGATCAAAGTTCAGACATCAGATGCAATCCCTTGGTACAAGATATAGCAGAATATAAATAGTGACTTTGAGTGCCAATCCCTCGCAGTTCAATGATCAGTGACTGTTGTGCTCCCCCGCTTAGAAATGTTGGTTCGCTTAGCTGGCCGCCTGTCCCATGTATGCTGCAAACCCGGGCTGCCGACACCGCCAATGGTCTCCACCATTTTCAGCTCCAATCATGCTTGCAGCACCATCTGTACCAATTCTAATCAGTTGGTTTGGGAAAAAAGACCAGGGGCCAAATTCAGAAAGAGATACGAAGGCGTATCTCCTGATACGCCGTCGTATCTCTGAGTGCGCTGGGTCGTATCTATGCGCCTGATTCATAGAATCAGTTACGCATAGATATCCCTAAGATCCGACAGGTGTAAGTGTCTTACACCGTCGTATCTTAGGCTGCAATTTCACGCTGGCCGCTAGGTGGCGCTTCCGTTTGTTTACGTGAGGAATATGCAAATTACTATTTACGTCGATTCAGAAACGAACGACCGTCCGACGCTTTTTTTTTACGTCGTTTGCGTTCGGCTTTTTCCGGCGTAAAGTTACCCCTGCTATATAAGGGGTATGTGCGGCATATCCTATGTTAAGTATGGCCGCGGTTCCCGCGCCGACTTTTGAAATTTTTACGTGGTTCGCGAATACGGCTGGACGTAATTTACGTTCACGTCGAAAGCAATGACGTTTTGCGGCGGATTTTCAAGCATGCGCACTGGTATGTTTTCACGAACGGCGCATGCCGTGGGGTCAAGCCAAATTTAAATAAAACACGCCCCCTACATCCCCATTTGAATTACGCGGCCTTACGCCGCAACACATACGTTACACCGCCGTAACTAAGGGCACAAGTTCTTTCTGAATAAAGAACTTGCGCCCAAAGTTAGAGCGGCGTAACGTATCGGAGATACGTTACGCCGGCCGGACAGATACACTCAGGTACTGATGGTTTCTAAGTACCCATCTGCAGTTGCCATTTCAAGAGGTAGGACTGATAGAAATACTTCTTTGATTCTATTGTTCTTGATGTATCTGACATACAATATTATTTCTTCTACTCCTCCTTTGTCAGTTGATCCATCTAGAATCAATCTAACATATTTGGCCTCCTTTAGCTCACAGATGAGTTCTTTCCGGATTACAGTTGCAATATATGAGATGAATTCCTTGCATCTCTTGTCATTTGCATACTCCTCTCTCACAGCAAGCCCTAGTTTCCCCTGTCAGCTCTAACAAACCTTTTAAAGTCTGTTAGCCAGATTCACGTAGAGTTACGACGACGTATCAGTAGATACGCCGTCGTAACTCCGAATCTGCTCCGTCGTAACTCCGAATCTGCTCCGTCGTAACTCCGAATCTGCGCCGTCGTACATTTAAGTGTATTCTCAAATTGAGATACGCTTAAATGTAGCTAAGATACGACCGCCGGCGTATCTTAGCTGTCTGTTTAAGCTGGCCACTAGGGGCGTGTACGCTGATTTCCGCCTAGAATGCGTAAATCAGCAAAATACGCCTATTCACGAACGTACGCTTGCCCGTCGCAGTAAAGATACGCCGTTTACGTAAGGCGTTTTCAGGCGTAAAGATAAACCACCAAAAAGATGGCGCAGCCAATGTTAAATCTTGACGTCGGAACCGCGTTGATTTTTTTAATTTTTACGTTGTTTGCGTACGTCGTCCGTGAATGGGGCTGGGCGTAATTTACGTTCACGTCAAAACCAATGAGTTTTTGCGGCGTAATTTGGAGCATGCGCACTGGGATACGTCCAATCATGTCGGGTCACGATTCATTAGCATAAAACACGCCCACCTCTTCACAATTTGAATTAGGTGCGCTTACGCCGGCACATTTACGCTACGCCGCCGTAACTTAGGATGCAAGTGCTTTGTGAATACAGCACTTGCCTCTCTAACTTACGGCGGCGTAGCGTATATGAGATACGCTACACCTGCCTAACGTTAGGCAGGTCTACGTGAATCTAGCTATGTATATGGCTTGTTGTTTTTTGCAATATAATAGGCCACATTAACTTCTTGAGGCCCGCGCTATAGCCGAATGACGGCTTCAGCGCGGACCTGAAAATCCAGGAGGATGTCAATTGACGTCCGCCCCTTTGCTCGTTCCCCGCGCGCGCTCCCGAGCTCGCAGCGGGGAAATTCTGTGCTGGCCGTGTCCCTTGGACACAGCCAATCACAGATCGCAGTGAACGGCCAATCAGAGTGGCTGTTTGCTATGCAATCTGTGCGGCCAATGAAAGATGATCTCAAATGTAAACATATGAGATCATCTCTCATTGCCGGCTCACACAGAGACAGCGTCCTGTCAGGGAGAGAGGAGACCGATCTGTGTCCCTTGTACATAGGGACACAGATCGGTCACCTCCCCAGTCAGTCCCCCTCCCCCACAGTTAGAACACTATGCAGGGTACACATTTAACCCCTTCCTCACTCCCTAGTGTTAACCCCTTCAATGCCAGTCACATTTATACAGTAATTAGTGCATATTTATAGCACTGATCGCAGTATAAATGTGGTGCTAAAAATGTGTCAAAAGTGTCCGATGTGTCCGCCATAATGTCACAGTCCCAATAAAAATCACAGATCACCGCCATTACTAGTAAAAAAATAATAATTCTGTCCCCTATTTTGTAGGCGCTATAACTTTTGCGCAAACCAGTCGCTTATTGCGATTTTTTTTTTTTTTTTTACCAAAAATATGTAGAAGTATACGTATCGGCCTAAACTGAGAGAAAAAAATGTTTTTAAAAAAAATGGGCTTTTTACTATAGCAACAAGTAAAAAATATTGTATTCTTTTTTCATTGTCGCTCTTTTTTGTTTATAGCGCAAAAAATAAAAACCGCAGAGGTGATCAAATACCACCAAAAGAAAGCTCTACTTGTGGGGAAAAAAAGACATCAATTTTGTTTGGGAGCCACGTCGCACGACCGCGCAATTGTCGGTTAAAGCGACGCAGTGCCGGAAGCTGAAATTTCACCTAGGCAGGAGGGGGGTATATGTGCCCAGTAAGCAAGTGGTTAAATAGAACTTTCATGTGGTTGAACATCCCTTAGTCCATTTTCTTAATGCATGCAGCCAATGGCGTAGCTTCTGGAGCCAACAGGGGGTTTTTGGCTTTTATACATTTCTCATACTGGAGTAACTTTCCATGTTTTTTGAAGGCCACCAGTTTAAATGGTCCCGAAAACCCTTTCACAATATTGGATGTGTGGTCAGCAATGCCAGGGAAGGAGGCACAAATCTCACATATGGCTATGCCTGTGTTATGGTCCAATTTAAGCCGTGTGAGTTCCTTGCACCAATCATGTTTTAAACTTCATTCTTCATGAATTTTGAGGGTGACTTGTTGATGGGGACTTCTCTGCTGGTTGTTCTTTTCTTGTGCTGTTTGATTCTGCAGTAACATGTTGCACTGCACTTTCTGAACAAGAAGTCTTCGCAAAGAAATTTGTCATTCGCAGTTGCTTGGCATCTTCTGGTGTCAGTTTTTGCGGCACGTTTCATTTTTTCAGAATTCAAACACAAAAAATGTTTTGTTGCATTCCCACACAAAGAAGATTTAGTACACGTTATTACTTAATGGCATAGTCTCCAAAATGTTTAATTTTTTATATATATTTTTTCTTTAAAAGCAAAGCACCCCTTCTCTTATGAGGCCCTGATGTGTATCTTTACAGATGCACAACACAGGTTTCCACAGTTATGCCTCTCAGCTTTTGCCCATTAACCTTCTTCTTATCCCTAAGAATTTTTAGCCACTTGTCCTCCAGAAGGTTTTAACTCCTATATGACCAGGCCATTTTTTGCTATTCGACACTGCGCTACTTTGACTGACAATTGCGCCATGCAACACTACAGAAATGAAATTTATATAATTTTCCACAGATAGAGCTTTTTATATTTTGCGCAATAAAGACCCCAAATGTTGAAAGCAAAAAACAATATTTTTACTTTTTGCAACAAAACATATCCAATAAATGTTGGCCAAAACGCATTCTGCTAAATGTCTTTGGTTAAAAAAAATCACAATAAGTGTATATTATTATTAGGTTTTGTGTGAAAGTTAATCTACGAATTATGGTGTGTGTGTGTGTGTGTGTATATATATATATATATATATATATATATATATATATATATATATATATATATATATATATATATATATATATATACACTGGAGTTTTTCTTTATTTTGTTTTTTAATACTAGTAATGGCGGCGTTTAGCAACTTAGAGCGGGACTAATAGTGCGGCATACAATGTAACACTGGGTCGAAACTAACTGCTACTGACGCTCAAGTGACACCAATAAAGTGATAATAATATCCAGGGTTGAGAGGCAAGTAGATTAACAATATCTTCACGGATCAAATTAAAAGGCTTCTCCTGAATGGCGGAGATGCCAAGAATAACTCTTTATAGGCAGCAACATAGGAGAATTTGCTTGTATTGATGCTGGAACAAAGCAGTGCTTAATGCTGGACAAAAAATTAAATTCACTGATCCCATTCCTAGTGCCGTTCAGGTGTTCAAATCAAAACCATCCATATATACTGTAAAATGGCGGCTTCTGGCTGCATTTAGTCACGCTCTCTTACCTTAACGCCGCTGTTTGCGCTCTGTGTGTGATCTCACCGTTATCACGTGACTGACGTGTGCACTCTGCATTGTCTGCAGCCTCCAGGCAGCTCCTTTACTGAGTGACTCCCTGTGGCAGTGACGTAGGTGGCCTTGCCCCCTCAGCAGAATTCCCCAATCCCCAGGGCGGAAGGCAGAGCGCCCGCCGCCTATCTCTGTGCTCTCTGCTGCAATCATCCCTGACCCCGCACACAGGCACAGCTAACGGCGGTAACTCCATGACAGTCTGCATGCTCTCTCATTTCATCCGATCCATCCCGGCCGGCAGCTCACCTCACTCCAGTCCCCTTGGTACGCCCCTGGGAAGCATAGGCCGCAAAGCCGCAGCCTCAATTAGCGGTCGGCGCGGCCCGACGCGATTACGATGAGACGCACAGTATACCCCAGCTCTGTCGCCCCCAGGCGCCAGGTCGCTAATTCTAGTAGCAATTGCGACCTGGCGCCCTGGGTTTGTCAAACCCTGCTTTAGTAGACTCAGGATGTCTCTGTAAATAGTACCTGTCTCTGCCCATGCTATCACAAGGGATGTTGTTCATCTCTTGTGATGGCAATAAAGTTAATAAAAAAAATGGAAGAGAGTGTAAAAATAAATACATTTTAAAGCGTCCTGTGCTCGCATGCAAAGTTGATTGCATACGTAGGTTGCGCATGCATATGTAAATGGTATTTGCACCACACATATGAGGTATCGCTGCAAATGTTATAGCTTCTGTGTGACTCTAAACTGATAACCTGTAAAGGTTTTTTAGTATCTTAGTTTGGCATGACATGTTCTATTTACTTAGCGTAACATCATCTTTTATATTTTACCAAGAAAATTGGTATTATATTGTGTGTGTGTGTGTGTGTGTGCATTAAAATTATTTAGTGTGTATTCTTTCTAGAAAAAATGTTTTATGTAAAATACCACTGCACAAATACCGTGTAACATTAAAATTGCAAGACCCACCATTTTATTTTCAAGGGCCTTTGTTTTATAAAAAATGTATAATGTTTAGGGGTTCTAAGTAGTTTTCTAACAAAACAATGTTGATTTTTACATGTAGGAGAGGAATGTCAGATGACAAGGGAAGTAGTGGAAGTAGTTAAGGAAGCAATTATACATGGTAGTGCGTTGCTGTGTGTTTGGGGCACATTGCAGCACAGATACATTGCCTTAGTGGGGTCATTGTGATATTCAATATAAAACAACTGAAACACTAACACATGCATAGACTGTACTACAGCGCAATATTTTTATGCCAACATGAATGTTCTAGTGCTTCTAAATGTTGAGTTTCGTAAGCTGATAATATTACACTAAAACAGGCACCCACTTGGTTTTGGGTTTTCCGGGCTACTTGGATATGTGCAGACAGCTGTTGTTCCTAGCTTTAGTGTAACCATTTAATGTTTAGAGTTTGTAAAGGGAAAATGTAACCATATATTTGATTGTATATGTTTTTGTTTAAGGAATCGCCGCCCACTGCAGCCCCTCTTCCACCTGTTGATGCATCGATTTTTCTCAGCTTTCCGTCCCCAGAAAAACTCTTACGGATGGGTCCTAAGCGTTCAACAATAGCAGCTCAGGTATTCATGTGTTATGCATTGCACACTGCTGAGATATGAATATTATACAGATATTCAAAATCAAATATACCGTATTTATCGCGGTATAACGCGCTCTGGCGTATACCGCGCACCCCCAAAGTGGCCCCCAATCCTGTGGAAAAAAAAGATATTTTGTTGTTTTGTACTTACAGTTTTGATGTCTTGCGCGGCGTCCATCTGCGGCCTCGTCGGGTCCGGCGTCCTTCTGCGGCCTCGTCGGGTGTCCTCTTCGGCGGGTCGGGCGTCCGTCTTCGGCGGGTCGGGCGTCCGTCTTCGGCGGGTCGGGCGTCCATCTTCGGCGGGTCGGGCGTCCATCTTCGGCGGGTCCGGTGTCCATCTTCGGCGGGTCCGGTGTCCATCTTCGGCGGGTCCGGCGTCCTTCGGCGGCGTCCTCCCGCTCGTTTCCCGCCACGACTTTGAATACTGCGCCCGCATATAGCGAGCGCAGTACACTCGTGAATCTTCGGGCAGGCTCGGGCGCCTCTCGCACTGACGTCCTGTACGCTCAGGACAACAGGACGTCAGTACGAGAGGCGCCGAGACTGGCCGAAGATTCACGAGTGTACTGCGCTCGCTATATGCGGGCGCAGTATTCAAACTCATGGCGGGAAAGCGGGTATCGGCGTATATCGCGCACCCACGATTTTGCCCTGATTTTCAGGGCAAAATAGTGCTCGGTATACGCCGATAAATACGGTAGTTGTCCATTTTATTCTACTGCATTTAAAAAACAGCTCACAGAACAGGGACACAGGACGTTTTTAACCACTTGCCCTTCCTAACCAGGCCAATTTTCATCTTTCACCACTCTCACATTAAGAGCCCATTCACACCTAGGCGTATATACGCCTGAAGCATGATGCTCGTGCCGCTGGCGGGGCGAATTTACATTGATGTCTATGAGATGGTTCACATCTCACGCCGAACGCCGTACGCCTGCCGCCTGAAAACAAGTCCCGGACCCTTTTTTTCAGGCGGCTTTCGGCATAGACATCAATGTAAAATGTTTTGTAAAAAAAAAAAAAGTTTACAAATCGCGGCAAAATACGCCACGTACGCCACGTTATAGTGTGAATGCAGCCTTACTCAGTCAGGCAACACTGTACCCTAATGACATTTTTGTTCTTTTTTTTTCACACAAATAGAGCTTTCTTTTGGTGGTATTTAATTACCACTGAGTTTTTTATTGTTTTCGCTATAAATGAAAAAAACCAAAAATCTTGTTTAAAAAAAAATGTTCTTCTTTTCGGTTATACAATTTATCAAATTAGTATTTTTTCTTTATACATTTTGGCCAAACTTTATACCGCTACATATCTTTGGTAAACAAATAACCCAAATAAGTATATATTATTTGGTCTTTGTGAAAGTTATAGTCTACAAGCTATGGTGGCAATCTCCTCTCATTTCTTGACACACTAACAAGCCATTAAAGTACATATACACCCCAAATTACCCCTTTTTGGAAAGTAGACATTCCAGAGTATTTAGTAAGACGCATGATGAGTTTTTCGAAGTTGTAATTTTTTTTTCACAATTCTTTGCAGAATTAAGATTCTTTTTTTTTTTAAACAAAATTGTCATATTACCAAGTTATTTCTCACACACTGTATAGGCATACTTGCAAATACACTCCAAAATACATTCTGCTACTCCTGAGTATGACGATAGCACATGTGTGAGACTTACACAGCCTGGCCACATAGAGAGGCCCAATATGCAAGTAGCTCCTCCATGCGTTCTAGGAGCATAAATTTCACATCATTTCCTGACAACCTATCGCACTTTTGAAGGCCCTGGAGCACCAGGACAATGAAAACACCCACAAAAGGACTCCATTTGTGAAAGCAAACACCCCAGCCTATATTCTATGAGGCATTATGAGACTTTTGAACATGTAATTTTTCCCACAAGTTTTTGAAAAATGTGGAAAGAAAATTTAAAACACATTTTTTTTTTTAACACGATATTTCTAATTAGTAGCATGTACATAGCAAAAATTACACCCCAAAATTATTTCTGCTACTTTTCCTGAGTATGGCGATACCACGTGTGAGACTTTTACACAGCCTGGCCACATAAAAATGCCCAACCTTCAAGGGGCAACCTCAGGTGCTCTAGGGACATAAAATTGCAAATCGCATTTCTTGACTACCTATTACACTGTTGTGAGGCACTGTAGTGGTACTGATGTGGCACGGATGAGGCATGAATGAGGCTCATATGGGCATCATTGAGGCACAGATGGGCTAGAATGAGGCAGAGGTGAGTGCTGCTGCGGTCTCCCTCCTCTCCTCGCACGATGTACAGGCCATGCACAGGTTTGTTGACAAGTGATCGCTTCATCATTGGACGGAGTAATCACGTGGTAATGGGCTGCTATCATTCGCCCTTTACCGTGATCTGCCAAGTCCAGTGAACCCGGCAAGCATGGACACTTTGTGTGCGCACCCCAGGGGGCGTGCGGGAAGCGCAAGTCTGAGAGGATGTCATTGTACGCCCTCCCAGAATTAGCTGACCACGCTGTAGCCGTCATTCCGCTATCGCCCGCATCGGCAAGTGGTAAACCTTTGCGTTATACTGCCACCTAGACACTGGTAAAACAAAACAACTGTTGGCCAGTCCAAGATAGCATCTCTTACTACCAGCATGCCTCAGTTTGTGCTTGTGTACTAAAAAAATGGCCATATTTCTTTATCGTACACCACTGGACACAGAGACTTTAATCATTACATAGTGGGTTGTATAGTTCACCAGAGGTGATTGGACACTGGCACACTCAATGAAGACAAGTACCCCTCTATATAACCCCCTCCCATAAGGGAAGTACCTCAGTTTTTTCGCCAGTGTCTAAGGAGATGGTCGCGTCTAAGGAGGTGCTAAGAAGCTCTGCTAAAGATCCCTCCGGTGGTCAAAGAGCTGCGCAAACAGATCCATCCAAAAACGCTTATCTTCATACGCCTAAAATGGATGGTACCCGGACCTCCCAGAAGATTGAGGTTTTGCCTGTAATGTCTCTCTTCGGAGGACTGGGCTCTGGGATCCAGTACTTTCGCTATATACTTAAGAGCGTAAACGTTTCTGGCAGAGTCTTTTACATAGTCCAGGGAAGAGGTATCCTTTTATGTAAGAACCCATATCCCTGAAGGTTGGCACAACATACCCGCCGAGATAGGTGAAGATTGGCACCCGAAAAAAATTCTAAAGTTGAATACACTTTAAAGAGGAAGTAAACCCCCCCCCCTCCCGAAAAACAGGGGGGAAAAAATAACCTGCAACAGAAACGCATAATGAGCTAGTATGCACAGCACACAAGCTCATTATGTGGCACTTACCTGAGATCGCAGCCCCCAAAGTCCTCCTCGTCCCCCTCCACCGCCGCCGCCATGTCCCCTCGCATCTCCTTCCTGTTATCGCCGCTCCGGCGCTGTGATTGGCCGGAGCGGCGATGACATCACTCCCGCGCATGCACGTGGGACCAGGAGATCGCTGTGCATGCGCGGGAATATGGCATTAACCCTGGTTATGCCATTAAGAAAAACTGCACTTTCAGTGCACCTGCGCCGTTGTGTACGGCGCGCATGCGCCGTAGACATCGGCACCTGTAATTACTTTAAATATCTCTTAAACCGTGCAGGTTTAGGAGATATTTCTTGCACCTACAGGTAAGCCTTAATCTAGGCTTACCTGTAGGTGCAAGATGTGTGGTTGGGTTTACAACCACTTTAAGGACTTTCTTTTCTGAGTAAGGATGTCTTACCTGTATCCGCCACTTGAGGGAGTAGAGAGCTGAAAGTTTTCTTACAGATACTTACTTGACAAGAGCTGCAGTGAGAGCTTTCCTTACGCTGCAGGCTCTGCTGTGACCAAGAGGCTCATCCAGTTGGTACCCTTTGCTGGGTCCCAGGAGAGCGCTCCTTCCTCTCCCCCCTTCCGGCATGATTGCCGATACGCCGCCATTCCCCTAACATGCGCGCACGAGGGCGAGCTTTTGGGAGTTTATGGCCAGAAAGTGGCCGTGGTCACGTGATTGGGCACGTTGGCGTGCATGCCGCTCTACTGCACAATGCGCGGAGCGAGATCTTTTGAAACAAATCTCAGATGGCTGCAAGATCTGCAAACGGAGACACAGGACTATGTCTTCCCATTGGAGGAATTCAGGGACAAAAAAGGGCTCAAAAGCATCACCACCTGAATCGGGGGGGGTTCCAGCCATTCCTGCCCAGTCCCAGCCTCCCCTGTAAGACCGGAAGCACCTGCACAGGATGAGCCGTTGCCGTTGTCTGGCATAGCACCCTCTCCTGTTTTGCCAGCTCCTGCATATGTCACTGAGGACACTTTAGCAGCCGCTTTGAGCAACTTAGAAGGGAAAATCGCTACTTTAATCGCAGCATCCTGTCAGTGGGATAAAAAGTGAAGCAGGTCCCCTTCTGTTGTTTTAGACTTTCCTTCTGAAAGATCGGAGGAGGATGACGATTTATCTCCATCAGGGGATAGGGATGAGGAGCAGTCGGATGGATCAGGGGTTTCAGAGGAACCTTTCTCGGCCTCTCAAGTTCTTAAGCTGCAGGTGCAATGTTATGCTGAAGCAGTGCGTTCAACATTTAAGTCGCCTTCTTTACCATTAGCTGAATCACCTGTCTCCTCCTTGGGTTCATTAAAATCCCCATAGGCTGCATGTTCTTTTCCGGTTCATCCTCTATTAGAAAATCTTATCTACACAGACTGGTTACATCCAGATAGGCGTTTTTCTCCTCCCAGGAAATTTGAAGTTCTTTATCCCATAGAGGAAAAATTTACCAAGAAATGGAGTCTGCCCACAGTAGATGCAGCCATCTCTTGTGTAAATAAGAACCTAACTTGTCCTGTACATCCAAAAGATTTCAAGTGGTAAAATGACTCTGTTACCAGATAAGATAAAGAACAAACCACCATGTTTCAAGCATCCCCTCCCCCCGGTTCCAGGAACCTCAACTTCCAGGCAGTGGCGACGGCATTCTCAGCCAGCCGCAAGAGCTAAGACCCAGAGTCAAACCCAGGGTCGCAAAAAGCCATGGGTTCAGAAAACTAACAAACAGAACCCAAAAGCCCTCTTGTGAAGGCATGCCCTCGCTCGGCCAAGTGGGGGGGGGGGAACTTCAGAAATTTCAGGACAAGTGTGTAGTTTCCACAGTATCCCTGGGGTACATGCTGGAATTCCGAGAAATCCTACCTTATCAGTTCCTAAACGCAAACATCTCCAAGGATCCATTAAAAAGAAGACCCTCCTTCCAAGCATTTGATCACTAGCTGTCCCAAGGGGTGATAACGGAAGTGCCCCTGGTAGAACAGGGTTTGGGGTTTTATACAAACCTCTTTGTGGTTCCAAAACCAAATGGAGATGTCAGACCCATTCTGGATCTAAAAGCTCTGAATGAGTTTCGGAATGTTTGCCATTTTCGAATGGAGACGCCCTACAAGGCGGAGAATTCCTGGCGTCAATAGACATCAAAGACGCATACTTAGATGTGCCTATCCATCCCGCTCATCAAAAGTTCATTTGGTTTGCAGTGGAACACAGCCACTACCAGTTTGTGGCTCTGCCTTTCGGCTTGGCTACTGCACCCCAGGTGTTTACAAAGGTTTTGGCCCCACTTTTGGCAAACCTAAGAGCACAGGGCATAGCGGTGACTGCTTATCTAGACGACTTACTCCTGGTAGAAATGTCAGTAGCGATGTTAAATCACAGGGTGCGCAGTACGGTAGAATACCCAGCGCATTTGGGATGGATCCTAAATCTACAGAAATCCTCTCTGCAACCCCTGAAGAGGCGGGAGTATTTGGGCATGGTCATAGACACAGAGTATTTCTTCCAGAGCCAAAGATAAGATCTTTAAGAGAACTGATGCATATGATCAAGGCGAAGAGGGGTCCATCCATTCGCCTCTGCATGAAGTTGTTGGGGAAGAGGGTGGCCGTCCCTTATGCCCAGTTTCATTCAAGACTACTGCAGAACAGTATCCTGTCTACCTGGAACAGAAGAATCCAAGCTCTGGATTTACCAATGCACCTGTCGGCAATGGTGCACCAAAGCTTCAGTTGTTGGTTAGAAAACAAGAATTTGCAAAGCGGAAAATCCATCCTCCCGGGCACCTGGAAGGTGGTGTCTATGGGTACCAGTCTTTCTGGCTGGGGGGCGACTCTGGAAGAGGCCTCAGCCCATTGAACTTGGTCCAAGTTCAAAAAAGGCCTGCCCATCAACATATTGAAAATTTTGGCGGTGTATCTATCCCTCAGAACCTGGACACACAGGTTACAGGGTTACCCTGTTCGGATTCAATCCGACAATGCTACGGCGGTAGCCTATTTCAATTATCAAGGGGGCACCTGAAGTCGGGATGCTCATAAAGAAGTGAACCAGATATTGATATGGTCATGTTCCTTGTCTTTCTGCAATTTTCATTCCAGGGGTAAAAAATTGGCAAGCGAATTACCTGAGCCGCCAGCAGCTGTTACCAGGAGAGTGGTCTCTTCACCCCGACATTTTCAGGCTATATGCAGGAAATCGGGGACCACGGACATAGACTTGCTAGCTTCCAGGGTCAACAAGAAGTTGGACACCTTTGTGTCAAGGATAAAAGATCCTCTTGCCTTCTGAACAGATGCATTAATGATTCCCTGGAATCAGTTTTCACTGATCTATGCATTTCCTCCGGTTTCACTCTTACAGAGACTGCTTCGCAAAATCAAAAAGGAGGGAATACCAGTTCTCCTGGTGGCCCTGAATTGGCCCAGAAGAGCCTGGTACACCAAAATCATAAGGATGGTGGTGGGGGAGCCTTGGATTCTTCCACTCTTCCAAGACCTGTTATCACAGGGTCCAGTGTTCCATCCTTCCTTCCGAAGGCTAAATTTGACGGTTTGGCTGTTGAAACCTACATATTGAAGAAACGTGGACTCTCCAGCCCAGTTCTCTCCACTCTCAATCCTAAAAAGCCAGCCTCCAGGCTCATCTATTATAGAATCTGGAAGGCATATGTTTCCAGGTGTGAATCCAGAGGGTGGAACCCTCAAAAGTTTGCCATTAGTAGAATTCTGGTTTTTTTTTGTCAATTGGGGGTAGATATGAAACTGGCCCTGAGTACCATTAAGGTTTAAATCTCAGTTCTGTCAGTTTTCTTTCAGAGACCGCTGCCATCTCATTCCCTGGTCCGGGCATTCATTCAGGGAGTACTGCGGGTAAATCCACCAGTTAGGCCTCCCTTTGTGCCCATGGGATTTGAATCTAGTTTTGTTGGTCTTGCAGAAGCAGCCCTTTGAACCTATTCGCCATATTCCGTTAATTCTTTTGAGTAGGAAATTTCCTAAGCTAGGAGAGTTTATGCATTAGCAGCTTTTTCTTGTAAAGAGCCTTATTTAGTTTGTCACAAAGACAAAATTGTATTGCAACCCCATCCTACCTTCCTTCCTAAAGTGGTGTTGACGTTTCATTTGAATCAAGATATTGTTTTACCTTCCTTTTTTCCAGAACTGCAATCGGCGGGGGGGGAAATTATTGCACTCTGGATGTAGTGAGAGCAATAAAGGTTTATCTGCAAGCAACTGCTCAGATAAGTAAAACAAATATCTTGTTTATTCTGCCAGAGGGTCCTAAAAAGGGCCAGGCAGCATCGAAATCCACCATTTTTAGGTGGATTCGACAGGTGATAGTTCAAGCTTATGGCTTGAAGAATAGAACTCCTTCTTTTCCTGTTAGAGCGCACTCGAATAGGGCAATAAGTACTTCATGGGCAGTGCATCATCAGGCTTCTATGGCTCAGATATGTAAGGCTGCAACTTGGTCTTCAGTCCATACATTTACCAAATTCTATCAAATAGATGTAAGAGGACACGAGGACTCTTGTCCGATGGTGGTCTGCTTGATCTGTGTTTCCCTCTCCTTATATAGAGCATTGCTCTGGGACGTCCCACTATGTAATGATTTAAGGCTCTGTGTCCCGTGATGTACGATAAAGAAAAAGATTTTTAATAACCGCTTACCTGTAAAATCCTTTTCTTGAAGTACACCACAGGACACAGAGGTCCTATGGTCTATGGAATCCTTACTGCTTTTCTACAAAACTGAGGTACTTCCCTTATGGGAGGGGTTATATAGAGGGGAACTTGTCTTCATTGGGTGTGCCAGTGTTCAATAACCTCTGGTGAACTATACAACCCACTTTGTAATGATTAAAGGCTCTGTGTCCCATGGTGCACTCCAAGAAAAGGATTTTTTAGGTAAGCTGTTATTAAAAATCCTATTTTTCTTCCTAGTGCTTTTTTTATTCTTGCATTTTTCTCCAATGGCAACTTCTCTACATTGCTAAAACCAAGAAATCTTGCGAGCTACCCAAAATTTGTAAACATTTAATACCTCCTATCAGGACAGCTGCTAGCACTGATCCCGTCCCATATGACTGTGCAAATGCAATATTTAATTTATAGAGGAAATGCTGCGCTATCTGGATGTTCGCATGAGTGCCTTGATGCAATGACACTAAATAAAAAATGTGTTGACGTGCAAACAAAGTTTTTTTTTTTTTTTTTTTTACCATAGCATGTTTTTTTTTTTTTTTTTACCATAGCATGTTTTCTTATTTTTTAATTAAAAAAAGTGTATTGTTTTCCCAAAAAAAGTGCGCTTATAAGACAACTACATAATGTTTGGGGGTTCAAAGTAATTTTCTAGCAAAAACACCTGTTTTTAACTTCTAAACAACAAATCTCAGAAAGAGGCTCGGACCTTAAAGTGGACTTCAGGTAAGCCTAGATTAAGGCTTGCCTGTAGGTGCTGGAAATATCTCCTAAATCGCCACAGTTTAGGAGATATTTACAATAGAGACGAGCGCCAATGTCTACGGCGCATTCGCTGTAGATAACGGCGCAGGCGCACATTAGAAACGGTGATCGTGCCGTTAGGGTTTACCATTAGGGTTTACTTCCTCTTTAAGTGGTTAATGATGTTACTATTTATATGAAATGTTGACACTTATTGTGTGTGCACTCAGCACTTTTGATCACTGGATCACTTTAAAGATATATATTTTCCTTCTTATGTATTTGGATCACTATATTTGATACATGAAGTTTTTGATTTTAGTTTGTATGAACTTTTTGGAATTTGTACGAAAAATACTTTATGCAATTATTTACCAGCACAGAGGCAATTTACACATTTCAGCACATATGTGGATTATAAGGTTTGTGAAGCTGTGATCACGCGCTCTATGGTAAAAAAAAACTTTGCACGTCAACACATTTTTTATTTAGTGTCATTGCAGCAAGGCACTCATGCTAACATCCATTAATATTCTCTACATTGCTGCTGGATATATACCTCCTATTACTATCCAGGAAGCCTATGGAAATGACTGCAAAAGTCTGTGTCCTTTCTAAATGTTAAGCAATGTTCATTTCCATTAACCATTTAAGACCCGGACAATTATGAAGGTTAAGGACCTTGCCCCTTTTTGCGATTCGGCACTGCGTCGCTTTAACTGACAATTGCGCAGTCGTGCGATGTGGCTCCCAAACAAAATTGGCATCCTTTTTTTCCCACAAATAGAGCTTTCTTTTGGTGGTATTTGGTCACCTCTGCGGTTTTTGATTTTTTTTGCGCTATAAACAAAAATAGAGCGGCAATTTTGAAAAAGATGTAATATTTTTAGTTTTTGCTATAATAAATATCCCCAAGTTTAGGCCGATATGCATTCTTCTACCTATTTTTGGTAAAAAGAATCGCAATAAGTGTTTATGGATTGGTTTGCGCAAAATTTATAGCGTTTAAAAAAAAGGGGATCGTTTTATGACATTTAAAAAAAAAAAATTTTTTTTACTGCCAATGGCGGTGATCAGGGATTTTTTTTTGTGTCTGCGACATTATGGCGGACACATCGGACACTTTTGACAGATTTTTGGGACCATTGTCATTTTCACAGCGAAAAATGCTATAAAAATGCACTGATTACTGTGAAAATTACAATGGCAGTGAAGTGGTTAAACACTAGGTATCGCTAAGGGGTTAAGTGTACCCTAAGGGAGTGATTCTTACTTTAGGGGGGTGTGGCTGTAGGCGTGATGTCACTGATCGTCGTCCCCTATATCAGGGAACAGACATCAGTGTCACTGCCACAGTGAAGAACGTGGAAGATGTGTTTACACACACCTCTCCCCGTTCTTCAGCTCCTGTGACCGATCGCGGCACACCGG
The DNA here is from genome assembly GCF_905171775.1 of Rana temporaria. Taxonomy (NCBI): domain Eukaryota; kingdom Metazoa; phylum Chordata; class Amphibia; order Anura; family Ranidae; genus Rana; species Rana temporaria. The sequence goes on from NC_053495.1 coordinate 69,321,392, forward strand.
CGGCGATCGGGTCCCGCGGGTGCGGTCATGAAGCTTCGAACCGGGTCGCGCACGCGACCCATGGCTGGGCTCTTAAAGGCAACGTACAGGTACGTTCCTGTGCCTCAGCTGTGCCATTCTGCCGACGTAAATGTGCAGGAGGCGGTCCTTAAGTGTCGATAATCTGGGCACAGTTGAAAAATAAAATAGACTAAATAAAGTCTTTCAATTCTGTTTTGTGAAGTAAACATTACATTTTAAGTTGGCTACTTGTTTACAATCTTAATGTTCAATATCATTTTGATTTAAAAAGAACACTTTATTGCAAACGCCTACTTATTTTGAATATGAATGATTATAGTTTAAATTGGTACTCACTTTAAAGCTAAAGGTGATTGTACAATAAAATTCAAGTGTGTGTGGCCAAGTTTAGGCTGAATAAACTTTTACTTTGTCCTTTGCATTTTAGACTGATGTTACAGACACTGAAAAGGTGGTACAGGCCTTCATCCAGATATCATCTGTGTACCGAGATGAACAGGCAGTGAAAAAGGCAGTGGAAGAAACTGTTGGTAAGAAGCAATTTTTTATGCATCCATCTATTGCCTTTGGTATTGATCTGCGTAATTTATTTACCCCTTTTTTTTTTTTTTTTTTTTTTTTTTTTAGACTGTTTAATGAAAAAATCTTTTGGCAGTTCAGTTTTTCAGCCGGATATGTTTGTTACCAGTTTACTTGTGCGCATGGGTCTTCTTAAGGTAAGTTAATCTTGTGTTATTTGAGAAATTACAATCAAAGGCAGAATATTTTAGTTGTATGTATTTGGTATCCCTTATTCTGGTCATACACACAGCAGTACTATTCACACATAAAGCGCCAATAGTATAAATCTGTAACATAAGCGATTAGTGAATAAAGCCCAATCTTTAAAAAATGAAATAAAAAGTCCATATAAAGAATCTTCAAATAAAAGGAAAATTTAAAATAAAATGAACAAAAAAAAAGTAATTACAGCTTTTCTTTATAATCCATTTCTGTGAAAACACACTTCCAGAAAGCGTGTATGCCCTGTTTTCCAAAACAAAAACACCACTTTGTACCTACCTTCCACCCTGTGTGTGACAGAATAGCTCACCAGAAATAGATAACAAACATGTTATATCTACCTGCTCTGTGCAAGGGTTTTTCTCCGATCCTCCTTTTCTGGGGTGCCCTGCCGGTGCTCCTGCCTCCTCCCCTACATCGGAAGCCCCCTGGAGATCCACTATCCATGCGGCAATCATGCAGACGCACTCACAAGTCCTGATGCTGCATCTATTGACACAGATAGCAGTACTTGGCCCCGCTACCATCTCTCTGGATTGTATTGACAGCAACGGCTCCTGCTGCTATCAATCTGTCCAATGAGATGAGAGCCAACAAATGGGCTCATGCACGGTGCTGGAACGAATGTCCTCAGGTAAAAAAAAAGGGGGGAGCTGCAGCAAAGAAGGTTTTTTTACCTTAAAGAGGCACTGCAGTCTGCTCACATAATTTTCAATAAAAATGTCTTTGCCATTCTGAAGCTTCCCTCCACTTTGCATATTATTATACACCCCTCACATTTTTGTAAATACTTTTATTATATCTTTTCATGTGACAACACTGAAGAAATTACACTTTGCTATAATGTAAAGTAGTGAGTGTAAAGCTTGTATAACAGTATATAAATTTGCTGTCTCAAAATAACTAAACACACATCCATTAATTTTGAAACCGCTGTCAACAAAAGTGAGTGCGCCCCTAAGTGAAAATGTCCAAATTGGGCCCAAAGTGTCAATATTTTGTGTGGCCACCATTATTTTCCAGCACTACCTTAACCCTCTTGGGCATAGAGTTCACCAGAGCTTCACAGGTTGCCACTGGAGTCCTCTTCCACTCCTCCATGATGACTCACAGAGCTGGTGGATGTTAAAGGGGTTGTAAAGGTATATGTTTTTTTCACCTTAATGCATCCTATGCATCCTACAGTGCTTGTGCTGTGTAATCTGCCCCTCTCTAAACTATAAAAACAAAACCCAAATCTTCCTGTATCCCCTTTCTAATTGGACCACAAAAATCAGGACAGCTCCGCCTTGATCACCGTGGTCTAATCAGCCCTCAAAATTTCACTCGCCTGCTCGCATTTTGCGAATAAATTTTGAGGGCTGGCGAGTGTGGGTTGCTTGGGAGCGGGGGGGGGGGGCGAGCGAGGAGAGCAGAGCCGTGTCGTTCAAACCGCAGGGAACATTACAGCTTTCAATTCTATAGCTGTGTTCCCCGCAGCGCGCGTCTTATACAGCCACTCCCCTCTTGTTCGGAAACTTTGATAGACAGATCACCCATCCCAGGATTGGATGGGTGATCTGTCTATCAAAGTTTCCCAGACAAGAGGGGAGGGGCTGTATAAGACCATTCGGCGGCAGGTCCTCCTCTCCTACCCAGCACAGGTAGGATGCAGGGGGGGGGGACTCTGGCTGCAATGTGTGGGGGGGAGGTGGAACTCTGGCTGCAATGTGTGGGGGGGGTGGAACTCTGGCTGCAATGTGTGGGGGGGGGGGGAACTCTGGCTGCAATGTGTGGGGGGGTGGAACTCTGGCTGCAATGTGTGGGGGGGGGGTGGAACTCTGGCTGCAATGTGTGGGGGGGGGTGGAACTCTGGCTGCAATGTGTGGGGGGGGGGGGAACTCTGGCTGCAATGTGTGTGGGGGGGGGTGGAACTCTGGCTGCAATGTGTGTGGGGGGTGGAACTCTGGCTGCAATGTGTGGGGGGGCGGTGGAACTCTGGCTGCAATTTTTAGGGGGAGGAACTCTGGCTGCAATGTGTGGGGGGTGAGGAACTCTGGCTGCAATGTGTGGGGGGTGAGGAACTCTGGCTGCAATGTGTGGGGGGTGAGGAACTCTGGCTGCAATGTGTGGGGGGTGAGGAACTCTGGCTGCAATGTGTGGGGGGGACTCTGGCTGCAATGTGTAGGGGGAGGAACTCTGGCTGCAATGTGTAGGGGGAGGAACTCTGGCTGCAATGTGTGGGGGGGGGGGAACTCCGGGTGCAATGTGTGGGGGGGGGAACTCCGGCTGCAATGTGTGGGGGGGAACTCCGGCTGCAATGTGTGGGGGGGGACTCCGGCTGCAATGTTTTATGGGGGGAACTCCGGCTGCAATGTGTGGGGGGGGAACTCCGGCTGCAATGTGTGGGGGGGGGACTCCGGCTGCAATGTGTGGGGGGACTCCGGCTGCAATGTGTGGGGGGGGAACTCCGGCTGCAATGTGTGGGGGGGGGACTCCGGCTGCAATGTGTGGGGGGGGGACTCCGGCTGCAATGTGTGGGGGGGGAACTCTAGCTGCAATGTGGGTGAGGGGACTCTAGCTGCAATGTGGGTGAGGGGACTGGCTGCAATGTGGGCGAGGGGACTCTGGCTGCAATGTGGGCGAGGGGACTCTGGCTGCAATGTGGGCGAGGGGACTCTGGCTGCAATGTGGGCGAGGGGACTCTGGCTGCAATTTTCCCCCACAAATTGCTTTCTTTTGGTAGTATTTGATCATCTCTGCAGTTTTTTTTTTTTTTGTACTATAAAAAAAAGAGCAACAATTTTGAAAAAAATAATCTTTTCTGACGTGTTGCTTACATGTAAAAAACTGCTAGAAAACCGCGTAAAAACCCCAAACAATATATATTTTTTTAGCAGAGACCCTAGGAAACAAAATGGTGGTGGTTGCAATATTTTATGTCACACGGTATTTGCGCAGCGGTCTTTCAAACGCAATTTGTTGGGGAAAAAATATACATTAATGAATAAAATAATGAACTAAACAGTAAAGTTAGCCTATTTTTTTTATCCCAAAGTTTTGATTACCTGTTTTTGTGTATTTAATTAAGATATATATATATATATATTTTTTATCTAAATTATACATACAAGTGCACTGATTGGTGGCTTGTTGTGTTTAATAAATGTTTAATTAAACACATTTTCTGTATCGCTTCTTATTATTTAAGGCTGCTTTCACACTGGAGCGGGCAGGCCTTGACGGTAAAACGCCGCTAGTTTTAGCAGCGCTTTACTGTGATTCTAGAGGCGCACTTAAATGCGCCCGTGTAGGTCAGTGTAAAAATAAATATATATTTTTTTTTTTAAAGGAACCCGTCCCGCCGAGCTCGCAAGCAGAAGCGAACGCATATGTAAGTCATGCCCACATATAAAAACAGTGTTTAAACCACACGTGAGGTATCACCGTGATCGTTAGTGCAAGAACAATAATTCTAGTGTTAGATCGCCTCTGTAACTCAAAACTGGTAACCTGTAGAAATTTTTAATTAAACGTCGCTTATGGTAATTTTTAAGGGTCAAAGTTCATCACCATTCCACGAGCGGGCAAGATTTTAAAGCGTGACATGTTGGTTATCAATTTACTCAGCGCAACATTATCTTTCGCAATCTAAAGAAATTGGGCTAACTTTACTGTTATTTTTTAAGTCAAAGTGTATTTTTTCCAAAGAAATTGCGCTTGTAAGACTGCTGCGCAAATAGAGTGTGACATAAAGTATTGCAACATCCCCCATTTTATGCTCTAGGGTGTCTAGAAAAAAATATATAATGTTTGAGTGTTACAATAAATTTTCTAGCAAAAAAAAAACTATTTTAATTTGTAAACGACAAGTGTCAAAAAGAGGCTTGTCCTTATGTAGTTAGACCCATGTATGATCTTGACCACTGTGCTGCAGCTTAGTTTCAGAGTCTTGGCAATCTTCTTTTAGCCTAGGGCAGTGATGGCGAACCTTGGCACCCCAGGTGTTTTGGAACTACATTTCCCATGATGCTCAACTACACTGCAGGGTGCATGAGCATCATGGGAAATGTAGTTCCAAAACATCTGGGGTGCCAAGGTTCGCCATCACTGGCCTATGACATCTTTATGTAGAGCAACAATTCTTTTTTTCTTGGCCATGAGGTGCCATGTTGAACTTCCAGTAACCATTGTGAGAGCAATAACATCAAATTATACACACCTGCTCCCCATTCACATCTGAGATCTTGTAACACGAAAGAGTCGCATGACACTGGGAAAGGAAAATAGATAATTAGGCCCAATTTGGAAATTTTCACTTAGGGTTGTACCAGCGTTTTAGAAATAAATGGCTGTGTGTTGTTGTTTTGAGGGGACAGCAAATTTACACTGGTTTACAAGCTTTTACACTCACTACTTTACATTGTAGCAAAGTGTAATTTCTACAGTGTTGTCACATGAAAAGATATAATAAAATATTTACAAAAATGTGAGGGGGTGTACTCTCTTTTATGAGATACTGTATATGGCACTAGAACCCTCAATAGTGTATCTCCCCACATGACTTCTTAGCTTGCCCTCCATCTTGGTGTCCCGCTCGTCCTACTATTTTATCCCTGATGCAGAATAAATTATAAATTGACCCGTGAACTGCAGTGCCAATATCTTCCTGCTGTGTCCAAAAAACAAATATGAAGACACCCATGACTGATTCAGCCTGCTGAAATCCAAGCAGTTTATCATTCATTGGTGAATATGAAAAAGTGTAGCGCTTATTTTTGTGACAAAGTCAGTTAACAACACATGTCAAATGTTGTAAACATACATACATATATATATGAAATCTTAATTTCAGTGACACCAAGTGACTGAGTGTGATCCGTGAAAAAAAAAATATCAGAACAAAGCAGTCCTCTATTGTGACCACACACATAGCAGTGGCTTGCTCCTGTCCTGCTGGCTTGTATTTCAAAGTAAGTGCACACCACTAGCTTTGTAAATAGGAATGTGCATGTTGTCTTATACGATAAACATTATTCAGTTAAACCTGGGATAGGGAAAGTGTCGAAAAAAACTGCAAGATTAAAATGAAGAGTCCCACATGGATGTGACCCTCTCTGTGAAAGAATAGAGACTCCACCACCGATGTAAGGGGGAGGCTTATCAGATGGTGTTGACTTGGTGAGGTTTATACCACCCAAGTCAAACCAGGCTTATATAATCAGTCAGCATGATGTATCCAGCTGGTCCTGAATCCACATATCAGTTGGCACCGCAAATTTCAGTAAACATCAGGAAGTGTACATGTAGTCTTGTTGGGGCAAGAGATACGGTAACCACATACCATGTGTAATGGGAATAAAAACTCATAGTGTGATACCGTACAAGGTAGTATTTATTAAAAAGATAAAAAAAATTTGGAAGAACATCATAGGCATATCACAAAGTGAAAAAGCGATGTGTGTGAATGGGTCTACCCAACACGTTTCAACTAAACAGTCATAACCTAGGGTGTTCATTTTTTAATCTTTTTAATAAATACTACCTTGTACGGTATCACACTATGTGAGTTTTTTTTTCCCATTACGCATGTTATGTGGTTACCGTATCTCTGGCTCCAACAAGACTACATGTATTTGCACTTCCTGGTGTTTAATGGAATTTGCGGTGCCGACTGATATGTGGATTCAGGACCAGCTGGATACATCTTGCTGACTGATTATATAAGCCTGTTTTGACTTGGGTGGTATAAACCTCACCAAGTCAACACCATCTGGTAAGCCTCCCCCTTACATCGGTGGTGGTGTATATTTTTTTTCATGGATCACACTCAGTCACTTGGTGTCACTGAAATTAAGATTTCATATTTATGTATGTTTACAACATTTGACACGTTTTTGCTTTGTCTCAGCTGTGTTGACAGCTAATTTTTGTGTTCACTTATTGCACAGAGCAGTATATCCATATACAGTGATGAAAATAAGTATTTGAACACCCTGCTATTTTGCAAGTTCTCCCACTTGGAAATCATGGAGGGGTCTGAAATTGTTATCGTAGGTGCATGTCCACTGTGAGAGACATAATCAAAAAAAAAAGAATCCAGAAATCACAATGTATGATTTTTTTAACTATTTATTTGTATGATACAGCTGCAAATAAGTATTTGAACACCTGAGAAAATCAATGTTAATATTTGGTACAGTAGCCTTTGTTTGCAATTACAGAGGTCAAACGTTTCTTGTAGTTTTTCACCAGGTTTGCACACACTGGAGGAGGGATTTTGGCCCACTCCTCCACACAGATCTTCTCTAGATCAGTCAGGTTTCTGGGCTGTCGCTGAGAAACACGGAGTTTGAGCTCCCTCCAAAGATTCTCTATTGGGTTTAGGTCTGGAGACTGGCTAGGCCACGCCAGAACCTTGATATGCTTCTTACAGAGCCACTCCTTGGTTATCCTGGCTGTGTGCTTCGGGTCATTGTCATGTTGGAAGACCCAGCCTCGACCCATCTTCAAAGCTCTAACTGAGGGAAGGAGGTTGTTGCCCAAAATCTCGCAATACATGGCCCCGGTCATCCTCTCCTTAATACAGTGCAGTCGCCCTGTCCCATGCGCAGAAAAACACCCTTAAAGCATGATGCTACCACCCCCATGCTTCACAGTAGGGATGGTGTTCTTGGGATGGTACTCATCATTCTTTTTCCTCCAAACACGGTTAGTGGAATTATGACCAAAAAGTTCTATTTCTCCCTCGTCTTCCAGGACGGCACGCTGAGAGTAGACTGGCCACCTGACAGGAAACACAATCAAAAAAAGAGGTTAAAAGGCCCCACCCTTCCCATGTGCCTCAGTTTCTGATTGTGTTTCCCCTACAGCGAAACAGTTTTTTATTTTTCACCTGACCTAAAGCCTGGGGCTGGTGGTCCCCCCCCCCCCCCCGGAGTCTAGACCACAGGTACTGGGTGCTTTTGGGTCTGGTCAAGGTGCTTTGCACTTTCCCGGGGGGTGTCCCTTCTTTATGGTCCAGGGAGGCTGAAAGTGCAACTGAGAAGAGTGCCTCCCTGGACGCCAGAGCCTCCTAGCTAGCAGGGCTTCCCTAGTGCTCTGAGGCGGCCGTTCCTCTCTCCCCCCCCCCCCGTCTTCCCTCCTACCTTACAGGGAGACTTCCCTCTCTGCAGCGTGGTGTTGGCTGGGCGCCGCTCTGAGCGGCGCCATCACTTGCTGGGCGCGTATTGATGACGCGCACGACGTTGTGACGTCACTCCGCCCCTCCACTCGGCAAGATGGCGGCCTCCACCGGACGGATGCCGCATTTCGCTGCAGAGCACAGCAGAGGCAGAGCAACACGCAGCCGGGGAGAGAGAAGGGCCGGGCGCCCTCATCATGGAGGATCGTCTGATAGACCTGGCTGCTGAGGAGTCCACCCGGGGTGAGTCCTCCTTGTGTTCAGGGGGAATGGCTGCACTGCCCCCCCCCCCCCTTGTTGTAAAAACTCAGCTGTGAGAGTATGTTGCTAATGGGCCTTTCTATTTTACATTATGTTTTAGGAGAGGACCCTTCTGCCCAGGGGGAAGCCAGTAGATCTACTAAGCCCCCTAAAAAAATTAAGAAATGTGGGAATTGTAATGATAAACTCCCGACAGACTATAACAAGCCCTTTTGCTCCAAGTGTATCCTTAAACTAGCTGGGAAAGAGACCTCGCAAATCATGAAGGATTTTCTTTCTGTGCAGTCGGAAATGCTTGCCACTCTCAAAGATTTTAAATCCTCCTTGAAAAGTAGGGAGTCTGATCCCCCTGTGCCTGGTCCTTCGTCCCAGGAGGGATCCACTTCTGCGCGGCTGGGTTCCCGCCAGCGAACTAGGAAGGCTCCTTCCTCTGACTCCGAGGATTCTGAGGTTACTCTTCAGGACGAGGGCCTGGCGGAAAGCCAGGCGGAGGAAGAGGACGAGGATGCCAGGTCAGGAAAATATATATTTTCCGCGGATGATATGGAGGGTCTTCTTGCAGCCATTTACGCCTCTGAGCAGATCCAACATCCAGCGGAGCAGGTTTCAGCCCAGGACAGGATGTATTTGGGTTTAATTAAGCCTCAGTCTAAGACTATCCCAGTGCATCAATCCCTCAAGGATATCATCCGGAGGGAATGGGCTGAGCCAGAAAAGAAACTTCCCAAATTTAAAACCTGGAAACGCCGCTGCCCCTTTAAAGATGAGGTGGAGGATACCTTTTTCAAAGTTCCCCGTCTTGACGCATCTTTAGCTCAGGTCTCTAGACAATCCGACCTCTCTTTTGAGGATGCAGGGAGTTTAAGGGATGCCATGGATAGGCGTGCTGATACCTCCCTCCGTAGAGCCTGGGAAGCCAATGCAGCCGCTTTGGGTCCTGCGTTAGCTTCAGCATGCGTCGCAAGGAACACTGCCGCTTGGACTTCCAGGCTGTTGGATCATCTAGCAAGTTCTTCCAAGTCTAGAGAAACTCAAGAGTCCCTCCAGGTTATCGGCAGTGCGGTAGCCTATTTGGCAGACGCAGCTATTGAGACAGTTCGCGCTTCAGCCAAGACTGGAGCACTTATCAATGCTTCTAGGAGAGCTGTCTGGTTGAAAACTTGGAGGGGCGACCTTGCGTCAAAAAACCGCTTGTGTGCTATTCCGTTTGAAGGTTCCCTCCTGTTCGGCACCGCATTAGATCAGGCCCTAGCGAGATCCTCTGAGAAAGGAAATAAGTTTCCCTCCAGACCTAGAGCAAATAGGGGGAAGTTTTTTCGTCCCAACCAGAGGAAAAACCCTCCTCCAGGGAAAAAATCGGCGCCCAGCAGGCGCTGGGGGTTTGGAAAAGATAAACCAAAGAGTGGGATCCTTTTTTCCAGCCCCAAGCCTGGTGAAAAGGATCCCAAGTGACGAGAGGGTAGGGGGCAGGCTCTCCAGGTTCCTTCCCGTTTGGGAGGAAATAACCAGGAGTCCTCACGTCCTTCAGATCATCGGGGAAGGTTACAGGCTAGAATTTCGCCAGTTTCCTCCCCCTATTTTTCTCCTCACACATCTACCAAGCGATCCTCGCAAAGCCGCTGGACTTTCCCAGAACGTTGCCAGCCTGGCCGAACAGGGAGTCATAGTCCCAGTCCCTCCAAATCAAGAGGGCCAGGGGGTATACTCCCATATTTTTGTCGTTCCCAAACCATCCGGGAAATTCAGATTGATCATCAATCTCAGACCCCTGAACGTTCATCTTCAATACAAAAAATTTCGTATAGAGAATGTTTACAGTCTCAGGGGCCTCTTGTTAGAGGGCGTGTTCATGGTGACAATAGACTTGAGGGATGCTTACCTTCACGTCCCTATTTGTCCGGATCACCAGAAATTCCTCAGATTCGCCCTCACCTCTGCCCAAGGAGTTCAACACTGGCAGTTCTCGGCCCTCCCCTTCGGACTGGCTTCCAGTCCGAGGGTGTTTACGAAGGTCCTGGCAGAGGTGATGGCTTTTCTACATTTAAAGGGGATCTCCCTCGTCCCTTACTTGGACGACCTTTTGCTCTTCAACCTAAGTCGGGATCAGCTCCTTTTGGACCTGGCCACTGTCATAACCACCCTGGAATCCCTTGGTTGGATCGTGAACAAGGAGAAGTCTTCTCTCCTTCCAGAACAAAGGAAGATGTACCTAGGTTTTCTTATAGACTCCCTAGAAAGGAAGCTTGTCTTAACCCAAGACAAAGCACAGGGTCTTATGACAGCGGTCAGGTCCCTAGTAGCGGCTGTAGATTCCTCTTTCAGAGAAATCATGAGGTTGTTGGGACGGATGACTTCGTGCATCCCGGCAGTTCCTTGGACCCAACTCCACTCAAGGCCCCTGCAGGCCTTCCTTCTCTCATCTTGGGGGGGAACGGAAGAGACGTTGGATACCAGGGTCAGTATCCCGGTTCCAGTAAAAGACACCTTACAGTGGTGGCTGTTTCCCCAGAACCTTTTAAAGGGTCGTCTGTGGAGTCAGGTCAACCCGATCAAAGTCACTACAGATGCCAGCAGCTGGGGTTGGGGAGCCCATACGGAGGAACTTCGAGCCCAGGGTTCTTGGAATCCCCAGCAAAGGCGGGCTTCTTCCAACTACCGGGAGTTATTGGCGGTTGGGGAGGCTCTGGAAGCCTTCGAGGAGAGAATTCAGGGCCGAGAGGTCCTAGTTCTCTCCGACAACGCGACTACGATCGCCTTTCTCAACCGGCAAGGAGGCACCAGGTCACACTCTCTCCTAGCCCTCTCCCTGAGGATCCTAAGTTGGGTAGAACAGAGGGTGCCCTCTCTTCTAGCAGTCCATATAAGAGGGACCCTCAATCTGGAGGCCGATTTTCTGAGCCGCCAGCCCATCCTTCAGGGGGAATGGGAATTATGCCCGGAGACCTTCAGCTGGATTTGCCAACAGCTCGGTCGCCCAGAAGTAGACCTTTTTGCGTGCAAGGGGAACAAAAAGGTGAACAGGTTCTTTTCCCTCTCCCGAGAGCAGGGTTCACTGGGGGTGGATGCGTTGGCTCAGCCCTGGAGATTCCGGTTGGCCTACGCCTTTCCCCCCTTGAATCTCATCCCAAGGGTTCTGCAAAAATTGAACGCCTCAGACACCAACCTGATTTTAATCGCACCTTGGTGGCCCAAGAGGTCCTGGTTCCCCACCCTGAAACATTGGGCTCTAGCTCCCCCGCTTCCTCTCCCTCTCCGAGCGGGTCTTCTGCGGCAAGGGCCGGTCTCTCATCCGAATCCAGAGTTCTTCAGCCTGACGGCATGGCTCTTGAGAGGTGGAACCTGCAGCAGAGAGGCTGTTCGGAAAAGGTGATAGGAACCCTGTTGGCTAGTCGCAAGAAAGTCACCAGACTCATCTATGCGAGAATTTGGGGGGTCTTTTCGCGCTGGTGCTCCGCGAAACAGATCTCCTGCCCTGACATCCCCGCCATCCTGGATTTCCTCCAGGATGGGGTGGACCTAGGCTTAGCCACTAAGACCTTGAGAGTCCAAGTTACGGCCTTGTCCTATTTTTTGGACAGGAGCCTTTCTGGGGATCCTCTTATTAGGAGGTTTCTGACAGCTAGGGACAGACTTTCCCCTATACAAGTGTCTAGAATTCCCCCTTGGGACCTCTCCCTAGTCTTGAATCAGCTATCTAAGGCACCATTCGAACCTATAGATAGTATTCCAATTAAATTACTTTCATTTAAATTTACTTTTTTGTTGGCTATCACGTCTGCCAAAAGAGTTGGAGACATGCATGCTTTTTCCATTAAGGAACCCTTTCTTTGGGTTTTTGAAGACAGGGTGGTACTGAGTCAGGATCCTCTGTACCTGCCCAAAGTGGCAACTAAATTCCACAGATCCCAGGAGGTAGTCCTCCCTTCATTTTGCGCAGATCCCAAGAATGAGAAGGAGGCTACTTTTCATTGCTTGGACGTAAGACGTTGTCTTTTGATTTATTTAGAGAGGGTAAGTGAGTTTAGGAATTCCCCTCATCTTTTGGTTAATTTTTCTGGTCAGAAAAAGGGTCAGCAGGCAACGAAAGCTTCTATATCCAGATGGATCAGGCAGGCTATTTCTTTATCCTACACCTTAGCGGGTAGGCCAGTTCCTGTTATCAAGGCCCATTCCACCCGATCACTGGCAGCCTCCTGGGCAGAAAGAGCAGGAGCTTCCATAGAACAGATATGTAAAGCGGCGACCTGGTCAAGCCAGAATACGTTCGTCAGACATTACAGAGTCGAACTGCTGTCACCGCAAGATCTGATGTTTGGTAGGAAGGTCCTACAGACGGTGGTCCCGCCCTAAGGTAGGCCCGAAGATTGCTTGTTTTTCTCTCAGCGTGCCGTCCTGGAAGACGAGGGAGAAATGACCAGTTACACTTACCGGTAGCTGGATTTCTACGATGTCTTACAGGACGGCAGGCCTACTTCCCTCCCTGTTATTTACTGCTATCCGGAGTTATTTTTTGTTAGGTCCTAGGACCGTGTTCTAATAGCGGTTACTTATCTACAAACTGAGGCACACGGGAAGGGTGGGGCCTTTTAACCTCTTTTTTTGATTGTGTTTCCTGTCAGGTGGCCAGTCTACTCTCAGCGTGCCGTCCTGTAAGACATCGTAGAAATCCAGCTACCGGTAAGTGTAACTGGTCATTTTGGTCTCATCTGACCACATGACTTTCTCCCATGACTCCTCTGGATCATCCAAATGGTCATTGGCAAACTTAAGACGGGCCTTGACATGTGCTGGTTTAAGCAGGGGAACCTTCCGTGCCATGCATGATTTCAAACCATGACGTCTTAGTGTATTACCAACAGTAACCTTGGAAACGGTGGTCCCAGCTCTTTTCAGGTCATTGACCAGCTCCTCCCGTGTAGTCCTGGGCTGATTTCTCACCTTTCTTAGGATCATTGAGACCCCACGAGGTGAGATTTTGCATGGAGCCCCAGTCCGAGGGAGATTGACAGTCATGTTTAGCTTCTTCCATTTTCTAATGATTGCTCCAACAGTGGACCTTTTTTCACCAAGCTGCTTGGCAATTTCCCCGTAGCCCTTTCCAGCCTTGTGGAGGTGTACAATTTTGTCTCTAGTGTCTTTGGACAGCTCTTTGGTCTTGGCCATGTTAGTAGTTGGATTCTTACTGATTGTATGGGGTGGACAGGTGTCTTTATGCAGCTAATGACCTCAAACAGGTGCATCTAATTTAGGATAATAAATGGAGTGGAGGTGGACATTTTAAAGGCAGACTAACAGGTCTTTGAGGGTCAGAATTCTAGCTGATAGACAGGTGTTCAAATACTTATTTGCAGCTGTATCATACAAATAAATAGTTAAAAAATCCATAAATTGTGATTTCTGGATTTTTTTTTTTTTTGATTATGTCTCTCACAGTGGACATGCACCTACGATGACAATTTCAGACCCCTCCGTGATTTCCAAGTGGGAGAACTTGCAAAATAGCAGGGTGTTCAAATACTTATTTTCCTCACTGTATATTTTGCAACGTTTATCATTTATTGAATGATACTTTAATTGATGCTTTTAGTTGGAATTTCTTGTATTTCCTCACATTGGTAGCATAACTGCATTCTGACAAATATGATTTTATTTTAACAGTTTACTTATATTTTTGTAGAGTGAACATAAGATTAAACCTGTTCTGCACTTGTATGGACCCCTGCTGACCCTGAATCATGTAGTGCAACAAGACTATTTTCAGAAATCGCTTGCTCCTGTCCTGCTGGCTTTTATTTCAAAGTAAGTGCACACCACTAGCTTTGTAAATAGGAATGTGCATGTTGTCTTATACGATAAACATTATTCAGTTAAACCTGGGATAGGGAAAGGCTGTATACAATTGAATTACAATTTTTTTTTTCTATCTTTGCAGACCCAATGTTGCACTGGAATCTCAGCCTCTTGCGCGACACACTCTGCTACAAACCCTTCATACATTGTAACCTTCCCAGCTAGACCATTAAATGCGAAGTCTGACAGACTATGGAAGAATATGAACTCAATGTTACTAGGAGACTCCAAACCACTGGAGGCTAAGCTCCTTCTGCTCTTATCCTCAACCCCTATTCCAGTGTTTTGTTTACATTTATTGCCTGATTCTTACAAAACCCAGTTACCTTGGTTTGGATCTCAGGAAAGAAAAAGACTAGAACTGGATAAGCATCCAAAAGCTCGCCTAAAATTTGTGCTACTTCACCACTTGTAAGGAACTCCCCTGTCTTACAAGACTTTTTAATGCTGAAAATCTGTTGGTAGCTTCTAGTGAAAATGTGGCTAATATATATGCATTAATGGTGTGCTTATTAGAATATGGTTGATTTAGAATAAGCCTCTGTCTGTGCCATATAGTGTCCATTATCACTAGTGTTTACAGGTTAATAAGGCATTATCTGGGAATGCTGGGGAGAGATACTTGCTAAAATATATAAAAAGGTGTTAGTCATTAAATCTTTAATTTTACTGCAGTGAATTCATTGCTGAGGTTGTTTTAAAGGCGTACATAAGAAAAACTTGTGATGCTTGGTTTGGTACACTTTAGTAAAGATAGTCTCTGCAGAATGTGTCCGTTTAAACTCAAGAGATATGGAGGGCTATGTGTAAAACCTTTTAAAAAAAAAAGATAATTCACTCCATGTGCATATTATTGCATTTTTGCTGTATTAGAAATTTGTCTGAAGCCATGTGGGTTGCCGTTAGGTAAGCCACATTACATAGTTACATAAATATGCAAATGAGAAGTAACTTGTCATAATTTAGGTAAAAGTGCTTTGTGTTCTCTGAGTACACACGGGGACTGAATTGACTCATTTGGGTGTAAAAAGTGTCTAAAGAGCTGTTTACCATGGCAACATGTCACATTGCACGATTGCTGTTGGTAATAGTTTTTCTTTCAGAGATTTTTGTAAGTGCCTGTATATCGTATTAGCAACAGGTGACTTAAAATGTGCAACATCAATTACCTGTCTCATTATTTTGATGGATACTGATTTCTAGAATTGTTAGGCTTCCCATAAAGTCTAGTACATAACATTTTTGGAAAGCCCTTAGTCTTCAAAACTTTGTGCAGTGCAATGTGTTGAGCATCTATGTTTTCATACTGCTTTATTAAATCTTGTTGGGTGCAGATGATAACTTCACAATTTTTCCAATCTTCGTTGTACAGAGTTTTTTTTTTTTGTTCTTTGCTGTATGTGCAAGAAAGAAACCACTTACAACTCCTGTCAAACAATTTAAGCACATTTTCTGGTTTAAATATTTGAATTGATTTGTTCAGATTTTGTAATATGAATATTTAATTTACTTAAAGGGGAGGTTCACCCTAAAAACCACTTTCTCTAATTACACTGGCCCCCCACATTACAATACGATTATGCCTGTTATGTTTTTTTTTATGCTGTACATACCTTCGTACAGCTATTCACCCGTGGCTTCGGGGTTGCGAGTCCCGCGGGAGTGGGCGTTCCTCACATGCTGGTGATTGACGTTTTGACAAAAAAACAGCTCCCCCCGTCGCGTAAGCCGCGTCACGATTGGCGAAAGGAGCCGAAGGGCGATGCGCAGGCGCAGTATAGCGCCGACTCGCCGTTCGGCTCGTTTCGCCAGTCGTGACGCAGCTTACGCGGCGGGGGGAGCTGTTTTTTTTGTCAAAACGTCAATCACCAGCATGTGAGGAACGCCCACTCCTGCGGGACTCGCAACCCCGAAGCCACTGGTGAATAGCTGTACGAAGGTATGTACAGCATCAAAAAAAACATAACAGGCATAATCGTATTGTAATGTGTAATTAGAGAAAGTGGTTTTTAGGGTGAACCTCCCCTTTAAGCATTGTAAGGACATAATATCAAACATTTTAACCCTTTTGTGACCATTTTTTTTTTTTTAAAGCATAGATATCTAGACCAAGGTAAGCGTCACTATGTGTCGTTTGACAGAAGGCATGTTGAGTTGAGTTTACATGTAAATAACATCGTGTTACAAGAGGGAATATTTCCATCATATTCTGTTGGATGATGTATTATTTTAAGGTCATTAAACCTTAGGACTTAGTTGAAGATAAGAGACTTCCAATCTTATCGTATAGCAGAAGAAACCGTCAATAGCCCAGCAGTTACTGTATCTTGATGGACAATATACAGTGCTATATCAGGTCAGTGGAAATTGAAGGGTGGCCCCATGAACCACGACATAAGGCTACACTGTGTGGTGTCTACCCTCCACCCATGCTGACCAGATTTTATGACATTTCTTTGGACAGTTACGGCCCATGCATGTCAGTTTATATAGTGGGAGAGTCGCATTGACAATTTCTTTCCAAGTGGAAATCTTAGGTGGATCATGTCCCTTCCAATTAATTAATATCATTTTCCTAGCATAATAAGCAGTGTAGAAAATAAACTGTTTAGTAATGTGTGGTAGCGGGTAGGTTCTCTGTAATGCCCAACAGGAGAACCAAGAAATCAAGCTTAAAGGGACACCCCACTGATCGAACCTATGTCGGCAACCACGCCTGCCAAAATTCCTAAATGCGCGGGCCCGACCATACCATATGTATTAAAATTGAAGTCCTAGGTGTACACCAGGGATATGCAATTAGCGGACCTCCAGCTGTTGCAGAACTACAAGTCCCATGAGGCATAGCAAGACTCGGACAGCCACAAGCATGACCCAGAGCAAAAGGCATTATGGCACTTGTAGTTTTGCAACAGCTGGAGGTCCGCTAATTGCATATCTCTGGTGTACAGCATACAAACTGGGCATGTCTGTCATATTCAATCACTTGCAAAAGGCAGAAGGCACATCCATCATGTAGGCTGCTTATGAAGAAAAATGGCCCCATGGCGGTTACAAGTGTGGTGCTTACAACGGATGGGCCTGTCGTGCTCCAGTATCTCTAGGGCATATGGAAAGTCATCTAATGGCAGGCAGTGGGGTGCCCAACACTTTCACCTCCATATCCTCAAGCAGCTCAATGAGGAGATACAAGTGCATTTCAAACATGGCGGCAGGCCTAAAGAGTAAAAGATGGAACCAGCTCAAGAGTACTCACATGGCATGTTCACGACATGGGTTCACTACACTACTCCTTGTGCACTAAGACACATCATAGACTCCATCTATGTTGTGAGATGATTTCCCTGCTTTTTCTAAAGAGAAAAAAGAGCTATATTTTTAGGCTTCCCTTTATCTAAACTGTGATGCCCTGTTCACTTTTTTCCATGCAACAGCATATAGAGCAGTCTATTCACCTAAAAGTAAACCCAAGTTTAGCGCCTTAATTTTTTTTTTGTAATTCATATTTTGTCATGCACCTGCTTACCCGCGATGCGTGTTTTGGTGTATTTTTTTCAGAAAGGTGAGAATGGTGTCTGAGACATTCTATTTGTTAAAATATTTAAATGGAAATGTTCAGAAGGTCTACCCAGCCTTTTGTTTTCCTCTGTAACTATTGTGTCAGGATAGATGATTGCTGTATGTGAGCCACTGTAGTGTGCTTTCCCATAGTGTGCATTTTTTTCAAGGAGTGAGGAACACCACGGCATGTTCTGGATCACCTAGCAGTTTTATATTTGCAGGAACTTTATTGCACCTGGATAGACTCTTTTTGTATACATACATGTGCACAGGAGCACTTCTTTGAACAACCCAGCAATGCAATATTGATAAACTATCTAATACTGGATGCTATTTAGGCACAGGAGCACTTTTTTTCAGTGGGTCACTGATAATCTATACAGGATCATAAAAGTGTGAATTGCACAGTAGCACTTTATTTTAATTATCATCATTGTTTATGCTTTTATATACACATATTTTTATATTTAATATATGTGTTCATTTATTGCACTATTGTCATTTCCCACTGTTAGGAAAGATGTTATTTTCACTATTGGAGGTTTTTATGTTTCTTTTTACACTGGTATAGTGTATGACTTTGGAAAGTGCAGCATGTATATTTATTTATCCACATTTGCATGATATATGAGGCATGTTTAACGCTTGCAGCTGATTTTTGATAATTAAGGCAGTTTGGATTATTGGAGGCTCACAGGACTCTTTATGCTTTATAAAACATTTGTTGACGGAAACCCTGCCATTAGACATTTGTTGTTGGTCGTGTGTACGGGCCTTAAGTGTGGTATTTGCAGGTGGAATGTATTGCTGTGAACCTACATCATGCATTTAAATGAGCTGACCATGCAAGTGCAACAGGCTATTGTAAGGCTTCAAAAGCAAAACAAATCCCTCGGAGAGATAGCAGCAACATTAGGAGTGTACATTTACATGTCGGGTCATGGCGGACGTGACGTCTCACGGAGGGAGGGACTGGAGGCTGCCAGCTGGTCGGAATGAAGGGAAGCCGCAACGGACCTGCTGAGTGAGAGGCACTGGGATTGCCGTGGCTGATACTTGGACCGACGCCTCCCCGCTCTACTGAGACACCTGCAGATACCGGGATTCCCCATACCACCGGACGGCGGAGCAGTAAGGAGGACAGCACGGCGGATGATGGGGGAAGTCTGATGTCTGCCGAACCTCCTTCACACCCTCCTGTGCTCTCTGAGCTTTTTAGGACAACTTGGTCACCGCGTTGGTGACAGCAGCGTGGAAAGAAGGGCAGCAGGTGGAGAGGTGAGCAGACAGAGGCTGCTAGATACGGAGCAAATTGTGGATCCTGCCCCCCTCCCCTCGGTAACATGGGAGTAGGGGGGAAAAAGAAAAAAAAACAGTCAGTGACTGACACCAGTAAAACGGCAGAAAAAGGAGGTACTATGGTAAAAGTGTATACTGACTGGTCAATAATCTGCTATGATGTGATTCAGATGAACTGTTTAAATAACACCAGGTAGAAACAGGTACGGTGCGTATATACAGCAAGAAGTGTTTTGTTTTGTTTTTTTTGCACACATGGTTGGTGATACTATGAGTCGCAATGTTTAACTGTAGTTCCTGCCTGCATTGGTTGAGCTATATAATGCCTAGCGGGGTAAAGAGCCTTTATACCCAGGTAACTGTATAAGTGAAATAACCAAGCAAATCAGTTAAACAAAAAGCAAGTTTGTACACCTGTATTTTTTTTGTTGCCGAGAGAAAGCTTGCTTTGGCATGAAATCGGAGCAAACCATCATATTTAAGTGCTTGGCGTTATAACCTACTAAATGGTGTGCCAACTGAATGGTTAATGTAATAGTTTAACAGACTGCTGGTGAAGTAAGGCTTGGTGCATAGTGTAATGGCGACTGTCTGGCGGGCATATATAGATAATGGGTGTGGATTAACCACCCCACTAGCAGCCAGCGGAGGAGACAGCTGTCCTATTCTGGATTAATACAAACCAATGCAATCAGTTAGCCCTTACACTCGCACCCCTAAATATAATTCTGGTAGTAGGAGGGGGATATAAAACAGAGCATATAACGTTGATCAACCTAGCGGACCTGCCCGACATTGAGGGTATCTGCATTGCCCTTGAAAATATTGGGTGGAAACAGGAGTCGTCCTCCTTTTTGTCTCCCCCCCCCCTTTTTTTTGGTGTTTGTCTGGCTATGCCTCAGCCAAAGTAAATTATCTGGTTGGCGGCGAGAGGGGAACAGCTAGGTTAGTGTGTATATAGCAAATAAAATCACAAACTCCAAACTGGGGAAGCGTATAAGAGTTGTGAAAAATGTCATGAATAAGACGACGAATAAAATCACGAAGGGCAGCGCCCCTAAAACAGTGCAGCAAGTAGCTCTTTAAAACAGTATATGACACAAGAGGATAGTCTCAAAAGCCCTGTAATGTGGAAACAACAACAAGAGAAAACGGACAAGAAGACAAATAAAAATGATCACAGCTAAAAAAGTAGAGGAAACATCGGATTTATCCAGGGAGGAGGTAACCGCAGAAAGTGAGTTAGAAATAAGTAGAATGGAAGAACAACGAGCCGAAGCACAAATTCCAACAAAAGGGAGATGTCTGAGATGCTGCTACGACTTGAAAACGCTATTAAAATCGAAATTAACATATTAAGAACGGACCTAGGACACCTCTTGACAAGAGTAGAGGTGACAGAAGAGAGGCCAGACAAACATGAACAGGAGCTAAGTAAATTAAGGGAGCAAGTCAAACAGACGCAACAAAATCAAAGAGATATTCTTTACAGGCTGGAAGACCAGTAGAACCGAAATAGAAGACAAAATTTGAGAATCCGATCGATCCCAGAGGTAAAAGGGGAAGATCTAAGGGAAAATTATGAATTAATTATTCAACCCCATGTTGGATATGGGTCCTGAGGACTCCCTAAAAAATTAAGAGAGTCCACAGGGCCAGAAAACCCAAAAGTGCGGAGGCAGACAGGCCGAGAGATACAATTGTGAGGTTCCGGTACTATGAAGATAAGGCTGAAATCTGGAGGAAGTTAAGGGGGAAACCCCCCATCCTGTTAGAAGGGACAGAGTTACAAATATTTACAGCTTTGGCACCAGAAATACTCGCTAGACGGCGACTTCTGAAACCACTTTTGGAGCAAATGAGAGCTCAAAATATAAAGTATAATTCTAGATTTTCCTAGCTTGTGACGGAAAATATTGATTATATGAAGACAGGAGGCGAGTATCTTATGCATGATCTTTCTTTATTCATGCTCACAGCAGAAAACAAACTTTAGTAAAATCTTATAGAAAAAAATGTTTCTTTAAACTGGAAACATCAGGAAAAGCTACACCCCCGGCAGCCCTCTAGGCGGGCCTGCCAATCACGGTGTAGTCTAGTCAGTATATAAAGGCCTGTCTCTTTAGGAACCTCCTCTTTCTTTAGGCGAACTGTAAACAAAACCGGATACCAATAGCAGGCCGACCTCTAGTCCTTGAAACTGGACCTCTGGAACCGCAGACAACCGGCCGACGGGCATCTGGACGTCGTGGGGACCTCCGCTCCGCGAAGACGAACGGTCCAAATGTTGAAAAACAGGAAAACGATCCCAACAGGAAACAAACAGAGCGTGCTGGAACAATCAGCCACCGAACTGGAAGTTGAGTAGTTCAATAACCTACAATAAATGAGAAATAATATCGTGAAAGGGACGGGTCGGGAGGGAAGATACTCGCCTCCTGTCTTCATATAATCAATATTTTCCGTCACAAGCTAGGAAAATCTAGAATTATATATCAGACAGGAGGCTCATATCTTATGCAAGTTTAAAGCTATAACAAAGCATACATGAAAAATATGAGTTATATAATTATAACACTGACATAGATACGTGTTCCTCCGGACTGAAATAAAACTGACGGAATGTGGTCGCTGAAGACCAATCTGCTGCCAGTAATAGGTCCGACAGGGAGCCTCCCGAAGTGATGATCTTAGTAGCCATCGCCCCCCTGGAAGAGTGAGCGCCAAATAGGGCCGTGTCAATCCCTGCCATGTCCATGACAGAGCGTACCCACCTGGCTAACGTGGCCGAGGAAACTGGAAGGTGAGGTTTAACGTAAGAAATAAGAAGTTAGGAAGAGGGCAAGGACCGTAATGGGGCCGTCATAGCCTCATAAGCTTGTAGGCAGCGAACCACACACAGGTGTGGGTGTGATGGGAAGAAAGGATAGAAAACCGATTGAAGACCGGTCTTAGTTCGGCGGACGACCGAGAACCTCACCCCGTGAGGTGAAAATTGGCGTCTGGAGATGTCCAGAGCTCTGACGTCTGACACTCGTTTGACTGAAATTATTATCATTCAAACTGACTGTTCTCTTATGTCTGATTTCTAAGACAGAGCGTGATTATCGCCCCAGTCTGAGAACATGGACAGAATCCTGGTCACGTCCCAAGTGTGTTGGTACTTGGGTCGTGGAGGTCGTTGGAACCTAACGCCTCTTAATAGGCGACACACCAAAGGATGTTTACCCACCGGTAAAGAGTCAACAGGGGAGTGGTAGGCTGAGATAGCCGATCGATATACATTGAGGGAATTGTATGACCTCCCGGATCCATAGGACTCCGCTAGGTAGTTGACCACTAGGGGCACAGGTGCTTGAATGGGATCATCCTGTCGCTGATCACACCAACGAACCCAGAGTCGCCAGGCTGATCGGTATGCCGATCTAGTCCCGGGGGCCCAGGCCATGGCGAGGAGATTCTTAGCTGCTCCCGAAAGGACGCTGCCCGTAACGGGCACCCCGAGATTAACCACGCGAGGAGAAGGAGGGAGTGGTCCGTGAGTAACGGATGAAGCTTCCCGTTCGGCCCTGTGAGGAGGTGAGGGGAGTGAGGGAGGAGTCTGGGGAGATCCACTGTTATCCCTAGGAGGAGAGGGAACCACGGTTGCGTCGGCCACCACGGGGTGATTAGGACGACCGACGCTCTCAGGTGTGTAACGTGAAGAAGAACCCTGAGGATTAGTGAGAATGGGGGAAACGCATAGTGCGTCCCTAGGGGCCAGGTTTGGCGAAGGGCGTCTACTGCCTGCGCTTCCGGATCTGGTCTCCAGCTGTAAAAGTTCGGGAGCTGACGATTGAGGCGGGACGCGAAGAGGTCTAAGGTAAAGGGACCCCACAGGTGAGTGAGGGCTAGGAATATTGATTGATCCAGTCGCCAATCGCTGGAATCGGACAGGTAACAGGAGTTCCAGTCTGCTACCATATTGGAAACGCCCGGAATATATTCCGCGATCGGAATGATGTTGCGTTCCAGGCAGAAATGCCAGAATTCCTTTGCCAGTTCCGCCAGGATCCTGGATTTGGAGCCCCCCAGGTGATTGACGTATTGGACAGCGGAGACGTTGTCCATGCGAAGCAAGACACAACAGTTGGACGCGTGAGGTAGAAGACTCCTGATGGCAAAGAAGGCCGCTAAGAGTTCTAACGCGTTGATGTGAAGTAGCGATTCCTCCGCGGACCACGTCCCTCCTGTGGAGGATGAACCGCACCGAGCTCCCCAGCCATGGCGGCTGGCATCCGACTCCAGAATGAAGTCCGGGTTGGAACTGAATATGGTCTTGCCGTTCCATTCGACGGCATGACGAAGCCACCAACGAAGCTCCCCTATGGCTTCCGCGTCCAAATGGACCTCGTCCGCATAGCGGAGCCCTTGGCGGAGGTGAAGAGCTTTGAGCCCTTGAAGGGCTCGGTAATGAAGGGGAGCAGGGAAGATGGCTTGGATCGACGCTGCCAGCAGGCCGACGAGGCGGGCCAGTCCGCGTAAGGACACTTTCCGCTTGTGGAGCACGAGGCTGATCTCCTTGCGTATAGCAAGTAGCTTGGCTTTGGGTAGACGGAGAACCGCTAAGTTGGTGTCTACCAAGAATCCTAAAAACTCCATCTCTTGGGATGGGACAAGGATTGACTTCTCGTGGTTTACGAGAAAACCCAGGTCTTGGAGTAGGGTAACTGTCCAGGATGCGTGGGCGTTTGCTTGGTGGGGGGAGCGTGCCATGATGAGTTTGTCGTCTAGGTAGACGATCAGTCTCACCCCTCTGCTCCGCAGGGATGCTATCACAGGCTTTAGTAATTTGGTAAAACACCATGGGGCTGAGGAAAGACCGAAGGGAAGACAAGTGAATTGCCATACCCTGTCCCTCCACAGGAAACGGAGCAAGTGTTGGGAGGACGGGTGGATGGGGACCGTAAGGTAAGCATCTTTCAGGTCCACTTTGACTAACCAATCCTCGGGGCGTAAGAGGTCTCGTAAGCAGTGAATGCCCTCCATCTTGAAGTGTCGGTAGACGACATGTTGATTGAGGTTTCTCAAATTTATGACTGGCCGGAAACCCCCGCCCTTTTTTCTGACTAGAAACAGGTTGCTGAGGAAACCCGTGGAGAGTGGGTCCACTTCTACTACCGCTAGTTTGGATTGGAGGTCCTGCAATTCGTTGTCCATTAGAGTGGCGTTTGGGATAGAAAACCGAATGGGGTGAGGGGTTCGGTCCATCACTGGAAGGGCATATAATTCTATTTGATAGCCCGCCACAGTATTGAGTATCCACGAGTCTGCTGTAATCGCAGACCAGGCGTGGATAAAATGTTTCAACCTTCCCCCTACAGGCATGTGGGAAAAATGCAGAGGTGTCGTACTCACCGGAAGATGGTCTGGAACGGGGATAGCCTCTGGCTCCTCGGCCTCTCCATGGACGTCCCCGGGGGGGGGAAAGAAAGGTGCTGGTTGTGCAACCGGCATAGGGTAGGGCGGCGGAGTCTGGTACTGCATGGGAGCCCTTTGGTATGGCCTGGAGGAGGAGAACCGGCCGGCAGAGCGGCCTCTATATCTGCCGGCCTTGTGAAAAACCCTATTGTTGGTTTTCTTAAGGGATGTCTGGGCCTTATCCAGACTGGAATAAAGTCCTACCATCTTGTTGATATCCTTTATTAGTGAATCTCCGAACAGCATGCCGTCGGCTGACGGACCTGGTTCAGATTCGGCAAGATGGGAAAGTTGGGGATCAAGTCTCATGAGTATTGAGCGTCGACGCTCCATGGAACATGCAGTGTTCGCTGAACCCAGGAGGCAAACCGCTCTCTGGGCCCATCCTCTAAGCTGGGACAAGTCGACAGGTTGTCCAGAGGAGGAAGGCTGTTCACTAAGATTTAGAATCTTAGTGACGGGGCCAAATAGATCTAAGACCCTGTCCTGGATCATTTTGAAGGATCTCTCTATCCCCTTTTTTTGAATATTTCCCACTCTTAGTGAGGTATCTCAGCAGTATGGGATCTACTTCTGGAGTGCTCACTACTTTTTTGGTGATACAAGGGCGGGGGCATTCCGCGCGTAATTTATTTCTGTTGACCTTGTCGACTGACCTCCTAGCCCAGTACTCAATATATTGAGCCACCTCGGGTAGGGGTGTCCAGTCACCGGATCGGGGGTGACTGATGGCTTCGGGGGTCGAAAAATGGCTCTCCGTGGGAGTCCAACAAAACCTCACCCTGGGGTACAGGGTTGGCGCCGTTCTTAGACGACGAGTGCCCACTGTTCACATAATCCTCATCATCCTCCTCTTCTCCAGACTCGTAGGCGTCGGACGCCTCGGACTCCGCGGACGACTCAGGAGAGGAGTCCGGTTTTGTCCGCCTGGCGGATCGTTGCCTCTGTAAATTTGTCTCCCCGAGGCCCGGGGGTTGTACAGAGTCTGGGAGAACAGTGGGTCGACAGTCCTGGGATGGTACTGTCTGGGGCATAAGTATTACTTCCCCTGCCGGGGAGTCGTGGGCCACCTCAATGTGGCGGCGCTTCTGAGGCGCCTTACCCTTTTTTATATTGGGTATGTCGGAGGGGACAGTTCCGGACATATGGGGTAAAGGTGGGGTAGACACCACCGAGGCCATGGCAGCCTGGACTGATTGGGTGATCAGTGCTTGTATCTGCGCTGCAGACATAAGGACAGATGTGTCCTGTGGAGGATCTATTAGTCCTACTGGCATGTCCATCAGGGGGAGATCCCTGTCCTCTGACATTATGGGTATAAGCAACAGTGAATTCAACAAAATATATACTGCAGTGTTACTATAGATACAGTAATCAATGTATGCAGCAACAACTAAAGGAGTTGGGGAGTGCTGACAGTTAAATATAAATGTCAGGTCAATGTTGAAAATAATGTCCCCAGAAATCTATTTAGCTATATATAGGAAAACGATATTGTAAAGGGATAGGTAGTGAGAGGGAATAAATTCCCCAGAGATACCGTAGGGTCCGTGCTCCGTGCTCCTCGCCGCTCGTACACCACTGATTAAGCTAGTGGAGGAGCGGAGCACGGGGAGGGAGGGCGTAGTCTCGCGAGAACTCTCGTCCTGAAGCGATAGGACGAGAGGTCGCGACACGCCCCCCCTCTGCAAGAGCGCGCTGAAGAGTATGAGAAAAGCGCGAATATGAGAAGTGAAGGCGCCGAGGAAAATGGCGCCGAAGTCTCGCGATGTTTAGGGGTAACACGCGCTGACGAGAGGGCTGGAAACCGATCAGAGCGTCCAGAGGAGACGCGCTGACCGGAGCTAAGTGGAAAACAGTAAGATTAAGAGAAATAAGAATATATATATGGAATAACGGAATCTGTTAAGAGAAAGAAAATATAAGGAAAAAAGGGAGGAAGATACCCAGCGCCCCGAGGGGCGAATCACTATTGCAGAAAGATATATATAAATATATATAGTACTGAAAATCAAGATATATATATATATAGTACTGAAAATCAAGAAAATGACAATAAACAATCTGTAGCAATCTACTTATCTGAGTTCTGATCTGTGAGCAGAAATAAAGAGGAGGTTCCTAAAGAGACAGGCCTTTATATACTGACTAGACTACACCGTGATTGGCTGCCGGGGGTGTAGCTTTTCCTGATGTTTCCAGTTTAAAGAAACATTTTTTTCTATAAGATTTTACTAAAGTTTGTTGTCTGCTGTGAGCATGAATAAAGAAAGATCATGCATAAGATATGAGCCTCCTGTCTGATATATAATTGGGGTTTTCTGGCCTGTTTAATAGGTATGAAAGAGGGAAGATCAGCAAGACTAAGGTTTCCTGAAGAACTCTCAGGATTTTATAGTAAACAAGGTATACAGGTGCCAGAGTTGCCAGGATGGACATAAAGGGGTAAAGAGATACAGGGGGAAGCGTTACAAGGGGTGTTGGTGAAGAGGACTTCCTTGACCCTTTCTTTTTCTCCTTGTTCCCTTTTGCTGCTTTGTGTCTTTTTTTTTTGTTTCTCTTCGTTATGGGGGGTGGAGTGAAGAGGGTAGGTAAAGCGGTAAAACTGTCCCCACGTGCAGGCTCGGGCCTGTCCCCCCCCCTGAAATCAGTGGGGGGGATGGCGTAGCCGAAGTCCCACCTCTTAAAAAACAAAGTGAACCAGTGGAGAAGGTGGTGGGCGGGACCACCAATGGTTCAGTGGCCAGCAGATGGCCAAAAGGGGGGTGGCTGGAGGAGAGGGAGGGGGGATGGGAGGTGCTACCTCACTGAGTTAACAAGAAAGAAAGAAAAAAAATTCAGATGGCCGACGGGGCAAAAGAGCACAGGGCTGAAGGAAAGAAAAGAGAGGATGAGATGACGGCTATTAAGTTTATGTCCTACAAGGTCTGAGGTCTTAATACCCCTACCAAGAGACAAGTTATTAAAAGAGCTTAAACGGTACAGAGCAGAGGTAGTTTTTCTGCAGGAGACCCACTTGACACTAGAATCTAATGTAAAACTATACTCCCCAGACTTCCCTATATGGTACTATGGGGATACTATTTCAAAATGAGCAAGGGGAGTCACAATAGGATTCGCAAAAGGGGGTGCGATTCACATTGGAGGACAGGATGATGGATGTAGAAGGAAGATTTCTCTTCTTAAAAGGGAAACTTGGGGGAATGGAGTGTACCCTGGTGAACATCTATGCCCCCAATGTGAGACCAATTAAGTACTTCAGTGAAATCCTAGGGAGACTGAAGGATTTTGTGGCAGGAAATGTTATCTTGATGGGCGATTTGAATTTTTGTATGGAGCCGGGTGTGGATAGTACGTCCCGGGTACAGGGGACAAATAACGCACAGCTAAAAAAGATAAAAAAAAATGCATAATAGCCAGTTGGTGGATATATGGAGAATACTACATTCAAAACAGCGGGACTATACGTTCTACTCCCCTGTACACGAGGTGTACTCTAGAATAGACTACATCATGGTGGACCATAGCCTGCTAGAAACGATAGTGGACTTGAGCATAGAAATTGTTTCACTATCCGACCATGCTCCTGTGAGTATGCAAATGAATATCCCTGGGCACCAAAAACCATCTCTGACTTGGAGATTGAACGAAGAACTGATCCGAGACGAAGCAGGTCTAGAAAGAGTGAAAAGAGAGTTAAATCATTATTTTATGGAAAACGACACTGAAGGAATATCAAGGGCAACCCTATGGGAAACACATAAAGCTTTCATTACAGGGATTTTGATATCAGAAGGGGCAAGGAAGAAAAAAGAAAGGAGTAGGAAAATTAACAACCTGGTAGCCGAAATTTTTTAAATTGAACAAGAACATAAAAAACAACAGGGGAAGCAACAAGAGCTCTATCATAATTAAGTTAGAAAAAGAGATCAACTTAAAGTACTCATGGAAC
This sequence comes from Rana temporaria, assembly GCF_905171775.1. Lineage (NCBI taxonomy): Eukaryota > Metazoa > Chordata > Amphibia > Anura > Ranidae > Rana > Rana temporaria. The sequence goes on from NC_053495.1 coordinate 69,349,741, forward strand.
AAGAGACTAGTAGGAAGTTTAATATCATTGCAAAAGAAAGGTATATATGGGGAAATAAATCCAGTAAACACCTGGCAAAAATGGTGCAGAAAAAGAAAACTAGAAATTACATAGAAATTTTTTTTAATAAAAAGGGAGAGGAGGTATATTCAACAAAGGACATAGCAGAAACATTTAAAAATTACTATGAGGGGCTGTACTCTGTAGAACAGAACAGAAGAGCTGGCAGAAAGGGGGAAAAACGGTTAAAACAAAAGAGTTTCTCGAAAGTGCAAGATTGCCCAATATTGGACAGAGTGAAAGATCAACCCTGGATAAACCAATTACTGAAGAAGAAATTGGTGGACTCAGCCTTGAGCAAAAGCCCTGGCCCAGCGCTATATTTTAAAAAGTGTAAGGAGATTTTGATTCCAAGACTATGTCAGTACTATAACGGACTAGGAACCGAATATGAAATGAGTAGGGAAGCCCTTGCAGCTACCATCATAGTAATCCAGAAAGAAGGGAAAGATGTAAAGCTCTGCTCTGGGTATAGGCTGATTTTGCTGCTAAATGCTGACACCAAACTACGCAAAGGTACTAGCAGAACGAATGAAACGGTTGATGACCACCCTGGTCCATCCGGATCAGGTGGGATTTATCCCTGGAAGAGAGGGGAGGGATAATGGGGTGAGAGCATTGTTACTCCTTAGAAAGATGAAAGAAAATGAGTCCCCAGGGCTACTCCTGTCGATTGACGCGGAGAAGGCGTTCGACAGGGTAGACTCATGATTCAAACCCTGGAAACTATGGGCCTAGGATGCTACAGTGGATCAAAACACTGTACCATCACCCAATAGCAAGGTTAAGAATAAATGGCAGGTTATCCCCAGCATTCAAGATCAAAAACGGTACGAGACAGGGGTGCCCTCTCTCACCACTCTTGGTTGTGTTGTCTTTAGAGCCCCTTCTGGCCAGTGTCCGCAATAGCCCCGATGTGAATGGGATTAAAGTGGATGAAGAGGAACATAAATTATCCGCTTTTGTTCTATATTGTCAACCCTAGAGCGTCAATCCTGAATCTACTGAAAATATTTAAACAGTTCGGGGATATCTCAAATTTTAAAATTAATGTTATGAAGACCGAGATCCTAAATGTAAATATTAACAAGTCAGAAGAACGGTCCTTAAGGGCGGAGTTCAGGTTTCCCTGGCAGAAGGAACTTAAATATTTAGGAATTGAACTTGCTAACTCAATTAAGAAAGTATATGAAATAAATTATATCCCCCTACTGGACGAAATTAAAATAGAAATAAAAAGGGTAATAAACAGACCAATTTCCTGGATAGGTCGTATTAATATACTGAAAATGGTCCTTCTTCCAAAAATCCTCTATAAATTTCAGATGAGACCAATCGCATTGCCGCAACCTTACCTTAGAGTACTTAAAACTTTGTTAATGAATTATATATGGAAGAATCAAAAACACAGAATCTCCTTCCTGGTTTTAAAACAAGAAAAAAAACATAGTTGACTTGCGGTCCCGGATATTTGAAAATATTATAATGCAGCGGTGCTGTCTAGGGTTGTGGAGTGGGCCAAAGACAACCAGGAAAAAAAGATGGGTTAAAATAGAAAATGTACTGTCTAAGGTAAAATTGGGAAGTATAATTTGGAACCCCCCTCAGTTTAGAGCACTGGACGAGAATTCTCACGAGTTAACACGTAATGCACTAAAAATATGGGACATATTACACAAACAAATAGACAAGGAGTTTAATTCACCTCTTATAGAGTTAAAGGAAAATGAATATTTTGCACCAGGAAAAGAAATAGTGGGTGGGAATTGGATAAAAAAGATAAAAGCACAGTTAAGAGATAATAAAAAAAGGGGAATTAATAACGCTACAGGAGTTAAAACACAATGAGGAATTAATGGTAATTGATGAGTGGAGATACCGAAATTTGAGCCACTTTGTCCAAAAGTTACCCCAACCACTAAGGTCAGGGGAACAGCTTGCATCATTGGAGAGGCTATATATTACAGATAAACCTAAAGGTATTATATAAAGGTTCTATAAGATATTATTAGCAGTGGACGGACTGGAGATGCCTCCATTCATCAAAAAATGGGAGCGGGAGATAGGAACACAGAAGGATAATATCACTGTAGGGAAAATCTTGAAACTGACCCACTCCTCGGCCGTGGACAATAGGACCGCAGAAATGAATTATAAGTGCATAACGGGCTGGTATGTAACACCAGACAAATTGAGTAAATTTAAAGAGGGCCAGTCGGCGGACTGCTGGCGAGGCTGTTTTTTTCCCAGGCAAAATGGTCCACCTATGGTGGAACTGCCCAAAAGTTAAAAAATTCTGGGCGAAAATTTTAGATTTGATAAAAAAAATCACCAGGAAGGAGATTAAAAACGATCCATGGGTTGTACTTTTCCATGGAGGTGAGGAAGCAGTGAAATCCTACAAAGAATCCCTGATACCACATCTGCTAAACGTGGCTAAAAGGCTGATTCCAAAAAAATGGCAGGAGGCGGAGTGTCCCTCTATCTGGGAGTGGATCGACTCGGTAGAAGAGACGTATAACATGGAAGGTTTGAAGAATAGCATAGAAGAGGGGAAAATAGGCCACAAAGAAATGGGAACATTGGAAGAAATTTGAGAAATCCTGGAGCTATGTGGAAAACCTAAGAATTAAGATCTGAATAGGGGCCAGCGTAGGAAGGAATAAAAATGTATGGTCGTAAGCGAAGTAACGAGGAGGTAGCAGGGGTGGGTGGGGGATGCGGGATAAAATGGGGAGTAGTCTAATTTTTATATGTTCTTTTTCTCTAAATGTCTGTATATGGTCATATGCTTGATACTATTATACTTTGGAACTGTACTGGAGAATTTATGACTAATAGAAAGAAAAAAAAATACCGTATTTTCTGGCGTATAAGACGACTTTGTGGATGCAAAAAAATGAATCCAAAGTCGGGGGTCGTCTTATACGCCGGGGATGGTCTCCGTGCTGTGAGCGTCAATGATTTAAAAGACGCTCCTTCTCCTCAGAATGTCCTGTGATAGGCGGAACACAAATCTTCCCAGCAGTGCCTCTGTTCTGTGTTCCTCCTATCACAGATGCCTTCTCATCCTCGGACGAGATGAGAAGACGTCCGTGATAGGCGGAACAGAGGCGTTGCTGGGAAAATTTGTGTTCCGCCTATCACAGGACAGTCTGAGGAGAAGGCGCGGCTTTCAAATCATTGACGCTCGCAGCACGGAGACTGTCACGGCCTGGTAGTCGATTCAAAAAAAACGTGAGTGATTGCACTGTTCGCACAGTGGGGGGGCAAGTTCAGGCACAGTGGGGGGGCAAGTTCAGGCACAGTGAGGGGCAAGTGATGGCACAGTGAGGGCAAGTGATGGCACAGTGGGGGCATGTAATGTAATGGCACAGTGAGGCATGTAATGGCACAGTGAGATTTGAAAAAGCCTGTTTCTGTCAGCGGTTCTGGCTACCCCTCAGCTTCCAGAAAGACTAGTAGGAAGGGGGTAGTCTTATATGGCCAGTATATCCCAAAACCAAAATTTTTCCTGGAAAATTAGGGGGTCGTCTTATACGCCCAGTCGTCTTATACGCCGGAAAATACGGCACATAACAAAACAAGAAAAAAACTAAATAAATGAGGGAAAAGAAGGGGGGAAAAAAAGGAAAGAAGAAAAAGAGGGAAGAAATGCAGGGGAAAATTTTGAAAGGGGGGGGAAGAAAACCACAAATGATGCAAAACCATAGCAGAGACGTTATAAGCAAATATAAATGTGAGAAAGTCTCGAGTTGTTTGGAGTCTGAAGTGGTTTTAAGAAAAGAAAAAAGGAGTGTACATTTAACAGTTTGGTACATTCTGAGGAAAGAAGAATGCACTGGTGAGCGCAGCAACATAAAAAGGCCCTGGACGTCCACGGAAAACAACAGTGGTCGATGATCACAGGATCCTCTCTATGGTAAAGAAGAACCCATTCACAACATCCAGACAAGTGAAAGGACACTCGCCAGGAGGTGGGCATATCATTGTCAAAGTCTATAATCGAGAGAAGACTTCACAGGAGCAAATACAGAGGGTTCACTACAAGGCGCAAACCATTCATAACCCTGAAGAATAGAAAAGCCAGATTAGACTTTGCCAAAAAATATTTAAAAAAAAAGCCAGTTCTGGAAAAGCATTCTTTGGATGGATGAAACTAAGATTAGTCTGTACCAGACTGAGGTGAAGAAAAAAGTGTGGAGAAGACTTAGAACAGCTCATGAACCAAAGCACACGTCATCTGTAAAACAAGTTGGAGGCAGTATGATGGCATGGGCATGCATGGCTTCCAATGGCACTGGGTCATGGTGTTTATTGATGATGTGACCGAAGCAGCCGGATGAATCCTGCAGTGTTTAGAGATTTACCGTCAGCCCAGATTCAGCCAAATGCAGCAAAGTTGTTTGGACGTTTGCTTCACAGTACAGATGGACAATGATCCAAGGCACACTGCAAAAGCTTTTGAAGGAAAAGCAGTGGAATATTTTGCAATGGCCGAGTCAATCAACTGATCTCAACCCAATTGAGCATGCATTTCACTTGCTGAAGACAAATCTAAAAGCAGAAAGACCCACAAACAGAACAACTGAAGACAGCTGCAGTTAGAGCCTGGCAAAGCATCAGAAAGGAGGAAACCTAGTCTTTGGTAATGTCCATGAGTTCCAGACCAGTGAAAGATTCTTAACAAAATATTAAAAATGTACATTTTATTTATGATATTAATTTGTCCAATTACATTTGAGCCCCTGAAAATGGGGGGACTGTGTATTAAAATTGTTGCAGTTCCTAAAAATTGTACTTGATACTTGTACTTTAATCCCTTAATATGCAATATGATGGTGGCAAGGTGGTTTAGGTATTCTGATGATCGGACGTCATATGATGTGCTCAGGATAACAAGCCGGCGGGCGATTGCAGGTGCTGTGTGTCTGTCTGTCACACCGCAACACCGATCGTGGTATGGAGCCTCTGACAGAGGCCTCTTGCCACGTGATCAGCTGTGATCAATCACAGCTGACCATCGCGTGAACCAGGAAGTGCCGGTAAATGGCTTTCCTCGGTTCACGCTAATGACAGGGAGAGCCGATCGGTGTCTCTCCCTGTCAGAGGGGAGTCTGTGCTGATAATCGGCACATTTAATATAAGTGCAGTCCCCATCAGATGTGTCCATCCAGCTGCCAATAAGTGCCCATCATTTGCCAGGCTGTGCATCCATAATAAACGCCTACCAGTGCCCATAAAAGTGGCAAACAGTGCCCCATCAGTAATGCCTGTCAGTACCCTTCAGATGCCACTCAGTCATGCCCATGCCTGTCAGTAGCTCCTCATTAGTGCTGCCTATCCAGTGCCCATCATTTTTTTTATTTTAATTGTCTGTCTTTTTGTGTTTATAGCGCAAAAACATAAAACCACAGAGGTGATCAAATATCAACAAAAGAAGCTCTATCTGTGGGGGAAAAAAAATGATAAAAATTCAGTTTGAGTACAGTGTTGCATGACCGCGCAATTGTCAAAGTGCAACAGCGCTGAAAGTTGAAAATTGTCCTGGGCAGGAAGGGGCGAAAGTGCCTGGTTTTGAAGTGGTTAAAGCTCCAAAAATGTATTGGGATTGTTTTGTTTTAATTTTATTCTGGTGGACTACAGAGCCAAAAGTATGCAAATTGTGCCTGTGTCCAAATATACATGGACCTAGCTGTATAATGAACATTATGTGCAATCTTTTGATGATGTCAGGAGCCACATATGATCCTTTTAACCCATAAGTTTACAACCACTGGTCTAATGCCTGGAAATCCAGGCTGATCAAGCTTTGCTGAGTTCCAGTCTTGGCATCTCACTGTCATTGGTGGGTGAGGCAGTTCAGCTTAAGCCCTCCCTGAAAAACCCCACAACTTGTGTAGCTTTGGCTCCCTTGTCATCAGGCAAGGAGTTAATCTGTTCTCCCAGGGAGGGTGTGGAAGTGTAAGTGTAAGAAATTGGTGCCCCCCCTACCCCCAGAATGGTTTTCTCCTTTCCTACATTTTTTTCTTGGATCCATTCAGATACCGTTTCTGTAATTGCGGTCTTGGGTTCGAAGGAGAGGATGCTTCCTAGGCAGAGCCAAATGCATTAAGCAAGGGGAAATACTTCCGGTGATGTCATGGCCGATCTTTGGAATGCAGATCACAATTTTGAGTTCCAGTGTTTTTACATGCCCATATAAAAAAGGAAAGCTTTGTAAGTGCGCAATTTGCTTCTACAAAAAAAAAAAAAAAAACATTACACTATGGATTTTTCCTGGTTATATTTCCCCACACTTATATGAGGAATTTATCAACTCCCTTCCCCACCCATAGTCATATTACGTCTGCAGATGGGATCTCCCAGCCTGGGTGGGCGTCATATGATGTCCTCGGCTTCCTGAGAACACAGATCCACGTCCTGTCAGGGGAGAGGAGACAGATCATGTGTTCCTAGTATATAGGAACACCGATCGCTCGCCTCCCCTAGTCAGCCCCTACAGGTAACACATTTAACCCAATGATCGCCCCCTAGTGTTAACTCCTCTCCTGCCAGTGACAGTAATCAGTGGATATTTATAGCACTGATCGCTGTATAAATGTCAATGGTCCCAAAATAGTGTCCAAAGTGTCCGATCTGTCTGCTGCAATGTCACAGTCACGAAAAAAAAACCATAGATCACCGCCATTACTAGTAAAAATTATAAAAATGCCATAAATCAATAACCTATTTTGTAGGTGATATAACTTTTGCCAAACCAATTAATATACACTTATTGCATTTTTTTTAACCAAAAATATGTAGAAGAATACATATTGGCCTTAGGCAGGGGTGTCCAAACTTTTTTCAAAGAGGGCCAGATTTGATGAAGTAAACATACATGAGGGCCGACCATTTTACCTGACATTCTTTGAACCATTAAAATTCGGTCTAAGTGTGTTCGTCTGAGCACTAATACATGGGCCAACAATAATTCTCTTGCCTTTGTAGGTGTGTGTGGTGAAGAGATGAGCTTGGACATTTATTACTTGGATACACTGTATGTATCTCTTTTGAGGCCCCAACGAATCCACGAGCGCCGCTCAGGACTAAGGATGAGCTTGGGTGTGTTATTTGGATATACCGTATTTATCGGCGTATAACACGCACAGGCTTACCATTGCCATGAATGCAGCCTTAACATTGCAACCTCACATGTCCCACGCATGCAGCCTCACCATTGCAATCAATGCAGCCTCACATGTGCCATGAATGCAGCCTTACCAATGCAGCCTCACATGTCTCCCCGAATGCAGCCTCACATGTGCCATGAATGCAGCCTGATTGATGCCCATCTGCAGCCTCGGAGGGGACGAGCGCCCAACAGATTACAAACAGGAGAATCTCTTGTTTACTAGGTTACTTCTTTAATACAAAGTCCCGCCTCCTATGATAGACAGAACATTCATCCAATGGCATCCCAGGATTACAGATGCCGCTGAGTAAACAGGAGATTCTCTTCATGTAATCTGACGGCGCTCGTCCCGCCCCCTCCCTGTCCCCTCCGAGGCATCACAGATAAATACGGTATATATCTTTTGTGGCCCTGGGGGCCATAGTAAATCACCAGGGGGGCCGGACTTTGGACATGCCTGGCCTAAGGTGATAAAAATTGGAGTGGAGTTTCCATCTAAAAAATATTTTTGCTTTATAGTTGACATGAGAGCAAAAAAAGAAAAAAAATGTTTTACTCACCTGGAAATGCCTGTTGCTATGCGGTCCCACATAATCTGCCCTCGGATTCACCAAGGATCCTGACGTCAGCTCCCTCAGCTCCTCCAAACGCTGATGCATTTCCCAGGATGCAGTGCGCTTCCCCTAGGGCAAGAATCGCGTTACTTCGATACCAGAAGTGACACGATTCAATGAATGCATGTTTTTTGTTTATGGATTGCCATCACAACAGCGTTCACTTATGTCGCCACCGCTCGTTGTGATGGCAACCCAAGTGGTTGACGGCACGGCGCTGCTGCTATCTTGCGCATGCGTGAGAATGGGGCGGCCCGTTCAGGCTCGTCACCAGAGGAATCCCGGAAGCTTGTGGGCTTCACAATGCCAACTGTCTGGAGACTGGAATAAAAAGTGTTTGTTCGCTATAGTCTGCGGGACGGGGGCGCATTTTTACCCAGTAAGTGACCCTATGTGTGCAACTATACAGACAGATGAAAGGACATACTTTAAAAAAAATTATAAATGTGGTTGGAACCCCGCTTTAATTTGGGTACAGTGTTGCATGACCACGCAATTGTCATTCAAAATGTTACAGTGCTGAAAATTGGCCTAGGCAGGAAGGGGGTGAAAATGCCCTGTATTGAAGTGGTTAACCTACCTGCTGGAACCATAAGAGGGAAGAAAACAGCTATCCATAAACGACTGGAGGATTGCAAGCCCTTTTAATACAGGGGTTTAACCCACTTTAAGTTTGTGAGTGAGGGCACATAAGAAGGGGAGCACAGCACTTTATTTAAACCACTGGCACTGGAAGATAATAAGCACTTTAAAGGGCTTTTTTTTTTATATAGATGCACAGATCAAATATACCAATTTAAATGTATATATCAGATATTCTATATCATACTCTAATAATAACAGACAACTGTTGGGGGTGTACCCTTTTGTCAAACATGTTTCCACAATGCTAATGGTGCCAATTTTTATTCTGTGCAGACCATTAAGCTCTGGATGGTTGTTTGCGACATTACTACTTGTGCAACACATCCCAGAAGTGCAAACCACTGGGTTGCTGTGGAAAATACTCCCCACCAACCAATGCCGGGGTGGCAAATCAATGTTTTGGTGTGTTGCAGAGGGCACCGCATACCACAAACTACAAAACAAGTTATACTACTGTTTTTCCTAATAGGATGGTGCAAAATTTATCGAAAGATATTTTTTTTTGCAAAAAGAACGTATGACATTTTTTGATTCAGCAAGAGCATGCAATGCCTAACTGCAGCAAGCAAGGCTACCAAGCTATTGGCATGCATCAAAACTAATATGGGAACTCAGTTATGAGGAACAACTGCAAACATTAAACTTCTCCCTAGAGAAGGGATGTGTTAGAGGAGATACAGCAACATACAAATGTCTAAATGTTGTGTTGGAAATGTTTATACCTCACTTAAATGATTAATGATACATAAAAATAAGTGATTAAAACATTTTGTCTATATAAGAATTAAAACAAATGATAACAGTGCAAAAAGAGAAAACAATTACATTTATTTATACAGAAAAGAAACTTGTATTAATCCGATATTAGTAACAATAACATAAATGATACCACCTTTAAATCAAAGATGTTACCGATGATACACAGTAATACAAATAGGGATATTGCTATAACGGGCACAGCAGTAAATCAGGACAAGTTGTAGGAAAATAAGAGTTACAGATAAGATGAAGAAAGTTAAAGAGGTATATTTACAAAGAGTACTTCACCATGCTCCTCAGATCAGGTCATCATTCCTAGAGACTCATGACTGTCCCTCTGACTGCTTTATACCCCCCATGCCCCTACTCCCCCCCCCCTCCAGGTTCCAAAATCCCTGTGGCCTCATTGGTCAAGAGTTGCTTAAAGCCTGATTGGCTGCATCTGAAGGCTAAATATTAATTGGTTCTGAGTTGTCTCAGATCCCGATTGGCTGTATCTGAAGTCTAGTGGGCCTTCATGCTTCTCACATAAGCATTAGATTCTCTCTGGTGCCTTTCTGTCTATGATGTGTTAAGCAATCCCCTTTGATCCTCAGTTCACCAATTCCTACATTAGCATCTCCAGGGCCCTTGGCTAAGTGGTGACGCAAAGACTGCCCAGGCTCTTTACAAAACAAAAGGACAATTTAATCTAATTATCACTTGAAGATAATTTTAGAATATAAGTTGGCATCATATCACAAAAATATAAACATTCCAGTAAAAACATATACATCCGTTTTCGCAATGGTTCCCTTGAAGCTCCATGGTATAAATATGAAATGTTCAAAATATCCACCACAGTCCCCCCTAAAGTTTATTCTTGAACTTATGTCCTCCTTCAATGATTTTGAAGGAGCCCAGAAACCCAGACCCTTCCCCACACCACCACTGCCACTTCCTTTCTTGAACGTGCTGGAACCCATCAAGGTAGACCTGAAACAGTAAAGAAATACTGGTGCCTTTGAGACTTCACATCCGAACCATGAGTGTCTGTACTGCAATGTTTCATCGCCCCTTTGCTTTGGAAGAGCGGAATGCCAACATTGATTGCGGGATCCTGGCATATCTAGTCCTGTAACTTGGGAATATGATGTAAATGATTATAACGATTGGATCGGACCGTGAGACAGTAAGGCCGCGTACACACGATCAGTCCATCCAATGAGAACGGTCCGAAGGTTAACCGATGAAGCTGACTGATGGTCTGATGTGCCTACACACCATCGGTTAAAAAAACGATTGTGTCAGAACGCGGTGACGTAAAACACGATGTGCTGAAAAAAAAACAAAGTTCAATGCTTCCAAGCATGCGTCGACTTGATTCTGAGCATGCGTGGCTTTTTGACCGATGCTTTTGCATACTATCGGTTTTGACCTATCAGGTAGGCGTCCATCGGTTCAATTTTAAAGCAAGTTCTCTTTTTTTCTGACCGATGGGGCCCACACACGATCGGTTTGGACCGATGAAACGGACCTTCAGTCCGTTTTCATCGGTTTTTACCGATCGTGTGTAAACGGCCTAATTTTCAGCATGGTGAAGGAAAGTTCAGGAGTCTTATTCATGGCACCTTTGTCTCAAGAGATGACTTGGTTGTCGTTGCTTCCGAACAGTCGTGCATGAATACAAAAAGAGAAAGGAGAACATCAGTGTACAGTTATTGGAGGAATGCCAGACAGGAGCAGTGGTTTGGCCATTAAGACTATAAAGCAGTAGGTAGAATAGGGGAGGTAGAATTACATTAAGATATAAAAAACTTGAATGTCCAGGGATACTTTTGTTTCACTGGGTGTAAAATATGGTACTGGCGGGCAGGAATGCTCACGCGTCTTAAAACAAAATGATATGGCTGATGTCTTATCTTGCAAAGATGAATGATAGAAACCAAAAGAAAAACTTAGAGAGCATAATATTAAAGGAGGAAAGGAAGAGAGGTGAGTAATGAAGGAGAATAGTAAAAAAATAAAACAAAAATAAATAAAAAAAACTACAGATTCAATGCTGCTTCAACTAATATCTCTAGTTTACCTTCTACTTTAGATTGTTAAAAATAGCATTGAGTCAGTATTCAAAGATCTAATACCTAGTTGCCCTGACAACTTTGCTGACAGCGAGAAAAAAATATATAGTTCCTTAACAAAAAGGGCAACTCCTCTCTCATACTAGTAATTGGCAGTATTTTTACCGTCAGGTACATAGATATTAACAAAGAGAGAGAGAAAAATGTTAAGAATTTAGGTAAACCTGACTGCACTTTATTATTACAAATTGAAGAAGCTTATTGAAGAAGGATTTAGTATTGCTGAGTTCTGAAACTCTGAACAACTTTTCAAACAACCATGATTCCTCTAGGATGAACCCACTCTAAAATGGATCCCCATGGTACAAGCAAAAATCTAAAAAAATAAAAAGAACGTGAACTTTGCTTCTCAAAAATCAGAATTCTAAACATTCAAAAGAACAATGCATTATGTGTACTTTCAGATCTATGCACTAATCCCCCTTTCCGGTGGACAAAGTCTAAACCTTTTGGAACTTTCCCCACCTGAATGAAACGAAAACAATTATTAATAATGGATTTTTTTTTAAATGTAATAAAAAAAATTAAGTAAAACTACATATTTTTTTTAAAAGAGAAGTGTAAAATAAAAATAAAATGAAAAATAAAAAACTTTATGAAAAAAATGTATAAAATAAAATTTACAAAAATGAAAAGTTAAAAAAAATTCTAATGACATTTTTGAAAGAGGAAAAAAATGCAAAACAAAAAATTGGATATATAAAAAAAATTTAACATGACAAAAAATTTAAAAGAAGAGTATTTAAAAAAATATATAAAAAAAGCAATAACAATATAGATCTAGGGTTCTCTCTGCGCAATTCTTTGTACTAGTCTGGATTAGATCAGGCTTCTTCAGAGATTTGTTTCTGAGTTAGTGGCTTTTCTGTTCCTTGAGAGACGATACCGCGTTGAGGTGCACATTCTCATAGCTTTGGCGTTCATTCTCCTGATAGTAATGCACATTATTACTTGCATCAGGAAAAACAATAAGGCTACACAGATTAGGACAACAACATGGTGGAGCAAATTGTTCACGAAAGTGGTAGCGTTAGGGCTATACCCAAATAAACTTCCCCACAAGGAAATCTTAGCGTATGCATCTAAAAGGTGGGATACTTGGCTCAATCTATTTTGATCATGGGTGAGTCGTATGGTGGCTTATTTCTCAGCATCTCTTAGCACATTTAATATTTAATTCTGTTGTCCGAAATCTACTTGTCAAGCTGTTAACTCAGCCCCAAATCCCAGAGGAAGTTTCTGTAGATGTATGGGGGTGTCAGGTTTTCTATCAAGCCTTTTCTCTGGGCTAATAGGGGTACGTCCTTGTGTCTCTGCTATATCTATTCCAAGGACAGGGAAAGAGGTACAGTAGACTCCCTAAGGTAATGTACAACGCTGAGTACAGTTCAACCCATTTGCAGAATATGGGGCATCACTGGACATTTGATACCAAGCACCAATACCCTTGCCCCAAGTATTTTACATAAGGTTGGGACATTTCCTCGGCATCCATGAGACATGACTCTTCCTTGTGCCAGCATTGTTGTCCCATGATCCTGTCCTGTTTCCTTTGGCATAACACAACCCCTTCCCTTCTCCAGCACCCATCAGTATCAATCATTTGAGGTTGTCCGGACTGATAAACCATCAGATCATGATGGACTCAGTGGTGTAATACGGTAGAGCCCGATAGGATAATACCCAAATTAACTGTGGTATAAGCACGATATTTAGTCCCGGTGACTGGAATCAGGGATGAAACCATGCAAGTCAGGTTTTGACAGCAATGGAATTGAGTCATCCACCAATCCATATGGCTCATAGCAAACTTGGATACTACCCTACCTGCTTGTTGTCTCAAATTTAGTGGAAATTGTCCTGCTGAAAAAGAAGCAATCATTACTCTGAGGTCCTTCGACAGTTCTGATTGTACCTGGGTGCAAGATAAAGCAAGTTGGACGTCTTCCTGTACCCTGGATAATCCCGCTTTCAGTCCGGTGAACTTCTGTTTCATTTTCTCAGACAATGAGGCAGTAGCATCAATATGAGCATGTTGTATATTTTCAAGGATATGATTCTAGCTGCACCTAAACCCCTTTCCTAACAGGGGCCAACCCTCCTAGCTTGTTTCCGAGTACCTCTAAATCCATTGTGTTTAGGCTACCCATGGCAACACCCCCTGCTCCTAAGGCAGTCTCTATTGGGCCTCTCTTCGCTCTAATGGGGGAATATTCTGAATATCCAGATTGCATCCATTCCTTTAACATGTATACCTGATTATTTATGAAGGCTGCACACCGTTGATCCCATTTATTAACTCAGAATTTATATAGGGTTATCCTCCATGTATATAACATAAATTGCGTTTCTGTTAGTACTGTCCAGTGAGAGGAAAATAAAGGGATGACTAGATCTGCAGTCTTCACTATGGGGGCTTTACAGGAGTGTGAACTAATTTTTGCCGGCACAAGAACATCCAACTCGTTGGGTACCCAGACAACTGTCACACAGATCTTTTCTCGCCCTTTCCAGGTATACCAATGTTTAGGATCAATAACTGGGTTACTGTTTCCGGGGAACATGTCATCACTCTTAAGCTTTGTCATTTGCATAAAGGTCCAACAGCGTTCGTCAAATGCGTTGCAGAATGGCCACACAAATGGGCCATCTAGATGCAAGTCTAAATCCAGATCATATCCTTGGGGGTCCTACCAGTCTACAGTCATATGCACGCCTCTCATTTCTTCATTCATTGGCCTTCCATTCATCCACTCATTCACGCTAGGCACCCCATTGCATAAGACATCCCACTTCCATGGGTTTGGACTGTTAAAAGCCAAGGACTGATTTGAGGGCCAGTAAGCTGTGTCAATGAAATAGTGACCCTCTGTCTCGGGGACACAGGTATCCCCCATTACTTGCAACACAAAGGCACGTATGGACAGTCTTGGTGGTAAATCCAGGACCTCATACGGTTTGTTTTTTGCATCAGTCCTAATTTTTAAGATTACAGTGTTTGTATATTTGGCAGAGAGAGTCACATTTGCTCGTTCATATCACACAGCCTGATGGGCGTTACTACAATTCAACTGCAATACAACCTTTTTCTTTGACAGGTAGTTTAGTGGATGTGTCTTTCTATCATAGGTGGGATGTTTAGTGATCAGAATCTCAAGGGTTCCCTCAATGGGGTGGAAACACTTGTCCAATAGTGACCCTTGAACAAGTTCTGGGAAATCATAATAGTACCTCTTATGTTCTTTGTCTTCCCCCTGATCACCCTTCATAGTTCTCCCCTGTGGGATCTTTTGGATATAATTTGCTGCTTTTGCATTTTATCCTCCATAGATCTGACCCATTCGTTAAATTGATTATGGACATTTCATAGAATTATATATGGGATATACTGTGCTGTGCAAAAAGTGAACACAAAAATTAGCTGCCAACACAGCTGAGACAAAGCAAAAACTGGTGAATATGAAAAAGTGTGAATATGAAGCGCTTATTTATGTGAAAAAGTCAGTTAACAACACATATCAAATGTTGCAAGCATACATATATATCTTAAAGAGGGGTTCACCCTATACATTTTTTTTTCTAGCATTAAATTAAGCGTAGTAGCGCGAGCTACAGTATGCCTTTATTTATTTGTTTTGTCCCGTACTCACTGTGTAATCCTATAGTGAAGACTCCACGCGGGGAATGGGCGTTCCTATCCAGAGGGAAGATGATTGACGGCCGGCTCTGGCGCGTCACGCTTCTCCGGAAATAGCCGAAATAGGACTTGGCTCTTCACGGCGCCTGCGCATAGTCTGTGCGCAGGTGCCGTATAGCGCCGTGAAGAGCCGAGACCTACTCCGGCTATCTTCGGGGAGCGTGACGTGCCATAGCCGGCCGTCAATCATCTTCCCTCTGCATAGGAACGCCCATTCCCGCGGGGAGTCGGAATCTTCACTATAGGATTAAACAGTGAGTACGGGGCAAAATAAATAAATAAAGGCATACTGTAGCTCGCGCTACTATGCTTAATTTAATGCTAGAATGTTGTTATTGTGGGTAAACCACCGCTTTAATTTCAGTGACTGAGTGTGATCCATGAAAAAAACAGTCCAAAAGTGTAGAAAAAACTGCAAGGTTGAAATGGATGTGACCCTGTGAAAGGATAGAGACACCACCACCGATTTAAGGAGGAGGCTTACCAGATGGTGTTGACTTGGTGAGGTTTATACCACCCAAGTCAAAACAGGCTTATATAAATCAGTCAGCAAGATGTATCCAGCTGGTCCTGAATCCACATATCAGTCAGCACCGCAAATTCCAGTAAACACCAAAAAGTGTAAATACATGTAGTAAATATAAGGGGATAGGGAAAAGGGGATTGCAAGGGAGCCACTAGTGTTTAAGCGGTGAGTGTCAGCACTTAAAATTGATCATATGCCCGGTTGGGTGCTGTTGCCGTAACAAAACAAAAAAAAAGCTAAAGTGATGACGAAACCTCGCGGTCGGCCACTTGGGCTCAAATTTATAAAACCCCACTAATGTCCATCTTGCCGACATCTCACTTCTGAATGCTCTCACATAAAAGATATAAAATAAAATAAAAATTTCCAAGTACATGACTTAGGCTTTAGCAATATTCATACCTTGATGTTAATTCCTTTTGTTTCCTTTTTTTTTTTCCTCCCCCATTCTTCTCCCTAATTTTCCTATTGTGTCTCCTTCCCATTCCAAACCCCCCCCCTCCCTGTTCTAATTTACGTATAGTCTCCCCCTGTTTTATCCAAGTATGAACAAATTACTAGGTGTGTAATTTTTTGAAGTAGCAGGTCCATTTTCAACCAGAAGTACTGCTGTAAAGTGCATTTAACTTCAGCAGAAATATTTGTACTTCTTTTTGTTTATATTTGCTATCTACATAGCATTACTCATAATGGTCCTGTTACATAATCCAATCGAATTGCATAGACTGTTTACAAATCACGGATTCCTAGGAAAAAAACTCCAAGATGGGAATTGAATCTACTTACAACCAATCAACAACTATTTCTTTTTTTGTTTTCCTGATGATGACCACCAGTTGTGATGCACGTATATATGTGCAACCCGGCCGGTGATTCGATACGTCCGAGAAGAAGCTACGCCAATGAGCTAGGCGAAACGCGTTGACATCATCACCCGGCGCGGTCACATGACGTTAGTGCGCATGTGGGAAGGACGTATGCGGAGCATGGTGGAGATCTCGTAAACACCAACCACCTCAATTCAAGCCGGAGCTTTTTCCAGCACCCGAGACAGAACTGACCGGCCAAATCTCCAACTAGGCAGACCCGGTCCATCTTCCCCTTTCTCTCCGGAGAACCCACGGGACTCATACAGGTCATAGCTGAGAATCAAAAGATGAGCTGGACCACCCCCATTTAAAGGACCACGCATAAGAAGCCATACAGCTACCTAGAACTTACAAGCCTCGCTGATTCACAGAATCTTAAGCTGACAAGAATGTGGTAAAGTACATGCAAGCTTTAATTTGAAAGCACTTAACACTCCACTTATTGTCTACTCAAATATATGCTAAAAGGCTTGTTATTTTGTACAAATCAACACTAAGTATATGGTATGCTTCAATCACGCAACACTTTGCTCAATATCTTTGCTAATTACTAACAGCTTGACCCATAACATGCCCACTCAGTGATTTATGAGTGGTTTGATGATTAGATACTAACAACCAAATGATGGACTGTCTCTGTGCTATTTAACAACACTAATACTACTAATTTGCCCTGGCATACGACTTCCCTTGAACTACTTCAGTACCTACTAATCAGGACTATTGACAAACAGTGTCTGGGATACATTACCAATACTATCATCAATTGCCCTTGTTCCCTTTCTGATCAATTATGGGAACCAATCATCATCTTTTTTCCATTCACTTTTTTCTTGTACTGATATTTTTGAACAGGAATATTAACAAGTCGTTTTTCAGAGTAAGCTTACCACCCTTTGCTCCATCCCCCCATTACCCGCACGGTGTCCAGCAAGTTCACCAGTCAGCATTTTGGGCTATTGCAGAGGAGAGTACCTGGACGAAATTTTCCCAGGTACCATCATAATTCAACCCTGCTAACATCAATCATATTAATTATGCTGACTGAATTACTGGCTGAACACACACTCATCCGGACCGTGCTGTAATTTTTGTTTGTCTGTCTTTTGTTTGTCCCGTTTGTAGTTTATATATGGTGATCAATTGTTTATCTGATTACCTCAGTCTGAATACCATTCACTTACAGCTGTATGTTTGAACTTTACCTTGATACTACTAATAAATAATTTTGTACCTGGTAACCCTCGATCATTACCTGTTGCCTAAAGTAACTCCTTTAGGTCCATCTGTTGACCGCCTTCCCAATCCCCCCCTACCCTAATTTTTTGATTACTATTTTTGGTTACGGCAACAGCACCCAACCGGGCATATGATCAATTTTAAGTGCTGACACTTACCGCTTAAACACTAGTGGCTCCCTTGCAATCCCCTTTTCCCTATCCCCTTATATTTACTAACATTATTTTTTGATCACTAAGGTCATTTCTAGCAAGGCCACACATGCACTTCAATTACAGCTAAAAACTACCCTCACACCTCCCCTGATTGGGGATGGCCTTTGTACTGGGCGAGGAAATCGACCAAGAAATTAAGATAGCATTTCAGAGTGATACCCAGCACACTTTAGATCAGGACGAGGAGATAAAAAATACGTTTAAGGAACATAAAAAACTACTATTAAAACACTTGAACCGGAAATGGGATGTTTCCTCATTGGAAACCTACATCTCACATAGAATAATTCCGAGAGGCCTACGAGACAGAATTATACCTGCCGAACACCTACACACTGACACGTTCCTCCCTAAATGGAAGGAATTGTGCATAGAACATGGCCTGGCTGTGATGCGATTGATAGTTGAGGAGCAAAAACTCCAACTAGTATCCATACAGCAACAAATCCAAGCTAGTGCACAGGGACTAGAGGAACAACAGGATCAGGAGGAGTTTACCAAACAAAATGACCAATTAAAAAAGGAAATTGAGAAAGCACAATTAAGTCTGAAAATAACAAAACAGGGAAAGTATAGACGGGATGTAGCCGACTTTGAAAAAGACGAAATATTTGACCTTACGATACATCGTGGTAGGAGCAAATCTAAGGGACGTGGTTCCCGACCTCAATCGAGACAACGCCGTAACAAATCACAACAGTCATTTTTTTAGATCAAAAAGGGGAGGAGTCGGAAATTCTTCCGACACAATCCCCAAAATCAACTATTCCCAAAAAAAAAAAAAACAACTCAGGAACGCTCCTATACCAGGAGCCAGAGGAAATGATAGGTGAGTCTAAAAGACACCAAATACAGGAATCAAGTGACCTTAAGGTCATTAACCTCTCAAATTTTCCCCTGACACCAGATCACTTAAAATTACTACAAAAAGGAATGTCCTTCTCTCCAGTAACCAACATGGACGAATTTACCGTCTTCAAGGACATTACACTTTTCTTGCGTAAAGTTTTCTTCCGTTCGCTATACACACATACGGATTCAATAACTGCAAATAGGGGCAGAAGATCAGAAAATACTGGACATTTTGAATTCCCTATTAGAAGAGAACTACACGCCAGATGAGGTACCCCTGGAATCCATACGACACGTTAATTTAAGAATCAAGTCCCTAAAAATGCCTCCAATATCAAAGAATAGATGGTTACACCTATTCTTGGATATGGTCCAAACGGATCTGGAAAAGATCGATTGGAACAGCAAATGAACTGACAACTTAACCCCGGGTGAACAACGGGCTTTAAAGGAATTGCAGGATAACAAAAAGATTGTAATTAAGAATAGTGATAAGGGGGGTAACGTTGTTTTACTTAATCAGGAACACTATGAACGAGAAGCCAAGCGCCTACTCAGTGATGAAACCACATATCAAAAACTTGAACATAACCCCCTCCTCACTGTTGTTAAGCAATTGAATTACAAACTAAAATTGGCCAAAGACGAGGGTCTCCTAACAATGAAGGAATTTAACTATTTGCAAATACAGGATTACAACATTCCAACTTTCTATATAATTCCGAAAGTACACAAAAATCTAACCGAACCGCCAGGTAGACCGATAGTGTCCGCTTGTCAAGGCCCTCTGGAACGCATAGGCAAATACCTTGACCTGTTGCTAAAAGAGATGGTCACCGAACTAAAATCGTTCGTTCAGGACACTCAACATGTGCTGGCCAAACTCAACGGCCTTGATGCCTGTGACCAGGTAGGGGAGACCCTACTAGTTGGTATAGACGTGGAATCACTGTACACGTCGATACCACATGATGTAGGTATCCTGGCCGTTGAAAGTTTTCTAAATTCCACTTTCCCCACATCGGGGGCACAGAACAAATTCATTATTGAGATCCTGGACTTCGCTTTGCACAATAATTTCTTCCAATTCCTAAACAAATTCTACCATCAGTTCAGAGGTACCTCGATGGGGGCCGCCTGGGCACCCGCCTACGCTTGCCTCCATCTTGGACTTTGGGAGGAGGTTGATGTATACACGTCGCCACTGTACCGCCGCCATGTAAAAGTGGCGATACATTGACGACGTGCTGATGCTGTGGCGGGGATCCGCAGAACTGTTCATGGCGGAACTGAACGAAAATGATCGTAACATACGGTTGACATACACTTTCGATATGGAGAAATTATCCTTTCTCAATCTCCGTATCACAATTAAACAGGGACAACTCAATACCTGTACATTCCGTAAGGACACAGCGGCAAATAATTTGTTACATGCCACCAGCCATCACCCACACTGGCTAAAAAATGGCATTCCCGTTGGCCAATTTCTACGGATAAAAATAAATTGTTCCAATGCACAAGATTATCGCCGTGAAAGTGAGGAACTGTATGTAAGATTCCGTGAACGTGGGTATTCCCACGGTCACATTAAAAAGGCCAAGAAAAGGGCGGCAATCCGCGATCGACTTGACTTGCTAACTAAAAAAAGAACGATTGACAAGTTCCCACAAGATTCCAGCGAACCAATCAGGATCATCACTCCATACGAATCCCAATGGGACCCGGTTCGCTCAATTCTGGAAAGACATTGGGGCATATTGAAAAATGCCCCTGTGCTGGCCCCCCTTGTAGGGGACTCTCCCAAACTTGTGGCAGGATGTGCCAGAAGCATTGGTGACATGTTGATTAAATCTGAATTCACTAGGGAGCCTGACTCATTCTGGCTATCCAACTATCCACGGACACTGGGCATGTTCCCATGTGGCAAGTGCCAGGTTTGCCCCTATGTACACAGAACTTCAACATTCACTGATGCATTAGGCCAGGGTTCTTATGAAATAAGAAATCTCATCAATTGTTCGACGATGCGTATCATCTATATGATCACCTGCCCCTGCCCCAAAACCTATATAGGTAAAACAAAACGATCACTTAAAATCCGGGTAGGTGAACATCTACGAGAAATTAATGACAAAGAGAAGATTCCTGAAAAGCCCCTAGCGAAACACTTCGCACTTTGCCATAACAGAAGAACAAAGGGCCTGACTGTGAAAGGCATTTACGCTTTAAAGCTACCAAATCGACGAGGAGACTTCGATCGTAATCTCCTCCAAAAGGAAAAATGGTGGATTTACCGCCTAAAATCCTTGGCGCCAATAGGCCTCAATTCAGAACTAAATTTACAGGTGTTCCTGGACCCCCGATATGGCAATAGTGCGTCTTGATACATCTCAATCCTCTACATTCAATATACACACACAGGATTTCTGAAAAACATCTACCAATCACAAGACTTGAAATTCTAATACCTTCCCCTTTTCTTATGTGCTACCTGTCCCCCTGATCTATGGACTAGGGGTGAGCTCATCTGACCCGCCGCTAAAGTGATGACGAAATCTCGCGGTCGGCCACTTGGGCTCAAATTTATAAAACCCCACTAATGTCCATCTTGCTGACATCTCACTTCTGAATGCTCTCACATAAAAGATAAAAAATATAAAATAAAAAATAAAATAAAAATTTCCCAGTACACGACGTAGGCTTTAGCAATATTCATACCTTGATGTTAATTCCTTTTGTTTCCTTCTTTTTTTCCCCTCCCCCATTCTTCTCCCTAATTTTCCTATTGTGTCTCCTTCCCATTCCAAAACCCCTCCCCATTCTAATTTACGTATAGTCTCCCCCTGTTTTATCTAAGTATGAACAAATTACTAGGTGTGTAATTTTTCAAAGTAGCAGGTCCATTTTCAACCAGAAATGTCAAGTGCATTTAACTTTAGCAGAAATATTTGTACTTCTTTTTGTTTATATTTTCTATCTACATAGCATTACTCATTGAGTACATAATCCTGTTACATAATCCAATCGAATTGCATAGACTGTTTACAAATCACGGATTCCGAGGAAAAAAACTCCAAGATGGGAATTGAATCTACTTACAACCAATAACTATTTCTTTTTGCGTTTTCCTGATGATGACCACCAGCTGTGATGCACGTATATATGTGCAACACGGCTGGTGATTCGATACGTCCGAGAAGAAGCTACGCCAATGAGCTAGGCGAAACGCATTGACGTCATCACCCGGCGCGGTCACATGACGTTAGTGCGCATGTGGGAAGAACGTATGCGGAGCATGGTGGAGATCTCGTGAGCATCAACCACCTCAATTCAAGCCGGAGCTTTTTCCAGCACCCGAGACAGAACTGACCGGCCAAATCGCCAACTAGGCAGACCCGGTCCATCTTCCCCTTTCTCTCTGGAGAACCCACGGGACTCATACAGGTCATAGCTGAGAATCCAAAGATGAGCTGGACCACCCCCATTTAAAGGACCACGCATAAGAAGCCATACAGCTACCTAGAACTTACAAGCCTCGCTGATTCACAGAATCTTAAGCTGACAAGAATGTGGTAAAGTACATGCAAGCTTTAATTTGAAAGCACTTAACACTCCACTTAATGTCTACTCAAATATATGCTAAAAGGCTTGTTATTTTGTACAAATCAACACTAAGTATATGGTATGCTTCAATCACGCAACACTTTGCTCAATATCTTTGCTAATTACTAACAGCTTGACCCATAACATGCCCACTCAGTGATTTATGAGTGGTTTGATGATTACATACCAACAACCAAATGATGGACTGTCTCTGTGCTATTTAACAACACTAATACTACTAATTTGCCCTGGCATACGACTTCCCTTGAACTACTTCAGTACCTACTAATCAGGACTATTGACAAACAGTGTCTGGGATACATTACCAATACTATCATCAATTGCCCTTGTTCCCTTTCTGATCAATTATGGGAACCAATCATCATCTTTTTTCCATTCACTTTTTTTCTTGTACTGATATTTTTGAACAGGAATATTAACAAGTCGTTTTTCAGAGTAAGCTTACCACCCTTTGCTCCATCCCCCCATTCCGCATCCTTCCCCCATTACCCACACGGTGTCCAGCCAGTTCACCAGTTAGCATTTTGGGCTATTGCAGAGGAGAGTACCTGGACGAAATATTCCCAGGTACCATCATAATTCAACCCTGCTAACATCAATCATATTAATTATGCTGACTGAATTACTGGCTGAACACACACTCGTCCGGACCGTGCTGTAATTCTTGTTTGTCTGTCTTTTGTTAGTCCCGTTTGTAATTTATATATGGTGATCAATTGTTTATCTGATTACCTCAGTCTGAATACCATTCACTTACAGCTATATGTTTGAACTTTACCTTGATACTACTAATAAATAATTTTGTACCTGGTAACCCTCGATCATTACCTGTTGCCCAAAGTAACTCCTTTAGGTCCATCTGTTGACCGCCTTCCCAATCCCCCCTACCCTCATTTTTTAAATATATGTAGTCTTGTTGGAGCCAGTAACAGTAACAACATAACACACGTAATGGGGAAAAAACTCATATAGTGTGATACCGTACAAGGTAGTATTTATTAAAAAGATTAAAAAAATGAACACTCACATTTAGAAGAACATCATAGGCATATAACAAAGTGCAAGAGCGATGTATGTGAATGGGTCTATCCGACGCATTTCAACTAAACAGTCATCATCTGGGGTGACATGGACATTTCATAGGTCTCTGTATCAAGATCTACAAACATTCTCTTGGTAGATTGACTGTCATTTGATTTCTCAGGAAAAATTCCGGGGATGAGGCATTCCCCTTTCTTGGGGTCCCAATCCCCTTCACACAAGGCAATGTCCTCATCTATGTGATAGGTGACATACATTATGGTGTCGGGGCTATCTTTCACCACCCGCTGTATTCGTTCCCACTCATGAAGATTGGCCATTTCGTATGTAAGACTGCAAAGCCTATCTAGTAGATTGTAAATAAAATGGTAATCAAATAGACCTGCCCTCTTTTTTTTTCTCAAACAAAGGTTTTTATTGAGCATATGTAAAAAAGAAAACGGTTTACAATTTCCAGAGCATTGTCACATTTAAATTCCCATGGGAGAATACATTTATAGCAAAACAGTGCACTTCAATCACATCCCCGCAACATAGTAGGTTTCCCTGCAATCACCCGCCTCCCTCCCCCCTCCAGGGCGTGCACAAGTGTTCCCAATCCGGCTGGGCGCAAACCTAGAATATCCTGTAGTTCACTAGATCTATCGGGGCAAGCCCCGGAACATCAAGCCACTGGGCCCATAACTTCTCATATTTGCCGCTTGTCCCCCGTCTCTGATACACCACCTTTTCCAACCTCAAAGTGACCCCCATTTGTTTAATCCATTCCTGCACTGTAGGTGGTTCAGTGTCCTTCCAGTGTCTCAGTATCACCAGGCGAGCTTGGAACAGGGCCCTGCCTATAGCCTGTCTGGGAACTTCCTCCATCAGGAGACCCTCAGTGATCCCTAGGAGACACGCCTTGGGCTCCAAGGGAACCTGGGTCTGAAAGGCCCTGTTAATCGTGTCAACCACCCCCGTCCAATATAGATGGAGCTTCGGGCACCGCCACAGAAGGTGGATGAGATCTCCCCCCAGTCCCATCCGTGCCAGCCTGGCCGGCGTGTAATGAACCCGTAAGAGGATGTAAAGTTGCGAGAGTCTTTGTGCCACATTCAGGGAGCATGCGGGAATCGCCTGCAAGGCCTCTTCCCACTGCTCATCCTCGAACGCTCCTACATCCTGTTCCCACCGCGCCACCGCCCTGAGAGGGGCACCCGGCAGGAAGAGGTTTAACAGCATAGCATAATAACTGGATATGAACCCTTTGTAGGTGGACACTTCGAACAAGTAGTTAAAGAGCGGGGCCGCGTCCATGGACCATTTATCATCCTCCCTCTGAGCATCAAATGCATGTTTGAGTTAAAGGTAGTAAAAGTGCATGGACGCTGGAAGTTGAAAGTCAGCCCTGAGCTCAGCAAAGGACCTCAACCAGCCCGCTTTAACTATGTGCGATAAGAGGGACACCCCATATTGTTTCCACTTCAGACCATACGGTAGTTTTGCTATTTCTCAGTAGTATAAGTTGTCCCATATGGGGCTGTATTTAGTGAATCCTGTCACCCCCTGCATCATCCTGACCTTGTTCCAAACCTTTTGCACAAGTGCATATGTGGGGAACCGTTTGTTGGATTTTGCGTACTGCAAGGCCTCTAGTCCCTCCATCACTTCCCCCCCGGTCGTGAATCTGAGCAGCCGAGCCGAGGAATCCCTCAGGTTCAGCTGGAGATCCTGTTGGGGGCCTAACACCCTCGCAATGTGTTGCGCCTGGGAGGCCAAATAATAGAGCCAGGGGTTGGGCAATGCCAATCCGCCGGCCTCCTTTGGGCACTGCAGTTGCTCAAGTTTAATCCTGGGGGGTTTCGTTAGCCAAATCAGAGAGCGGAAAATAGAATTAATAATTCTAAACTTTTTCAGAGGGATAACCATCGGGGAGTTATGTAATATGTACAATAATTGAGGCATTAGAATCATCTTTATCAAGTTTACCCTCCCTACTGGTGACAATTTAAGCTTGCTCCACACCTTTACCCGGTCCCTACTGCGATTAATCAAGGGGGTGAGGTTTATTCTAACATAATCTAGCGGGCATGCGGTAACTTGAATACCAAGGTATCGAAAGGATTCAGATACTGGGATGTCCTGTATAGTGCTTACGGGCGGAAGTGGCCGTCGATCAAGCAGAAGCAGAGAGGACTTAGTCCAGTTGATGGTCAGACCCGAGTATACGCCGAACCGTCGCACCACATTCATGGCCTCTGTCAGCGACGCAGCCGTGTCCCCGAGAAGCAACATGGTGTCGTCCGCGTACAACATAATTTTCTCGTGCAGGTCTCCAAAGTGGAATCCTTGGATCAGAGGATCCGTCCGAATCAAGGCCGCGAGGGGCTCAATGGCCAGGGCAAAGAGGAGGGGCGACAGTGGGCACCCCTGCCTCGTGCCCCTGTGTAAATTAAACGTGCGCGACACTCTGCCACCCTCCCTGATCGCCGCCACCGGGGACGAGTATAGGAGCTGGACCCAAGAAATGAATCCCTCTCCAAACCCAAATTTCCGCATCACTGCCCAGAGATACTCCCATTCGACGCTGTCAAACGCCTTGTGTGCGTCGAGAGACCGCAGAGCTCTGTCCCCCATGTTGTCCGCCTGTGATTGCATGTTGAGAAAGAGTCTCCTCAAGTTTATAGCCGTCGATTTCTGCGGCATAAACCCCGATTGGTCAGAATGAATGATGGTGGAAATGGCCCCATTCAGCCTGACCGCCAGGACCTTGGCGAGAATCTTTACATCATTCTGCAACAGGGAGATTGGTCTGTAGGATCCCGGGTCGAGCGGGTCTTTGTCTGGTTTCAAGATCAGGACAATATTCGCCCTGGTCATAGATGTAGGAAGAGTACCCACCTCCCTTGCGGCATTAAACACCTTCAAGAGATGTGGCAGTATCAGTTCCCCATACTGTTTGTATATTTCCGCAGGGAGACCGTCGTCTCCAGGGGCCTTCGAATTAGGAAACAGGCTAGTCGCTGCTTGCAATTTGCCCAGTGTCAGGGGGGCCTCTAGCATCTCCCTATTGGCGGCCGACAGTTGTGGCAGTTGAACTGGGTCCAGATATTCCCCCAGTGAGTCCAGAGAGTATGTACCCCTGGAGTCATAGAGGGAAGAGTAAAACCCGACCAACTCCGCCAGGACCTGGTCAGGGGAATTCGTCACTCCTCCGCCAGAGGCGCGCAGCGCCCCTATGGAGGGAGACAACTGCTGACCGTGGGCAATGGTGGCCAACATGCGGCCCGTATGTTCACCCTCCTCATAGAAAGCTGCCCTCTGAAAAAATCGTTTCCTCTCTGCCCCCGAAGTCGTGACCCGGTACAGAGCATCCTGCGCCGACAGCCACGCCTCCCTATTTGTGTCTCAGGGGTCAGCAATGAATGTGGCCTCAAGGTTCTCCGCCATCCTCTCTACCCCCTCTCTTTGTGCATTTGTCCTTCCCTTAATGGCCTGGATCTCCGTAATAAACAAGCCCCTCAGGACGGCCTTAAAGGCCTCCCAAGTGACCGCTATATTGTCAGTGTCATTGTGTATACGCCAGTATTCCTCGATGCGGGCCTCAATGTGCTCATGTGTCGGAAAAAGGCTCAACCAGAAGGCGTTCATCTTCCACGGGGCCTTGGCCACCGTAGAAGGGGGACGCACCTCCAAGGATACTATGAGCGGGGAATGATCCGAGACACTTCTCAGACCATACACCACCTCTGAAACATACCTCTCGGCAGCATGTGAACATAAACATAGGTCTATCCTAGACAGGGATGAATGGCTTTTGGAAAAACATGAAAATTGTTTGTCCCCGGGGTGTCTAGCCCTCCAAGGGTCCCTCCACCCCACCTCCTCCGCCAACTTTCTGAGGGCCGTTCGTCGTGTCCCCCTCCCAACCCCACCTGGCGGATGTTTATCCACCAGAGGGTCCATGTAGCAGTTGAAGTCCCCGAAGGCAAAAAGTGGCACCTCCGGGAACCGCACCTGAAACTGAACCAACGCCCTTAGTACCTGGTTGTTGTAAGGGGGTGCACATAAACAAAAGCAAGGATATATTTAAAGGCAGACAGCTTGCATAAAAGAAAAACATATCTCCCATCAACATCTATATCAGCATGTATTTCTTCATAATCCAGTGAACTATGCACCATCACACTCACACCCCTCGAGTACGAGGTGTGAGTGGAATGATACGCCTTACCCACCCACCGATACCCCAGACAAGAAACAGAGTCAGGGGTCAAATGAGTTTCCTGGAGGGCACATATAGCAGGCAACTGTTTTCTCATCAAAGACGATACCATAGTCCTCTTCAGCGGGTCCTGCAGTCCTCTAACATTCCATGATAACACAGTGACCGCCGCCATCAGGGAGGTTGTTGCACATCACTGGACCGGGAAAAAACTCCTCCACCCCAACCACCCGCCACCCCCTCAATAGAAGAAGCTGGGACAGGCATCCGGGCTCGTACTAGGTATAGGTTAATCATCCAAGTGCCAAGGCAAAAACTTGATCTCCCATGAGAAAAAAAAGAAAAGGGCAAAGAAAAGTCAAAAAAAGCTCTGGAGTAAACTAAAAATAAGGTAATGAACTGAGATACACAGCCGTGCATCAATACGCCCCGAACCTCTCTTTCGGTGCAGGCCAACCGCCTGTAGGGGGTGTGCACCCATCTGCCCGCAGGCCCTTTGTAAGCTCAAACTGTGGGGCACCAACTGGCAACCCCAGAAACCGTGGGACAACAGGTCCCTGCATTCTTCCAGGTGATCAGCACCTATGGCTTCAGCCACAGCACTCCTCATTGCTGGGTGTGGCAATAACAGCATTTCCGAACTCGCATTGTAGAGCAAAAAGAAGAAGGATGTTGTGTGTTTCCGGCAGGTCCCTCATCCGAGGGGCAACATAGGCAGGGTATACACTGTTGAACCAGAATGTCAGTCCTCCTCCACCCGGGGTCTCCTAACCTGGCGTAGTGCCCCTTCATTAGCATCCAACCAGTCAGAGGCGTCAGCAGGATGTTCAAAAAAGTGAACCTGGCCATTTAAGATAACCCGAAGTCTTGCAGGATACAGCATGGCATATGGGGCCTGCACCTTCTGCAGGCGTTTCTTAATCTCTGTGAATCGAGCTCTGCTCTTCTGTACAGCGGCAGAAAAATCCGGATAAAATGAGACCCGGGTGCCATTAAACTGGACATTTTTCTTTTCCCTGGCCAGCCTCAGTATTATTTCCCTGTCTCTGTAATTTAAAAGACGGGCCAGTATCGGGCGAGGGGGGTTACCCGGCGGGAGAGGCCTAGTAGGCACTCTGTGGGCCCTCTTGACCGCATACAAATGTGTGAAGGCGTCCTTACCGAACACCTCGGTCATCCACTGCTCCACAAACTGTGTTGGGTCACGGCCTTCCACCTTTTCTGGCAGTCCTACTATGCGGACATTATTGCGTCTGAGACGGTTCTCAAAGTCCTCTGCGCGCATATCGACTGCCCTGGCAAGCCTCGAGGTGTTCTGGGCTTCTCTAATCAAAGGGGGTAACTTGTCTTCCAGATCACTAATCCTCCCCTCCGCAGCCGTGGTCCTCTCCCTCATTTTCTGTATGTCATGTCTGATCAGGCTCACCTCCTCCTCCAACTTCCAAATCTAAGTTGCAGGCCATTGACAGAGGCTGTGCATTTATTCACTGCTTTCAGTATGGCAGCAAGCGTGGGCTGGTCTCCCCCCTCCTCCTCAGGATCATTCGTGTCCCACTGCAGGCTGGAGCTGCTCCCAGCATGTTCCAAGATGGCCCCCGCTCCCTGGACATTCTCCCCCTCCTCCATCTCAGTGTCACTGAGGGGGGCACAGTCATCCATGGGCTGCACGCCTGCTTCCGGGGCTTTCCCTGCCAATTTTTGGGCATAATACCTCATGTCCTTGGGGGGGGGGTCCCCGGAGCCCTCCTTGGGCTTTTTCAGGGATTTACTCACCCCCTCCTTCACTCTGTCCCCTCCGCGCGCCTTCTGAGCTGATGGTGGGGCGGCGCCATCTTGGATTTCCATCCTCGGGCCGTCTTGCCTCTGTCCCCGGGTCATCATACCCCCCCGAAGCAGTCCGAGTAGAGCCGGGTGATGGGAGAACGTTCCCCTACCCTCCGAGGGAAAAAAAAACGGGTGTTTTCGGTGCCGGAAACCGGATAATAGCAGGATCAGTGCGGAGCTCTGTGAACCTGCGTCTGTTCACATGCCGTGCTGGCCACGCCCCCCAGACCTGCCCTCTTGATTTCCTACCACTGCGCTGGTTGGAAGAAAAATAGGAGAAATAGCTGCCACTTTTAAATATATGAAAAATGTGAATTAATATAATGACCACTAAACCCAAGATAAGTGTCCAAAATAAGCAGCGCATAAAAAATATTTTCCAAACATAAATATATATGTAAATACCTCTCAAATGAATAAATTTATCAGAAATACTATCAAAAGTATTATGAGTATGTAGAACCTGTGAAAATAGTGACAAGAGTGATTCAAACATAAAGTTCATAAATTATATGTGTTCCTTGAATCTTCAAATCTTCCACCACACCAAAGTGTTCAGTGAATCCTTCTTCCATCCAATAAAACACTCACCAGAACGATATGCCTAACACTCATGTGCTTCGGCATATAAGCATAAACAAAACCTCTCAGGTAGGTTTAATAGTGATGTCGCGAACCTAAAATTTTGCGTTTGCGAACGCGAACTTCCGCAAATGTTCGCGAACGGGCGAACCACCATAGACTTCAATGGGCAGGCAAATTTTAAAACCCACAGGGACTCTTTCTGGCCACAATAAAGATGGAAAAGTTGTTACAAAGGGACTAAACACCTGGACTGTTGCATGCCGGAGGGGGGTCCATGGCAAAACTCCCATGGAAAATTACTTAGTTGTTGCAGAGTCCATTTTTAATCCTTAAGGCCTCATTCACACTTGGCGGACTCCGCAGATCTCCGCTGAGCCGACGGATGACAAGCTTCTCTCTGCTCACTGAGCGGGGAGAGGCTTGTCGGGCACCGCTATGTCCTATGGAGCGATCTGATGAAAACGGACAGCATGTCCGTTTTCATCAGATCTTACCCGATCCGATCCGCATGGACGGATGGGGACGTGGCCCCCATATGTCTGTTTTTAGCGGGTCGGATCGGGTCGGATGTCAGCGGACATGTCTCCGCTGACATCCGGCGATGCATGGAGCTGCCGTTCAGGCTCTGTGACAGACGAACCCTGTGACGAGACCCTTTTGTTCAAACGGCTTAGTGTGAATGAGGCCTAAAGGGCATAAATCACCTAACATTCCTAAATTGTTTGGAATAACGTGCTTTAAAACATCAGGTATGATGTTGTATCGGTCAGGTAGTGTAAGGGTTAGGGTTACAGACAGTGTTAGGGTTCACAGTGACAGACCAAACTCTGACAGACCAAACTCCCCATTTAACGCACCGCAAACAACCGCAAACTCCCCATTTACACAAGGTTGGATACCAAGCTAGCCATGTCCTGTTCCTTGTCTTCACTGACGTCATTGAATGTCTCTTCCTCCACTCAGCCACGTACAACACCAAGGGTCCCTGAAGGGTGACAACAAGCCCCCTGGGACGCCTGCTGTGGTTGGTCTTCCACCTCCTCAAAGCCACCTTCCTCATCTGACTCCTCTTCTCCTCAACACAATATAGATGAGATGTGGCACTGGCAGGCAGGTGGGCACAGTTTACCCTATGAGGCAAAGACACCCTGGCAGACAAAAGACTACTATTTAGTATTGCAGTGAATTTTGTTTTTATATCTTATCAACTGTGCCAACACAATATAGATGAGATGTGGCACTGGCAGGTGGGCACAGTTTACATTGTGAGCCTGGGCCCCTTACATTACACAGCACCCCACAGCTCTGGGCCCATCTACATAGCACCCAGCACCACTGGACCCCTTTATATTACACAGCAGCTTGCACCACTGGTCCCCTTTATATTACACAGCAGCTTGCACCACTGGGCCCCTTACATTACACAGCACCCCACAGCTCTGGGCCCCTTTACATAGCACCCAGCACCACTGGACCCCTTTATATTACACAGCAGCTTGCACCACTGGGCCCCTTTATATTACACATCAGCTTGCACCACTGGGCCCATTACATTACACAGCTCTGGGCCCTTCTACATAGCACCCAGCCCCACTGGACCCCCTTATATTACACAGCAGCTTGCACCACTGGGCCCCTTTATATTACACAGCAGCTTGCACCACTGGGCCCCTTTATATTACACAGCAGCTTGCACCACTGGGCCCCTTTATATTACACAGCAGCTTGCACCACTGGGCCCCTTTATATTACACAGCAGCTTGCACCACTGGGCCCCTTACATTACACAGCACCCCACAGCTCTGGGCCCCTCTACATAGCACCCAGCACCACTGGACCCCTTTATATTACACAGCACCCTGCACCTCTAATCCAACTAAACTATACCGTGTATAAATATATGTACAACTCCTGGGATGTATATATATCCTCTGCCTAAGTCCAAAAAATGACACTCTCTCTCTCTCTATCTCTCTCTCTCTCTCTCTGTCTCTCTCTGTAAACCACGCAGCACAGATTACAGAGAAAAAAAAAAGCAGACTGATTGATTAGCCCTAACAAGGGCTGTTTGGGGTGCTGTTCTAACAGCAGAGACCAGATGAGTCTTTCAGGACTGGAGTACACTGGCCTAGCTATCGCTTTCCCTATAAAATCAGCAGCAGCAACACTGTCCCTCCTCTCACTAAGAATGCAGGTTCAGAATGAATCTAAAATGGATGCTGCCCTAGAGGTGGGAGGGTCAGGGAGGGAGGGTATGCTGCCGATTGGCTGGAATGTGTCTGCTGACTGTGAGGTAGAGGGTCAAAGTTTGCTCAATGTTAATTAATAGGAGGCGGGTCGAACATCGCATATGTTCGCTGGCGAACCGTTCTATACATCTCTAAGGTTTAACAGAAAATCCACTTCCAAACAGTGATATCCAGATTGCTCCGCATATAAGTAATGAAAAAAAGTGCACAATAGTGTAATACCGAATGGTCACTTTTAATAGAACACCATGCAAAAATCTTCAAACATTACACTCACAAAGTTCCTTAAAATCAAGCAGCAAATAATCCCCAGTTTCCTCAACCAGTAAAAGATGGTCACGGCGGACCCAAGATCAGCAGAATTAACTCTCACCACTCAATCGCCCTGTATGGATTCTCCGTTTCCTGGTTCAGCCTTCACACGTCATACGTCGGTTCAGATGCTCGCTGTGTAACCATGCCCCGACATGTTTTGTCACAAGGGACTTAATCATGGGATTGCCACACAGCTTTAGAGGCCCTCCCTATATACTCCCCCTTCTAATTGGTGGATCAGATTTATACCGACTGTGCAATTTATATTGGGAAACTATAGGTGGTATTGTCTTGTCATGATTGTCCCATGGAATGTTATTACATATATGTCAGTCAGTTGTGACATATAACATGGGCAATAATCTATGGGCCAGATTCACAGAAGAAGTACGCCGGCGTATCTACTGAAACTCCGGCGTACTTTCAAATTTGCCGCGTCGTATCTTTAGTTTGAATCCTCAAACCAAGATACGATGGCTTCTGGCTTCGATCCGACAGGCGTACGGCTTCGTACGCCTTCGGATCGTAGGTGCAATAATTCGGCGCCCGCTGGGTGGAGTTTGCGTCGTTTTCCGCGTCTAGTATGCTAATTAGCTTTTTCCGGCGATCCACGAAGGTACGCGCGGCCGTCGCATTCTCTTACGTCGGCTTTTCCCGGCGTATAGTTAAAGCTCCTATTTCGTGGCGTATAGATAGACTTGCCATGTTAAAGTATGGCCGTCGTCTTTTTTTTATGGCCGTCGTCGTTTCTTTTTGCGTAAGTCGTCTGTGAATAGGAAAGGACGTAACTCACGTCTACGTTCAAAAAATTACGTCGGGGCGACGTCATTTCGCACAAAGCACGGCGGGGAATTTCAGAACGGAGCATGCGCAGTACGTTCGGCGCGGGAACGCGCCTAATTTAAATGATCCACGCCCCCCTAACCGGATCATTTGAATTAGGCGGGCTTGCGCCGGAGGGATTTACGCTACGCCGCCGCAACTTTACAGGCAAGTGCTTTGTGAATCAAGCACTTGCCCGTAAAACTTGCGGCGGCGTAACGTAAATGTGATACGTTACGCCGCCGCAGATGTACCTGAATCTGGCCCTATGTGTTTAATTAATATTTTATACACATTTTTTATTTATTTTCAACATTATATATATGTATATTTATGCATATATGTATACGTTTTATATATATATTTTTGATTGAGCCATTTATCCATATACATAAAATTCACTATTTAATATAGAGTTTGGTAATATATTGTACCTGTGATGTATTAGAATTTTATAGGGCGCACCATAAAGATACAATATTATATACATGAGTATCTATGCCATTTTTAGAATTACATATAGAATGCTAATTTGGTTTTAACCACTTAAGGACCGCCGCATGTACATATACATCGACAGAATGGCACGTACAGGCACAATCACGTACCTGTACGTGGCTGCCTTCCCGTGGGTCGGGGGTCCGATTGGACCCCCCGGTACATGTGGTGGTCCGGTTTGCTGTGGGAGCGATCCGGGATGAGGGGGCGGCCATTGGTTTCTGGCCTCCCCCTTGCGATCGCTCACAGCGAATCAGATGCTTGCTCTTCCTGTGTAATGTAAACACAGGCAGAGGAAGCGATGTCACACTCCACGAGGCGGTCTTTTTGACCGGAGATCGTGGAGTGAAGACATCCAACGTGAGTTGCACCAACAGCACACTGACACAGTACGCATAGGCACACTTTTCACCCCCCCAGTCACCCCCAGTCACAGTGTCACTGATTGCAGTGATCATTTATTTACTGATCACTGCATTTAGTCTAATTTGTGACTGTAAAAAGTGTTAGGGACATTAGCCCCCTACCCCCCTAATAAAGGTTTAACCCCTTGACCCCCCCCCAGTTAACCCTTTCACCCCTATCGCCAGTGTCACTAAGCGATCGTTTTTTTCTGATCGCTGTATTAGTGTCGCTGGAGCCGCTACGTAGCCAGTTATTTTTTTAGGTGCGCCGCCAGGTTTTTATAGCATCAGGTACCCCCATACATTTTCTAATAAAGATTTTAAAACCCTTTGATTGCCCCTAGAGTTAATACGGCGGTGCCCTGATGCTATAAACAGCAAACTAGCCAGCGTCACCCATAACACTTATACGGTGATCACTGGTGAAAGGGTTAACTAGAGGCAATCAGGGGGTTAAATCCTTTATTAGGTAATATATGGGGGTATCTGACGCTATACAAAAACCTGGGGGCGAACCTAAATAACTAACTGGCTAACCAACGTCACCAGTGACACTTATGCAGTGATCACTGGTGAAAGGGGTTGAACTTGATGGACTTGTGTCTTTTTTCAACCTGACTAACTATGTAATAAGAAACATTTTGAAATTTCTTGTTACAATGTTATCCTCGTTACAGAGAATGTGAATTCAAGATTTTCCACTCATGAAGAACTTTATAAGCAAATTTCTTGCTTGGATCCAAATAGGTTTGAAGAAATACTGGCCTCTTCAGACATAATTCAGTTGAATTTTATAATCGGAAGCAATACTAGAGATAGACCCAGTTGCTCTACGTGAGGACCTAATTTCTTTTGCTTCCAGCTACAAAAATATTCGTAAAGGCCTGTTGAATGACAGTGATGATGAAGAGTGAAGAATTGGATTCAGATTTGGAAGAGAAACACACCAGCTCTAGTGCTGAGCCATCCACTTCTAGAGCTGTTGTAAAGAAGAACTCCTGCAAGAACTGTGTGTCCTGTGCTTTCAAACTTCTTTATCAGTACCGGCTGTGTTCAGTGGCCTTTGAGAATCTCTTCTTGGCATATAAATATATAATTAAACTGACTGGATCTTTTTTTGTGGATCTGGTATTCAGGTATTTCCTCTATCCAATATAAACACTGCCTCCCACAGACGTGTATAATACTGGGAGTTTGTTGCATTAGGTTAGCACTGGAATCTGGCTTTTAAATGCAAGGGGATATCACTATGCCTGTTATTAGTGGTTACATATGGTGTTTTCATACTTATATAAAAGTGAGACTCGCTTTTTTTTCTCTCCCTGGCCCCCACTCCCACATTTTAGGTCGCCAAGGTGCTACCATGGCATACAGCTTATTTTCCCCTCTCGGGATCGAACCGGTCACAGCGAGGTTGGGATATGGCAGCTGCTCTAGGCTTCCCCATGCTGGATGCCTTCTGCGGCACTCCGTGGGCGGAGCCGTGTTGTGGAGGCGCAACGTCATTTGGCGCATGTGCGGTAACTTCGTGAAGCCATTGGCGGTCATCTTGGTACTCCTCAGTAGCCCATCTGTTTAAAAGAAGCTAAATGCCTTCATTGGGGCAGCATCACTCATCAGAGAAACATCCCCTCAGCTTAGGGAGGAGTCCTTGGTCACATTGTTTGAGCTTTGTTTCATTATTGAGCCAGCCCAAGGTAAAATATCTGATTAACTAGTGGGAAGTGTTTTATCTATGCTCAGATAATTATTTATAGATCGTATACGTGTGTAGGCATTGGTACAAAGGTTCTAGTGGCAATCTTTTGCTCCACCTTAGGAGAAGATCCCGCACTAGCAAGACAATATATACGGGCCACGTCTCATCTCAGTGAAATGCTTAACGTGGTTCATCTGGCTAATAAACTAACCCGAAAGTCAGTTTTCTCCCAGCACGAAAAAAAAGAAGAAAAATTCTCCTTCCCCAACCATAGCCTGAATGAAGAAAGCTATGACAAACCGAGCAATATCAGCAACGGAGTGTCTGGTTCTCCTTGAGTCATTCTCCTCCTGCACCCCAATAGTACGGTGGGCACGGTTACATCCCTGCACTTTTTTCCTTGACAGTGGATTTTTTTTCTAAGGAAGGGATCTGTATCTCAGAAGATTCTATTTTTCAGTAGTAGTGAAGTTTATCCTATACTATAGACCCGCAATCGGGGGAATCGTTCCCATCCCTTGGTCTACTTCTACATCAGATGCAGGTCACCTGGATTAGAGTGCCACTTAGGGAATCAGTTAGCCCGGGACAGCTGGCAGTTAGATTCTGAAACTTCAGTTTCTAAAACTCTGAAGTCAGGTGCGGCTTGCATGCAATATCCTGCCTAGGCATCCTCTCTGAGCAAATAGGCAGCAAGTCAACCTTAACCTGTGCCCAGAACTAAGGCAAGAACACGCACATAAATAGGACACCATCCATCAAAATATTCCTGACGATACTCCGGGCCGAAAAAAATCTTGCCAGCCTGAAAGTGTCCGTTAGTCCAGATCTAAAAAAAAATAATAATTCATCTGTCGAATTGCCTATGAAGGAAAGTACCAGCCCCAACGGACGGTCCTTAAACCAGCAAGCTTTCCAATGGAAGGAAAAGGGGTAAATTCTGCGCTAATGGTTAAAAATTGATAAAAATGAATTGAAAGAAAAGCTGCAACACAGGAAACATGTGATGACCATGT
This sequence comes from Rana temporaria, assembly GCF_905171775.1. Lineage (NCBI taxonomy): Eukaryota > Metazoa > Chordata > Amphibia > Anura > Ranidae > Rana > Rana temporaria. The sequence continues at coordinate 69,386,798 of NC_053495.1, forward strand.
GAAAATAGTAGAAAAATTGGTATAGTTGTGCTAATTAGACTAACTAAGTGAATAGACCAAAAAATGGAAAACAATTATTGAAATACAAAAAGATGCTAGTGATAATAAAATTCACCATTTGTAAATGTGCAAAATAGTGAAAATATATAATACTGAAATACAGGAAAAACAATAAATATCTAAATAATATCTCACAAACATATATGATCATATCACATGTTCACATATCAATTGAGGATCAAATGTCCAAATAAACACGAGAAGTCCACAGATGCCACTGTGTCCGAAAAGAAGTTAGGGTGCAGACTACAAGGAATGGGCATCTGTCAACCACCACTAGGGATGAGCCGAACACCCCCGCGTTCGGTCCGCACCAAAACCTTCGAACGGACCGAACTTTCGCGCAAACATTTAGAACCCCATTGACGTCTATGGGACTCGAATGTTCGAATTCAAAAGTGCTCATTTTAAGGCCCAATATTCAAGTTATTGTTGGAAAACGTCTTTGTGAACCCGGGTCTTGCCCCAGGAAACGTGTATCAATGGAAAAAAAAGTTTTAAAAACTGTATTTTTTTCTGGAGCAGCGATTTTAAAGCCGGAGTTCACCCATTTGTAAAAAAAAATTTTTTCTCCCCTTAGCTTCCTGCTCGTTTTTACTAGGGGAATCGGCTATTTATTTTAAAATATGAGCAGTACTTACCCGTTTTCGAGCTGCATCTTCTTCCGTCGCTTCCGGGTATGGGTCTTCGGGAGCGGGCGTTCCTTCTTGATTGACAGCCGAACGTCGGTGCGGCTCTATACTGCGCCTGCGCACCGACGTTCGGCTTCTTTCGGAAAATCGTGACGCGATGGATGCGACCGTCGGAAGCCTCTCGGAAGCCTGTCAATCAAGAAGGAACGCCCATTCCCGAAGCCCATACCCGGAAGCGACGGAGAGGATGCATCTCGTAAACGGGTAAGTACTGCACATATTTTAAAATAAATAGCCGATTCCCCTAGTAAAAACGAGCAGGAATCTAAGGGGGAAAAGTGCCCTCTAAGGGTGAACCCCCGCTTTAATGATGCTTAAAGTGAGAAAAAAAATGCAAAATTCCTTTAAATATCGTACCTGCTGGGTGTTTATAGTATGCCTGTGAGGTGGCACATGTTTAGAACTGTCCCTGCACAAAATGAAATTACTATAAGAAAACATTTTTTTAATACTGCTTTAATGTAATGTTTGGTCCCTGCAATATGGAAAAAAATCATTGAAAAAAATAGCATGGGTTTCCCCCGCCACCACTCCCCCCAGGTCATTACAAGACCCTTTGGCCCTATATACTTTGAACAGCAGTATACAGGCGGTGCAAACAAGACAAGGACTGTAGGGTTGTTAAGTAGAATCTTAACCATGTCATACTTTGCTGCTGCATATTGCACAATTTCCTAAAGAGACCCTACATGACACTTGTGCCTGATGGGGCCATTGATGTTCCAGTGGTGGCCCGTGAGCCGGGCCATACAGGCTTGGCCCCCCAAAGCGCACGTGCTGTGTGGCAACAATGTGTCGATTATTTTAGGGGTGGGGGGGTGGCCATTCCAATGCCAGATCTTGGCTGGATATATTTTTTTGGGGGGAAAGAAAAATTCTAGAAAAAAGAGGGGTTGCCATCCGGGGCCCCCTTTGAACAAATTTTGTGAAGAACTCCTGTTCTCTGAAGGCCTCCATTATTTCTGCAAGTCAAAATTAAGCAAAAAAAGCTAATGTCAGTCAAGCCTCTTACTACTAAGCTTTCTCCCCATATCTAAACCACAAACTCATCCACTGATCATAAAGTCCAAAATCAAGTTACGTACCATCGTACTATACGATAGTTTCTTCCGACTCTTTCTAGAGACTGTGAACAACGTTTTCACTCACGCAATATCCCTTTATACACTGCGCATGCGAGAAGCTCTGCACGTTTCCCCGCCCCTGACGATCGTTCTAGTACTTGCCACGCCCCTTTTCGGTCAGTCAATGCAAGACAGTGAAGACACCATGGAGGACACACAGCAAGCTGCAACCTCAAGGCAGGAGCGAGGCCAGGCGGTAGCACACACCAGGAGCAAGAGGTATAAGGCCACCAATATGTCCTTTGAGGAGATGGTAGAGATGGTAGCAATCCTAAGGAGGGAGGACTACGATTGGGTTCTTGTAAGGGCCATGTTTGCAAAGAAAGTGAAGGCCCAGATCCTGGAGAATGTGCAGAGGAGTATCCATCAGAAATTCGGGGTGCAGAGGTCAAGGAAACAGTGATACAGCAGCGGCCATAGCCGCCAACTGTATCACTCGGCCCCGACCCCCGGCGCGCTGCATCATCCACTGTGATTGACAGCAGCGCCAGCCAATGGCTGCGCTGCTATCAATCCGCCCAGCCTAGCCAATCAACGGCCAGGCTGGGAACCGAACAGGAGGACGAGAACGCGCACAGGACTTTCGAGGGGTGATGTAAGTAAAATGGGGGCTCGGGGGGGGGGGGGGGGCGGTGCTGTTAGATGTTTTTTTACCTTAATGCCCCCTCACTCTGCTTCTCAACTCGCTGGCTGCATGGGAGAAGAGGTAAGAAGTCAGCACCCCCTGCTTCTCAATTTAATGTAAGATGTCATTTCCGACAGCAGAACACCCCCTCCCCCCGCTTCTCAACTTTCTTTAATGTGACATCTCACTGTCGTCAGCGCCCCCCGCTTCTCATTTTTAATGTGCCATGTCATTTTGCTTAGGGCCCCAGGGAGGTCAAGATCGGCACTGAGTGTTGGCCACAAGAACAACCTAGTTAGGGTGTCACACAGAGGTGATCCAGTGGATACTTGGTGTTTTTCCATGTAGGAAACCTGGCCAAAGATAGAGAAATGTAGCAGCTTTGGTAATGGATAAAATCCTGTGTTAAGCTTAGGAGGATTGTAAAAACAGACAATTGTACCACACTTAAAAAGAATGATTGATATTCCTCTTTCAGACCTCTAGGGCCAGATCCACGTACCTTGCCGCATGTTTCCGTCGGGCGTAGCGTATCTCTGATACACTACGCCACCGTAACTTACATTTTTTTTAATCCTCAAAGAATGCGCGCCGTAAGTTACGGCGGCGTAGTGTAATTTTGGCGGCGTAAGGGCGCGCAATTCAAATGGATGTGATGGGGGTGTGTTTTATGTAAATACGTCTTGACCCGACGTAAATGACGTTTTTTTTCAACTGCGCATGTGCCATCCGTGGGGGTATCCCAGTGCGCATGCTCAAAATTAAACCGGAACAAGCCAATGTTTACGACGGTGACGTCATTCTACGCAAAGCCCTATTCGCGAACGACTTACGCAAACGACGTAACATTTTCTAAATTCAACGCGGGAACGACGGCCATACTTAACATAGGATACGCCTCATATAGCAGGGGTAACTATAAGCCGGAAAAAGCCGAACGCAAACGACGTAAAAAAATTTGCCGGCCGGACGTACGTTCGTTCGTGGATCGCCGTAGCTAGCTATCGACGCGGAATTCGACGGAAACTCCACCTAGCGGACATCGTAAATATGCACCTACGATCCGACGGCGTACTAAGACGTACGCCTGTTGGATCGATCCCTCATTCAGTCGTATCTTGTTTTGTGGAGCAGACAAACCCACACAGACCCAAGCCCCACCCCCGCCGGATGTGCAGGAAGTGGAAAATGCCACCACATCAGGTCAGTGTCATACAGCACAGCTTCAGGTAATAGATATAGGCTTGCATAATTGTAATACATGGTTTGTTTCCAAATTTCAGGAGGTATTCGTGCTGTTGGGGGCGGATTGGACACCTACAGTGCCCAGGTCTTAATTGGGGAGGTGTTGTCCAGCAGGTCGGAAATTGAGGACATCCACATCTGCTTAGGGCAGATGAGAAAGAAAACACAAGCGGTGGAGCGAAAACTAAAGAATATAATGGATGTTTTGGGGAGGGTTTAAAAAAACTAAAAAAAGTTTTAAAGTTTTTCTTGGTTTTCTATGTTTGTTTGGCTTTATTTTTTTAAAGTGTAATCTCTATTTTTCTGGCTAAAACGCATGAACAATGAAAATTGCTAAAAAGTTGGTCATTGTTCATGCGTTTTAACCAAATATTTGTTAATTTTGTTATTGTCAAAGAAAATACACCAAAAAAAATATACAAGAAAAAAAAAGATATCTCAAAAAAAAAATGTCAAAAAAAAAATTGATGTTGACAAATATTTCTAAGCAAAAATATATTTCTTAAGAATAAAAAAATAAAATAAAAAAATAAAGAATTTCTATTAAGATATTTGTTGAAAAAATAAAAATGACACATTTTAATTGTGAAACAATAAATATTTTTGGATACTCAACAATGTGTGGCTTATTATTATATCAATGCTGCCTAAAAGAACAAATCTAGATTTGTGGTGTTTACATTGACAATGATGAGTATTTAGTACAGGAAAATAAACATGACACTATGATAACGTAGGAGAAAGCTACAATAAACTCAAATTAGAAAATAATCAAACAAAGAAAAATACTAGAACAGGGGAAGAAAAATGGGGCCTTAGACACTGGTGGCGGTGCCACAACACTGCAACCTCTTACAGATGCTCTAGTTGGAGCGAAGTAATAAGCCCTGCTGCTAAAAATGTCATCGGAAATTGTTATTACACGCCCTTGTTAAACAGGGGCAGAACAATTGGGCCTTAGGCACTGGTGGCGGTGCCCAGAACCAACAATGTTCTTACTAGCTATCAGCAAGATCATTGAGGAGGAAAAGGATATTCAGTCAGCAGCATAACAGGACAGTCACTCAGCATCAGCATAGGCAGTCTCCAAGGGATCTGACATTTCAAAAAAATTATTCAGTTACATCAGCATCAGGTGCTTGGTGGCTGGTGTTGATTCAAGTCTGATTAATTTTTATGAAGGTCAGTCGATCGAAGGAGTCGGTGGAGAGGCGCACCCTGTGATCGGTCACAAAGCCTCCAGCAGCACTGAATGTGCGTTCTGAAAGAACGCTGGATGCAGGACAAGCCAGTAGCTCAATTGCGTACTGTGCAAGCTCTGGCCAGTGATCCATCCTCAAGACCCAGTAAGCCAGAGGATTTTCGGTGGGGAAGGTGTCCAAGTCTGATCTTGCCCCTAGGTATTCCCGCACCATGTAAACCAGACGCTGGCGATGGTGGCTGGAACCGGTCATACCTTGGGGCTGCGGACTAAAAAATTGTCTGAACAAATCGGTCAGACGGCCACCTTCTCCACCACTCCTTCTGTAACTCACCGAAGCCTCAGCAACACGTTGTCCAGGACCAGGATTTGGTAATCCCCCAGGTTCTGGGAACGCGTTGCACAGACCCTTCTGCAAGGCCTCCCGAAGATGTTTCATCTTCTGCTCCCTCTGCAACGGCAAGATAAGCTCTGCAACCTTACTCTTGTAACGTGGATCAAGGAGAGTTGCCAGCCAGTAATGATCCCTCTCCTTGATACCACGAATACGAGGATCCTTACGCAGGCTTTGCAGGATCAGGGAGGCCATGCAGCGTAGGTTTGCTGAGGCATTCGGGGCACAGTCCTCTGGGTCACTGAGGATGACACGATCCGCAGTCACCTCATCCCAGCCATGTAAAAGTCCATGGGTTCCTTGGGACTGTAAGTGATTCCTTGAAGACTGCTGCTGATGCTGAGTGCTAGGCTCCACCTCCATGCTGCTGATACAATCATCCTCCTCCTTCTCCTCTTCCTGTGTGCTAGGCGGGCAAGCAGGACCACTGTCTAGATAAAGGGGGCCTTGAGAGGTAAGGAAGTCCACCTCTTCCTCCCTCTGTTCTGCCTCAAGGGCCCTGTCCATCATTCCACGTAACGTGTGCTCCAACATGTGAATAAGAGGGACAGTCTCACTGATGCATGCACTGTCACTGCTCACCATCCTTGCGGCCTCCTCAAATGGTGACAGGACAGTGTATGCATCCCTGATCAAGCTCCCCTGACCCAGTTCTGCTGCCATATTGGCACAGGTACTCATTGATGGCCCTCTGTTGCGTGTGCAGCCGCTGCAGCATGGCCAATGTAGAGTTCCATCTGGTGGGCATGTCACAGATTAGGCGGTTCTTGGGCAGGTTGTATTCCCTTTGGAGGTCTGTCAGCCAAGCAGTGACATTATATGACCTTCGGAAATGCACACAGACTTTCCTGGCCTGCTTCAGGACATCCTGTAAGCCCGGGTACCTGCCCAAGAACCGCTGCACCACCAAATTCAGAACATGAGCAAAACAGGGCACATGGGTCAGTTGTCCCTGTCGCAGGGCAGAGAGGAGGTTGGTGCCATTGTCGCTAACCACCATTCCTGGCTTAAGCTGGCGTGGCGTCAACCACCTCTGAGCCTGCCCCTGCAGAGCTGACAGAACCACTGCCCCAGTGTGGCTCCTGTCTCCCAAGCACACCAGCTCAAGCACCGCATGGCATCTCTTTGCCTGCATTCCTGCGTAGCCCCTCGTACGCCTACGGAGCATGGCTGGTTCCGAGGACACATCAGCACAGGAAGAGGCCACAGAGGAAGAAGAGGAGGGGGTGGAGGAGAGAGGTGTGTCACAACCAGTAGTAGTGGTTTGGAGGCATGGTGGCAGAACAACCTCCAGCACTACTGTACCTTGCCCTGAGTCCTTCCCAGCTGCCAGCAGAGTCACCCAATGCGCCCTGAAAGAGAGGCAACGTCCCTGTTCATGCCTGCTGGACCATGAGTAAGCGGTAATATGCACCTTACCACTGACCGCCCAGTCCAGCGAGGCATGGACATTGCCTTCCACATGGGGGTAGAAAGCCGGAATCGCCTTCCGTGAGAAAAAGTGGCGTTTGGGTACTTGCCACTGAGGTACCGCACATTCCACAAACTCATGGAAGGGGGCAGAATCTACCAACTGAAAAGGCAGCAGTTGAAGTGCTAGCTATTTCGCTAAGCTAGCATTCAACCGCTGGACATGTGGATGGCTGGGAGAGTACTTCTTTCGGAGCTGCAGCAGCTGGGGCAGGAAAATTTGTCTGGTACCATCAGTAGATTGCCCGCATGTACTACTAGGTTGTGACACACCTAATTCTACACCTTCAGTCCTATCAGTGCAGGCTTCAGAGAGGACTGAGGGTCTAGTGGGGTTGGAGATCCCAGCTGATGAGGGGCAAGGGGAGGTCCGCTTTGTTCTTTGGTGTGGGTCTTTAAGGTATGCTTGCCAACGAACTGCATGGCAGGTCGACATATGTCTGGTCAAGCATGTGGTGCCCAAGCGGGTGATGTTTTGGCCACGAGAGATACGATTTAGACATACGTTGCAAATAGCAACGGTACGATCTGAGGCACATGTCTCAAAAAAGGCCCACACCAAAGAACTTATGCAGTAACGTTGAGACACAGCAGCGCCCTGCACAGGCGTAGCTCTGCGATGTAATGCAGTTGGTGTGCTGCCCTTAAGCTGGCCCCTGGAGGGCATCTTGCCTTTTTGGAGATGTGCCTGTGCCTCTTCCTCCTCCTCTCTCCTATCAGGCACCGACGTAGAGTCAGTGACCTCATCATCCCCTCCCTCCTCCTCACTGTCGAAAACCTGGCAGTATGCTGCAGCTGGGGGAACATGACTGCCAGATTCCTGTCCCTCTCGGGCACCCCTCCTTTCTGGGCTCACATTACTGCCTTCCTCTATCTGTGTTCCATCATCGGAGCCTTCAAAACGCTGCGCATCTTCATGCAGCATGTACCCAACACTCAGTGGCGTCTCCAGCTTTCATATTTAGGGGGGGCACATGGGGGGACAGGGACAAAAGTAGGGGGGCAACTATAAAATGCAATTATATATATATATATATATATATATATATATATATATATATATATATATCTCCTGGAGCCCTTTACTACGATCCCACAACGGGCCCTTTCACATGTTCTGCAGTGAGCTCCCTTCCTACTATACTGGGGCCCCCCAGGGTGGCAGAAAACAGGAGATATATGTCACCAGCACACCAAGAAAATATAAGGGTCCAAAGCAGTGGGAGAACTTTCAGGGTTGCAAAGGTTGTCTTGCCACTGGGGCCTGGTGTTCTGCCCCTGTGAGGTTCCCCAGCTGTCCTGTCCCTGCTATTGACAGCGCTGGTCTGGCATCTGTCTCCTTGGCAGCGGCGACAGTCTATTAGGACCTAGTGCTGGTGACATTATGGGTGCATGCAGGGGAAGGTTGGCACTATTGGTTATAGAGAGCTGAGCCCCCAGCTGGTCACCTAGCAGCAGTAATGCTGTATAACCTTCTCTGTTGACATGCTGATCAGGTTGTGATCCAGGTAATGCTCCCAGTCAGATCTAATAAACACAGTATTTATTAGCATCAAGAGTACAACCACACATTGATATATATATATATATATATATATATATATATATATATATATATATATATATATATATAACGTATGTTCCACAGCCGTGTGGGCTCTATGCCTGTAAAGTGTGGGCTTTGATCAATAAAATCACTGATATTTAACACTAGGATTTGACTAGGAGCATCACCTGGATTGCATCACGATCAGCATGTCATAGAAGGCTCCACTGCTGCTAAGCAACCTGCAGGGAGCTCAACTGTCTACAACCAATAGAGATGGGCTCGGGTGTGTTTGAAATCCCACATGCCCAATCCCGCCAAGAAGCCAACGCTCCACAGTGCTAATCACAGGTAGGGAGACATTTCCTGATCTGTGCAGCAGCGGACCGTGAAATGTCTCACTGCCTGTGATTAGCGCTGTGCAGTGTGTGCTTCCTGGCAGGCTCTGGCATGTGGAATTTTGAACATGCCCAGCCAATCTCTAACAACAAATTGTGCTGGCCCTCCTGTACATCAGCCCCATAAAGTAACCAGCTCTGGGTTCCAATGTGCTGCCGCCGCTGCCATGGAGACAGAGACCAGCGCTGTGAATACCCGGGACAGGACAGCAACTCTGGTTATTCCAGCACTGGTCCACACTGGGAGGATTCCCCCATCCACCCATAATGTGTAGATGAATGAAAAAAAGTGATCAATGTATGGGCTGCCTAAGAGCTAAGACCAGCCATAGACAGTTTAAATCTCAGCTGGTTCAGCAGGAACTGGCTGAGATTTGAACCATTAATGAGCAGATTCTCTTATGATTATCACTAGTGGTTGCTGTATAGCCACTAGTGAGAATCACTGTTTGTCGGGAGAATACAATTGCTGGGCAGGAGGGATATTCCCCTGTCTGTGTTGATGGGGGAATCATGCAAGTTTCTTTCCTGCAATCTGTGGATGTAGGAAAGAAATTTGCACTGTATATTACCTGCCTAATTGAAAGTGAAAGTGTAACAGAATGGCCCGTGACACCCAGAGACTTTTGAAGGATGGGGGGTACTCCTGTGCCAGCGTCACTAATGACTCTTGGGTCTAGGGTCATCATGTGCCCCTTTTGGGCATAGGGTGACTGAGAAATGATAATGATAAATTACATGCGATGGGACATTACTGATAATTCATGTTTTGCAGGATATCTTGAAATATTACAAGTTGTTAAAGTCTGACTCCGACAGGTCAATAGAGTGTTTTCATTCAATGTGGGGACACATGCTTTTGAGGTGTTAATTGAGTCTGCTCCTAGACATTCCATTGTGTGATGCTAATACTGTTTTGTGTCCATTGTGCTAATTAGGTCTGCGCCTAAGACCTGTTCATTGTGTATGCTAATGACACTGTTAAGATGTGGAATGTGACTTGTCAAGCTGTAGTAATTAACCCCTCTAAATGCGGAGCCAGACCGTCTGGGTAATGAGTATTAATTAACTAATCGGAATGTCATTATCTAAAAGAATAGAAGGCTCCACTGCTGCTAAGCAACCTGCAGGGAGCTCAACTGTCTACAACCAATAGAGATGGGCTCGGGTGTGTTTGAAATCCCACATGCCCAATCCCGGGTGTGAGGTGTGGGTGGAGTGTGTCCCTGTGATTAACTGTAACATGCTTGTACTGTATAAAACAAAGCTAAGTTACCATTAAAGGATTCATTCATTCATTCATTTTGGAACCAGTACCAGAGCTTGTGTTGTCTCGGTTATTCTGGGAAATTAAATGGGTCATGTCTGATGTCTGTTGGACTGTCAGATAAGCTGTCATGGGGCGATGGAATGGAATATCGTAAACGGTGGTGACCGTTACAGAAAGTAAATTGTGAATGTCTTGAAAGAACAGGAGAGGGGGAGGGAGACAGATGGGGGAGAGAAGGGATAGAGATAATGCAGTTCAGTGATTACAGTGTACTGCAGTCTGCAGTGCACACACTTAACCACGGTCCAGGCTAGAATCTCAGGAATCATTCACACACATGCTGCTGATTTTCATATTTCCCGCCCACACATCCCCTCTCTTCAGATACAGCACACCGGGATAGTGTGGGCGAGACTGAAAGGAGGAGGAGCTGCATTCCTCCCTGCTCGTATGTGAGGAGAGTGGGGGGGGGTGGCTGAACTCGCTGGGCTGTAAAAGAGTGTCATAGACTGACACTCGGCTCAGCTTGCAGTAACCACTCTCGGAATTTACAGGCTGGTTCTCCTGTCCTAAGGACGGGAGAAATCAGTCTGTTTTTTCAGTAACTGAGATGAAGGCTTGGGCCCCCCTCCCCCACAGTGCTCATGGAGTCCTTTCTGCAACTCGCTCTTCTCCGTGCCAATGAGGATGCAGGGAAAGTAGGAGATCGGGCGGCTGTGGTTGTGTGAAAGCTCGCATTATGCAGTGTCAGCGAGCAGAGGGAGGGGGGGAGGAATGCCCCGCAGAGCTGACTGAGGACGCTCTCCCTCTCAGGAGAGACTGTTACTCCAGCGGCGGCCTGAGAAAAATACAAAAATGCAAAAAAAAACAAACATTTTTTTTGGGGGGGGGGCACATGGTGGGGCACAGCATAATGTTGGGGGGGTCAGAGTCCCCTCTGCCCCCCCCTGGAGTCGCCATTGCCAACACTGTGTTGAAACAGTTCAGGGGACTCCTCAGGAGGACATGGTTGGACTAGGGAAGGAGTGAGTGATGCCATTGTGCAGAGGGAAGAGGACGCCTTGGCAGCTGCTTTGCCAGACAAAGTAAGCTCAGCCTGGGTGAGAGAGGATGAGGAGGATGAGGAACGGCTTGTTCATCGACTCTACTGTGTAAATAGGTGCTACAGCGCTACTAATAATTAATAATTATATCACACAATCAATAAAAAAATGATAAAGCTGCAATTAAGAAAAGGTGAACCAAACCAAAAAAAGACAAAACTTATATATAATGCGCTAAATCAACTAATTGTGTAAAAATATCAACACAAAAAACTGGAGAAGGAAATGAGCAATATATTATGAACAATGAATTCAACAGTTCATATAGTGATATATAGTTCCATTAATACTGAGATCATGGATCAGCTCAGCGGCACACTCCCACACCACACATGCACTGTGTATTGCGTTAATCCGACTTGATGATTGTAGCAATGATATCATAGGAATCAATTATCATGTCAGAGTGCGCATTCCACCAGTTTTCAGATGCTCACAGGGTATATGTAGGGAGAAAGAAACCAACATAGCATAATACTGCAAAGGTTGAAGAAATGGTGTTCACAAAACAGAGATATCACTCACGAATCCCCAGATAACAAAAGACTGCAATGATGTGTGTGTGCTGCTCAGTTCGTCAGGTTCCTCATTCGGCACATCCGTGCGTCCCGTCACTTAAGCTCCTCCCCCACGCGTTACATCACTAGTCACGTGACTTACTCATGAGTAAGTCCCATGAGTAAGTCACGTGACGTGACTCTGACATGATTATTGATTCCTGTGATATCATTGCTACAATCATCAAGTCGGATTAACCCAATACACAGTGCATGTGTGGTGTGGGAGTGTGCCGCTGAGCTGATCCATGATCTCAGTATCAATGGAACTATATATCACTATATGAACTGTTGAATTCATTGTTCATCCACTCTACTAATTTCTCTGCATGTTGAGGCTCAACACGGCCAGCTCCCGAAAAATAGGATTTTTATAACAGCTTACCTGTAAAATCCTTTTCTTTTGAAGTACATCACGGGACACAGAGACGCATAGTAATTACTATGTGGGTTATAGAGAGTACCTTCAGGTGTGGACACTGGCACGCCCTTAAGGCAAGAAGTTCCCTCCCCTATATAACCCCTCCCATACCGGGAGTGCCTCAGTTTTGTAGCAAGCAATAAGTGTCCCAAATACCCCAAAAGAGGGGCGGGTGCTCTGTGTCCCGTGATGTACTTCAAAAGAAAAGGATTTTACAGGTAAGCTGTTATAAAAATCCTATTTTCTTTATCGTACATCACGGGACACAGAGAAGCATAGTAATTACTATGTGGGACGTCCTAAAGCAATGCTATGAGGGGAGGGAGACCCCAAGAAATAAGCCGGGCGCCATCAGACATGAGGAATCAAACTGCAGCCTGCAGCACACTGCGCCCAAAGGCGCTCTCCTCATTCTTTCTTATGTCCAATTGATAAAACTTAGTGAAAGTATGGACAGACGACCATGTCGCGGCCTTGTAGACTTGAGCCATGGAGGCTTGATGATGCACTGCCCAGGAAGTACCCACCGCTCTAGTGGAATGTGCTTTAACCTTAAACGGGGGAACCTTTCCCCTCAAGCCATAGGCTTGAGTAATGACCTGCCGAATCCATTTGGAGATAGTGGACTTCGACGCTGCCTGCCCACATCTGGGACCTTCTGGCAGAATAAACAATGTATCAGTTTTCCGGACCTGAGCAGTAGCCTTAAGATAGATCTTAACTGCTCTTAATACGTCTAGCGTATGTAAAGACTTCTCCCTTGCAGAACTAGGCTCTGAGAAAAAAGACGGGAGAACAAGATCCTGATTCAAATGAAATCTTGAAACAACTTTAGGTAGGAAAGCCGGGTGGGGCCGTAGGACCACTCTATCCTTATGGAATATAAGGTACGGTTCCTTACAAGACAAGGCCGCCAACTCCGAAACCCTCCTGGCGGAGGTTATGGCTACCAAAAATATCACCTTCCTGGTCAGAAGGACCAAAGGAATATGAGCCAAGGGCTCAAATGGTTGTTTCTGTAAGACAGAAAGGACCAGATTCAGATCCCATGGACACAAGGGAATCTTGACTGGTGGACTAAGCCGGATCACACCTTGCAAAAAGGTTTTGATCAGGGAATGTGTAGCTAGTGGCCTTTGGAAAAAAATCGATAAGGCCGAGATCTGGCCCTTAATCGTGCTTAGGGCCAACTTCATGTCCGCCCCTAACTGCAGAAACTCCAGAATTCTGCCAATGAGATACCTCCGGGGATGCCAACCCCTGGTCTCGCACCAGGCCACATAAGATTTCCAAACTCGGTAATAGATAAGTCTGGATGCCGGTTTTCTGGCATTAATCAAAGTAGATGCCACCGCATTAGAGAGACCCCTTTTCTTTAAGATATGGGACTCAATAGCCAGAACGTCAAATTGAGAGACGGTAAGGAAGGATGGAATATTGGCCCCTGGGACAATAGGTCTGGCCGAAGCGGCAGGGACCACGGTTGCCCCACGGACATCCTTACAATGTCCGCGAACCAGGCCCTTCTGGGCCACGCTGGAGCCACCAGAATCACTGGTCTTCCTTCCGACTTTACCCTGCGAAGAAGACGGGGTAATAATTGCAGCGGAGGAAACGCATACATTAGGGAGAACTGATCCCATGGGAACACCAGTGCATCCGTGCCGTAAGCAAGTGGATCCCTTGTCCGGGACAGAAAGTTGCCCACCCTTGCATTGAACCTCGATGCAAAGAGATCGACATCTGGTGTTCCCCACCTCTGACAAATGCTCTGGAAGATGTCGGGGTGGAGAGTCCATTCCCCTGGAAGCACCTGTTGGCGGCTTAGGTAGTCTGCTCGCCAATTGTCTATTCCCGGAATGAACACTGCAGATATGCATGGGACATATTTCTCTACCCAGGTCAGGATTCGATTCACCTCTCTTTGGGCTGCACGACTTCTTGTGCCCCCCTGGTGATTTATGTATGCCACGGCAGTGACATTGTCTGATTGAATCCTGACCGGAAGACCCTTCAACCTGTCTGACCAAGCTGACAGGGCTAGATAGACTGCTCGAATTTCCAGCAGATTTATGGGTAGAGACCTCTCGGAGGCTGACCATTTCCCCTGGAGAGACAAACCTCCCAGGACTGCACCCCAGCCTAGCAGACTGGCGTCCGTGGTCACAACCTGCCATGTCACGGGAACAAAGGACTTCCCCTTTAGCAGGTTCCGGGGAACCAGCCACCAACAAAGGCTCTGCCGGACTGACCGGGAGAGAGACATAGGGAGATCCAAGGCTTGAACCTTTTTGTTCCAAGCGGACAGAATGGCATGTTGAAGCTCCCTTGAGTGGAACTGCGCAAATGGGACGGCCTCGAACGAGGCTACCATCTTTCCCAGTAACCTCATACAGAGGCGAATGGGAGGCTGACGCTTTGCTTTGACTAGTTGAACTAGTTCTCTTAAAGCCTCGAACTTCCTTTGGGGCAGGAAGACCCTTTTTAGCTTTGTGTCTATGAGTAGACCCAAATATTCGAGCCTTTGCACAGGCATTAAGGCTGACTTGTCCAGGTTGAGAACCCAACCCATGGATTCCAGAAATTTTACGGTTCTGTGTACCGCTGAGTTTAGATCGGCCACTGACCGGTCTACTACCAATAGGTCGTCTAGATAGGCTACTATGGATATGCCTTGAGACCTTAGATAGGCTAACAGTGGAGCCAATACTTTCGTGAAAACACGAGGAGCGGTGGCCAGACCAAAAGGTAAGGCCACGAATTGGAAGTGGCGCTGATTTACCGCGAAGCGAAGCAGCTTCTGATGGTCGAGAAAGATAGGAACGTGCAAGTATGCGTCCTTTATATCGATGGACGCTAGTAGTTCCCCTCCTTGCAGGGAGGCCACCACTGACCTGATCGATTCCATCCGGAATGATTGGACCCTTAGGAACTTGTTTAAGGCCTTGAGGTCCAGGATGGGTCTTACATCCCCGTTTGGTTTGGGGACGGTGAAGAGATTGGAATAAAACCCCAAACCTTGTTCTTCCACTGGCAGCTCTCTGATTACCCCTTGGGATAACAGATGATCTAAGGCCAATGCTAAGGACCTTCTTTTGCCGAGGTCCTTTGGGACGTTCGAGGTTAAGAAGCGCGGTGGAGGAAATTCGCTCAACTCCAGCTTGTAGCCCCCGGAGACCGTAGAGAGGACCCACCTGTCTTGGATCCTGTCTAGCCAAGCCTCCGCAAACAGCTGAAGTCTTCCCCCCACCCGGCTGAGTGGGGGAGAACCTTCATAATGCTGACTTAGTTGCTGGCTTGGCCTGTGGCTTACGGTTCCAAGGTTTTTTGGAAGCCTGAGGCTGGCCCTGTGGCTTCCCACCTGCATTGAATCGTCCAGGAGGCCGTCGGAACTGCCTGGTACCGGAAGTACTAGGGATAGGAGAGGAGGATCGCTTAAAGAAGGGGGGACCCCTAAACCTTTTCTTTACTGGCAACAGTGTACTTTTGCCACTGGAAATTTTCTGAATGTAAGCATCCAGATCTTCCCCAAACAAACGCTCTCCATGAAAGGGAAACCCCGCCAGTAATTTTTTACACGGGGCTTCAGCAGACCAGTTCTTCAGCCAGAGTAACCTGCGCATATGAACTAGCGAGAGAGTGAGACGTGAGGACTGCTGAATGGAGTCCTTAATAGCATCTATGGCAAAACATAATGCTCTGGGAAACTCAGCCAAATTCTGGGCCTGTTGTGCCGGCAATTCCTTTAAGACCCCTTTAAACTGGTCCTTCAAGGCCTGGCAAATCCCAATAGCCGCAATTGCAGGCTGGGTTATTCCTCTCGCCGAAGCAAAAGAGGTTTTTAATAAAGTCTCTAATCTCTTGTCTGTCGGATCTTTGAATACCAGAACATTGTCTACTGGACAGGTCAAAGATTTGTTTACGCAGGACACAGCTGCGTCAACCTTGGGGATGCCCCATCTTTTAGTGAATTGTTCCTCCATGGGGTATAAAACCGAAAACTTCTTAGGAGGAAGAAAATATCTATCTGGATGTTCCCAATCCTTGTAGATAAGCCCTTCCAGCAGGGGGTGAACCGGGAAGGAATAATTAGCTTGAGGAGCTTTTAAGGAGCCTAAAGATGAGACTGCACTTGAAGCTGGTTCTGAAAGTGGCAACTTGAAGGCCGAACGGACCATCTCAGTGAGGGACTGGACCAACAATTTTTCGGATTGCAACGCCGAAAAGGGTTCTCCCAAAGTGGAATCCTCAGAGTCCACTACTTCCAGCTGACCTTCTGCCAGATCTCCAGAGGGTAAATCAACCTCTTCTGAGGATGCATGCCCCAAATCGAGGGACTCCTCAGAGGGAGAGGGGGACCTTGTGCGTTTTTCCCTTGAGAGAGAGGATGCAATCAAGGTCGCTAATCTCTGCTCCAGACCCCCCATAGCTGAGGCCAGAGCCTCCTGTGTCACAAAAACTGGAGCAAGTGGGACAAGGGCAGAACAGGCATCTGACAGCCCTGATGGTTCACCCTGGGCCTCCTTCAATTTTTCAGGAGAGGAAGCAGCCGCAGGAGCATGCCCGAGATCCTCTGAGCCAGATGGCGATCCCTTTGCTTTTTTGCTTCTAGTCCCTGAGCCTTTAGCCATGATAAAGCTGAGGTTCTCACAATAGTTGCAACTACTTGCGAACCTATAGACCAGCACTGACGCTGCTATTTGATGGTTGGCAAGGTGCAGAGCCCACTATGCGCCTTAAGCAAATGTCACTGTCCACCACCAGTACTAAATACTGAAGTATGTGCACAAGATCTCTGTGTCCACCGTCAGCCAGAACCAGTTAGGTGAACTGGAGCATATAAGGACTAGGTGTATCACCTGACCTGCTCTGTCCTGTAATCTCAAGTCTCATAGAGAACAGCTGAGATAGACCCCCTGCGCGCATGCGCACGCGCGCGCCGCTGTTAGGCGTGCACCACGAGGCTACGCGCGCACACGTAGCCGCACGCGCGCACATGTCGTCACACGCATCTCACGGAGCACGCCGCGCACATTCGTGCGCATCGGAGCAGCGTACAAAAATTTCATTTGTGCGCGCGCGTGCGCCTAAGACACATCAATGTCGCGCGCGCATGACGCTACGCGCCATGCATGAGGATGGAACCCACAGCTCCATGTGAGAACCAGGTAAGCCAAATGAAGCCAAACATTTTGGACAACTTTTCTCT
This sequence comes from Rana temporaria, assembly GCF_905171775.1. Taxonomy (NCBI): domain Eukaryota; kingdom Metazoa; phylum Chordata; class Amphibia; order Anura; family Ranidae; genus Rana; species Rana temporaria. The sequence goes on from NC_053495.1 coordinate 69,404,113, forward strand.
GCTTTTAACCTGCACAGGAGGGGCTAACTACCTGACTAGAGATACCCCTCCTCCCCACAACACACAGGACCATATAGGAGAAGCACAGACAGTTAGCTTTAGCTTAATGTCTCAAATAAAGGAAGGTTACTCCTAGGACCAAGTCCTGAAGCACCTTCACTTACCTGATCCAACGCTGCAGGACTCTGCATAACAGACAGTCCAATCTTCACCCATCACGGAGAGCAGCGTCTATAGACCTTCAGGGACCGGGGTCCATGGACAGGAACACCACACCCCTGGACCCATATCGCACCCTGTCAGTAAACTTTTGGTATTAGGAAATTGACCAAAGTACTGAATAACCAGGATCCAGCTCTCAAAGAGAAGCATTACAGGCCAAACCCCGTTCTTCTTAACCGGGGCCCGGGTACCGTCCACTTTGGCTCAGAAGCACTTTGGACGGATCCGGATTTCATGGAGGCTTTTTACATCCAATATGGATCCCTCCAGTGGAGCTCCTTGGAGCACATGTTCACTCGTGACCAACACCTTAGACACTGGCAAAAAACTGAGGCACTCCCGGTATGGGAGGGGTTATATAGGGGAGGGAACTTCTTGCCTTAAGGGCGTGCCAGTGTCCACACCTGAAGGTACTCTCTATAACCCACATAGTAATTACTATGCTTCTCTGTGTCCCGTGATGTACGATAAAGAAAGAAGGACGAGCGTGTCAAACGGCCACATGCTGAAGAGGATGCACCGTGTCCACCACCAGCACTGTTGCCTCTAGATGCAGAGCCTGCTTGCCCTTGTGACTCTCTGCCTCTCTTTGTTGTCCTTCCAGACATTATAATGGCCTGCAGAGGACAAAATCAGTACACACACCTTGTAGCTTTAGGTGCAAACAGCAGAGGACATGTGCAGTAAACACCAAGTAGGTTTAAGTGCAAACTATACAGCACTAGTGCAGTAAACACCAAGTAGGTTTAAGTGCAAACTATACAGCACAAGTGCAGTAAACACCAAGTAGGTTTAAGTGCGGGGGGCGTGGCCAGCACGGCATGTGAACAGACGCAGGTTCACAGAGCTCCGCACTGATCCTGCTATTATCCGGTTTCCGGCACCTATTACACCCGGATTTTTTCGCCCAGGACGGCAGGGGAACGTTCTCCCATCACCCTGCGCTGATCGGTTCACTCCTGGAGGGCATGATGACCCGGGGACAGAGACAAGAAGGCCCGAGGATGGAAATCCAAGATGGCGCCGCCCCGCCATCAGCACAGAAGGCGCGCGGAGGGGACAGAGCAAAGGAGACAGTGAGTAAACCCCTGAAAAGGGCCAAGGAGAGCTCCGGGGACCCCCCCCCCCCGAAGATATGAGGTACTATGCCCAGAAAATGGCAGGGAAACCCCCGGGAGTGAACGCGCAGCCCATAGACGATTGTGCCCCCCACAGTGACACTGAGATGGAGGAGGGGGAGAATGTCCAGGGAGCAGGGGCCATCTTGGAACATGCTGAGAGCACCTCCAGCCTGCAGTGGGATACTGAGGAGCCTGAAACAGAGGAGGGAGATCAGCCCACGCTTGCTGTTATACTAAAGGCTGTGAATAAATGTACAGCTTCTGTCAATGGCCTACGTATCAGATTTGGAAGTTTGGAGGAGGAGGTGGGCCTGATCAGACATGACATACAGAAAATGAGGGAGAGGGCAGCGGAGGGGAGGATTAGTGACCTGGAAGATAAGTTGCCCCCCCTGATTAGAGAAACCCAGAGCACCTCAAGGCTTGCCAGAGCGGTTGATATGCGTGCAGAGGATTTTGAGAACCGCCTTAGACGCAATAATGTCCGCATTGTTGGATTGCCAGAAAAGGTGGAGGGCCGTGACCCCACACAGTTTGTGGAGCAGTGGATGACTGAGGTGTTCGGCAAGGACGCTTTTACACACTTATACGCGGTCGAGAGGGCCCACAGAGTGCCAACTAGGCCTCTCCCGCCGGGCAATCCCCCCCGCCCGATCCTGGCCCGACTCCTGAATTACAGGGACAGAGAAATAATACTGCGGCTGGCCAGGGAAAAGAGAAATGTCCAGTTCAATGGTACCCGGGTCTCATTCTATCCAGATTTCTCTGCTGCAGTACAGAAGAGCCGTGCCCGGTTTACAGAAATTAAGAAACGCCTGCAGAAGGTGCAGGCCCCGTATGCCATGCTATACCCTGCAAGACTTCGAGTAATTTTGAATGGTCAGGCCCACTTTTTTGAACACCCTGCTGACGCCTCAGACTGGCTGGACGCTAATGAGGGGGCACTACGCCAGGTGAGGAGGCCTCCTGCGGAAGATGACTGACTCTATGGCCCATTAGCTCATGCACTGCCTATGTTGTCCCTCGGATGAGGGCCCTGCCGGAAACACTCAATATCCTTTTTCTTTGTTGCTCTGAAATGCGAGTTCGGAAATGCTGTTATTGTTGCACCCAGCAATGAGGGGAGCAGTGGCCGTAGCCACTGGTGCTACTTACCTGGAAGAATGCAGGGACCTGTTGTCCCAAGGTTTTCGGGGTTGCCAGTTGGCACCCCGCAGTTTGAGTTTACAAAGGTCCTGTGGGCAGATGGGCACACACCCCTCACGGGCGGTTGGCCTGCGACGGAAGAAACTGGCGAAATGCCCTGATACACGGCTGTGTATTTATGTCCATCACATTGGTTCAATTTTCTCCAGAGCTTTTTTTGACTTGTTACTGCTTTTTTATATTTTTTCTCATGGGAGATCGTGCTCTTCCCTCTACACTTGGTTGACCAACCTGCATCTATTACGAGTCCTGAGGTCCGCCACGGCTTTTTCTACTAAGGGGGTGGCGGGTGGAGGGAGTCGGAGTCTTTTCCCAGTCTGGTGACATGCAACAACCCCCCTGATGGCGACGGTAACTGTATTATCGTGGAATGTTAGGGGTCTGCAAGACCCGTTGAAGAGGACTATGGTCTCGTCCCTGATGAGAAAACAGCTCCCTGCCATTTGTGCCCTTCAGGAGACTCATTTGACCCCTGACTCGGTTTCCTGTATGGGATATCGGTGGGTGGGTAAGGCGTATCACTCCACTCACACCTCGTATTCCAGGGGTGTGAGTGTACTGGTACATAGCTCACTGGATTATGAGGAATTGCATGCTGATATAGATGATGATGGGCGATATGTTTTTCTTTTATGCAAGCTGTTTGCCTTTAAATGTATTCTTGCTTTTGTATATGTGCCTCCCCCTTACAATAACCAGGTACTGAGGGCTCTGGTTCAGTTCCAGGTGGGGTTCCCGGAGGTGCCATTGTTTGCCTTCGGGGACTTCAACTGCTACATGGACCCCCTGGTGGATAAGCATCCGCCGGGAGGGGATGGGAGTGGGACGAGACGGACGGCTCTTAGAAAGCTGGCGGAGGAGGTGGGCTGGAGAGACCCTTGGAGGGCTAGACACCCGGGGGACAAACAATTCTCATGTTTTTCTAAAAGTTATTCGTCCCTGTCTAGGATTGATTTGTGCCTGTGCTCACATGCTGCAGAAAAATACATCTCAGAGATGACTTATGGGGTACGAAGTGTTTCTGATCATTCCCCGCTGATAGTGTCCTTGGAGGTGCGTCCCCCTTCTGCGGTGGCCAAGGCCCCGTGGAAGATGAACGCCTTCTGGCTGAGCCTTTTCCCATCACACGACCACATTGAGGCCAGCATTGAGGAGTACTGGCGTCTGCATACTGACACGGACAATATAGCGGTCACTTGGGAGGCCTTCAAGGCTGTCCTGAGGGGCTTGTTTATTAAGGAGATCCAGGCTATTAAGGGGAGGACGAATGCACACAGGGAGGGGATAGAACGGATGGCGGAGAACTTAGAGGCCACATTCATTGCAGATCCTTCGGACTCAAATAGGGAGGCGTGGCTCTCGGCGCAGGACGCTCTGTACCGGGTCACGACTTCGGGGGCAGAGAGGAAACGATTTTTTCAAAAGGCGGCTTTTTATGAGGAGGGTGAACACACTGGTCGCATGTTGGCCACCATTGCCCACGCCCAGCAGTTGTCTCCCTCCATAGGTGCGCTACGTGCCTCTGGGGGGGGGGTGGTGAACTCCCCTGACCAGGTTCTTGCTGAACTGGTCGGGTTCTACTCGTCCCTTTATGGATCCAGGAGCACGTATTCCCTGGATTCGCTGAGGGAATATTTAGACCCAGTCCAATTGCCACAACTATCTGTCTCCAATAGGGAGATATTGGAGGCACCCCTGACCCTGGGGGAATTACAGATGGCGACCAGCCTGTTCCCAAATTCGAAGGCCCCTGGAGACGATGGTCTCCCTGTGGAGATATACAAACAGTACGGGGAACTGATGCTTCCACATCTCTTGAAGGTGTTCAATGCCGCAAGGGAGGTGGGCACTCTCCCCACGTCCATGACCAGAGCAAACATTGTCCTGATCCTAAAGCCCAACAAGGACCCGCTTGACTCAGGATCCTACAGACCAATTTCCCTGTTGCAGAATGATGTAAAGATTCTCGCCAAGGTCCTGGCGGTCAGGTTGAATGGTGCCATATCCACTATTATTCACTCTGACCAGTCAGGGTTTATGCCGCAGAAATCGACGGCTATAAACTTGAGGAGACTTTTTCTCAATATGCAATCCCAGGCGGATAATATGGGGGACAGAGCTTTGTTGTCTCTCGACGCACACAAGGCGTTTGATAGCATCGAATGGAAATATCTTTGGGCGGTGATGCGAAAATTTGGGTTTGGAGAGGGATTCATTTCTTGGGTCCAACTCCTATACTCATCCCCGGTGGCGGCGATAAGGGAGGGTGGTAGGGTGTCGCGCACTTTCGACCTGCACAGGGGCACGAGACAGGGGTGCCCGTTGTAGCCCCTCCTCTTTGCCCTAGCCATTGAGCCTCTCGCGGTCATGATACGGACGGATCCATTAATTCATGGATTCCATTTTGGGGACCTACACGAGAAAATTATGTTATACGCCGACGATACCATGCTGCTTCTTGGGGACACGACCGGGTCATTGACGGAGGCCATGGAGGTGGTCCGGAGGTTTGGCGTATATTCGGGCCTGACCATTAATTGGACTAAGTCCTCTTTGCTGCTGCTTGATCGACGGCCTCTCCTACCCATACATACTATTCAAGACATCCCGGTCTCCGAATCTTTTCGGTACCTCGGTGTCCAGGTTACCGCATGCCCGCTAGACTATGTCAGACTCAACCTCACCCCCTTGCTTAATCGCTGTAGGGACAGGGTCAAGGTGTGGAGCAAACTTAAATTGTCACCGGTGGGAAGGGTGAACTTGATAAAGATGATCCTTATGCCACAATTACTATATATATTGCACAATTCCCCGATGGTCATCCCTCTCAAAAAGTTCAGAATCATTAATTCTATTTTCCGCTCTTTAATCTGGCTAGCAAAACCCCCCAGGGTTAAACTTGAACAACTGCAATGTCCAAAAGAGGCCGGTGGATTGGCATTGCCCAATCCCTGGCTTTACTATTTGGCCTCCCAGGTGCAGCATATTGCGAGGGTGGTTGGCCCTCAACAGGACCTCCAGCTGAATCTGAGGGACTCATCGGTTCCACTGCTCAGATTCACGACCGGGGGGGAAGTGATAGAAGGACTAGAGGCCCTGAGATACGCGAAATCCAACAAACGGTTTCCCACATATGCACTCATGCAGAAAGTCTGGAACAAGGTCAGGATGATGCAGGGTGTGACTGGGTACACTAAATATAGCCCCGTATGGGACAACTTACACTACCGTGAGATAGCGAAAATACCGTATGGTTCAAGGTGGAAACAACATGGCATATCCCTCATGACACACATTGTAAGGGCAGGACGACTGAGACCTTTTGCTGAGCTCAGGGCTGACTTTCAACTCCCGACTTCCATGTATTTTTACTACCTACAACTCAAACATGCATATGAAGCCCAAAGGGAGGATGACATATGGGTCATGAATGTGGCACCGGTCTTTAATTACCTATCGGATGTGTCCTCCTACAAGGGTTTTATATCCAGCTGCTATGCTATGCTGCTCAACCTTTTTTTACCAGGTGCCCCTCACAAGGCGGTGGCGAGGTGGGAACAGGATGTAGGAGCGTTTGAGGATGAGCAGTGGGAAGAGGCCTTGCAGGCGGTTCCCGCTTGCTCCCTAAACGTGGCACAGAGACTTTCACAGCTGTACATACTCCTACGGGTTCATTACACGCCGGCCAGGCTGGCGAGGATGGGACTGGGGGTAGACCCCTGCTGTACTAGATGCTGTAGAGACCATGGAGATCTCATTCACCTCCTGTGGCGGTGCCCGAAGCTCCATCTGTATTGGGCAGGGGTGGTGGAAACGATTAACAGGGCCTTCCAGGCTCAGGTTCCTTTGGAGCCCAAGGTGTGTCTCCTGGGGATTACGGAGGGTCTCCTGGCAGAGGATATACCCAGGCAGGCTATAGGTAGAGCTCTGTTTCAGGCCCGCTTGTTAATACTGAGACACTGGAAAGACACTGAACCACCGACAGTGCAGGAATGGGTTAAACAAATGGGAGTTACTCTGAGGTTGGAGAAGGTGGTGTATCAGAGACGGGGGACTAGCGGCAAATATGAGAAGTTATGGGCCCAGTGGCTTGACATTCCTGGACTTGCCCCAATAGATTTGGTATACGACAGGTTATTTTAGAACCCTTTTCAGCCGGGTTGGGAGCAACCTTATAAGCCCCGCAGGGGGAGGAGACGGGATTTGTTCCAGGGAATTTTACCATGATGCAGAGTTTTGAATGTAGTACAAAGTTTTGTTTTATGTGTACTCTCCCATGTGATTTTCAATGTGAATATGCTCTGGAGACTGTAAAGTGTTTTTTTTTATATATATATGCTCAATAAAAACATTTGTTTGAGAAAAAAAAAAGTAGGTTTAAGTGCAAACTATACAGCACAAGTGCAGTAAACTACAAGTATGTTTAGGTGCAAACTATACAGCACAAGTGCAGTAAACAACAGGTAGGTTTAATTGCAAACTATACAGCACTAGTGCAGTAAACTCCAAGTAGGTTTAAGTGCAAACTATACAGCACAAGTGCAGTAAACACCAAGTACGTTTAGGTGCAAACTATACAGCACAAGTGCAGTAAACTCTAAGTAGGTTTAAGTGCAAACTATACAGCACAAGTGCAGTAAACTCCAAGTACGTTTAGGTGCAAACTATACAGCACAAGTGCAGTAAACACCAAGTAGGTTTAAGTGCAAACTATACAGCACAAGTGCAGTAAACACCAAGTACGTTTTGGTGCAAACTATACAGCACAAGTGCAGTAAACTCTAAGTAGGTTTAAGTGCAAACTATACAGCACAAGTGCAGTAAACTCCAAGTAGGTTTAAGTGCAAACTATACAGCACAAGTGCAGTAAACTCCAAGTGGGTTTAAGTGCAAACTATATAGCACAAGTGCAGTAAACACCAAGTACGTTTAGGTGCAAACTATACAGCACTAGTGTAGTAAACACCAAGTAGGTTTAAGTGCAAACTATACAGCACAAGTGCAGTAAACACCAAGTAGCTTAGGTGCAAACTATACAGCACAAGTGCAGTAAACACCAAGTAGGTTTAAGTGCAAACTATACAGCACAAATGCAGTAAACACCAAGGGCCAGATTCACGTAGAATCGCCCTACGCTGCGGCGGCGTAAAGTATTACATTTACGTTACACCGCTGCAAGTTTTCAGCGTAAGTGCTTTATTCACAAAGCACTTGCCTGTAAACTTGCGGCGGCGTAGCGTAAATCCGCCCGGCGCAAGCCCACCTAATTCAAATGGGGCGGGGACCATTTAAATTGGGCGCGTTCCCGCGCCGAACGTACTGCGCATGCTCCGTCCCTAAAATTTCCTGACGTGCATTGCGCTAAATGACGTCGCAAGGACGTCATTGGTTTCAGCGTTAACCTAAATGGTGTAAGTCACTTACACCGGTCGGATCTTAGGGCTATCTATGCGTAACCTGATTCTATGAATCAGGTGCATAGATACGACAATCGTATCTCAGAGATACGACGGCGTATCAGGAGATACGCCGTTGTATCTCTTTTGTGAATCTGGCCCCAAGTACTTTAAGTGCAAACTATACAGCACAAGTGCAGTAAACTACAAGTATGTTTAGGTGCAAACTATACAGCACAAGTGCAGTAAACACCAAGTAGGTTTAAGTGCAAACTATACAGCACAAGTGCAGTAAACACCAAGTAGGTTAGGTGCAAACTATACAGCACAAGTGCAGTAAACACCAAGTAGGTTTAAGTGCAAACTATACAGCACAAGTATGTTTAGGTGCAAACTATACAGCACAAGTATGTTTAGGTGCAAACTATACAGCACAAGTGCAGTAAACACCAAGTACGTTTAGGTGCAAACTATACAGCACAAGTGCAGTAAACTCTAAGTAGGTTTAAGTGCAAACTATACAGCACAAGTGCAGTAAGCTCCAAGTAGGTTTAAGTGCAAACTATACAGCACAAGTGCAGTAAACACAAAGTAGGTTTAAGTGCAAACTATACAGCACAAGTGCAGTAAACACCATTGGCTAGATTCAGAGAGATGGCCGTAACTTTGCGGCAGCGTAGCTTAGCGTGTTTAGGCTACGCCGCCGTAAGTTAGCGAGGCAAGTACTTGATTCTCAAAGTACTTGCCTGCTAAGTTACGGCGGCGTAGCCTAAAGCGGGCGGGCGTAAGGGCGCCTAATTCAAATTTGTCTGAGGGGGCGTGTTTTATGATAATGAGACTTGACCCGACGTGATTGACCTTATTCTTGAACTGCGCATGCGCCGGGTGCCTACATTTCCCAGTGTGCATTGCGGCTAAGTCCGCCGCACGGGCCTATTGATTTCAACGTGAACGTAAATGACGTAAATCCCTATTCGCGGACGACTTACACAAACGATGTAAAAATTTCGAATTTCGAAGCGGGAACGGTGGCCATACTTTAACATTACTATTCCAATGATTTGATGGAATAACTTTAGGCCTGCTAATGCGTTACGTAAACTGCGTAAATGTACTGCGGCGGCCGGGCGTACGTTCGTGAATAGGCGTATCTACTGATTTACATATTCTACGCCGACCGCAATGGAAGCGCCACCTAGCGGCCAGCCTAAATATTGCAACCTAAGATAGGACGGCGCAAGCCATCGTATCTTAGATATGTTTAAGCGTATCTCTGTTTGAGAATACACTTAAACATAGGTCGGCGCAGATTCTGAGTTAGGTCGGCGTATATACTGATACGCCGACCTAACTCTACCTGAATCTAGCTACAAGTATGTTTAGGTGCAAACTATATAGCACAAGTGCAGTAAACACCAAGTAGGTTTAAGTGCAAACTATACAGCACTAGTGTAGTAAACACCAAGTAGGTTTAAGTGCAAACTATACAGCACAAGTGCAGTAAACACCAAGTAGCTTAGGTGCAAACTATACAGCACAAGTGCAGTAAACACCAAGTAGGTTTAAGTGCAAACTATACAGCACAAATGCAGTAAACACCAAGGGCCAGATTCACGTAGAATCGCCCTACGCTGCGGCGGCGTAACGTATTACATTTACGTTACACCGCTGCAAGTTTTCAGCGTAAGTGCTTGATTCACAAAGCACTTGCCTGTAAACTTGCGGCGGCGTAGCGTAAATCCGCCCGGCGCAAGCCCACCTAATTCAAATGGGGCGGGGACCATTTAAATTGGGCGCGTTCCCGCGCCGAACGTACTGCGCATGCTCTGTCCCTAAAATTTCCTGACGTGCATTGCACTAAATGACGTTGCAAGGACGTCATTGGTTTCGGCGTTAATGTAAATGGTGTAAGTCACTTACACCTGTCGGATCTTAGGGCTATCTATGCGTAACCTGATTCTATGAATCAGGTGCATAGATACGACAATCGTATCTCAGAGATACGACGGCGTATCAGGAGATACGCCGTCGTATCTCTTTTGTGAATCTGGCCCCAAGTACTTTAAGTGCAAACTATACAGCACAAGTGCAGTAAACTACAAGTATGTTTAGGTGCAAACTATACAGCACAAGTGCAGTAAACACCAAGTAGGTTTAAGTGCAAACTATACAGCACAAGTGCAGTAAACACCAAGTAGGTTAGGTGCAAACTATACAGCACAAGTGCAGTAAACACCAAGTAGGTTTAAGTGCAAACTATACAGCACAAGTGCAGTAAACTACAAGTATGTTTAGGTGCAAACTATACAGCACAAGTGCAGTAAACACCAAGTAGGTTTAAGTGCAAACTATACAGCACAAGTGCAGTAAACTCCAAGTATGTTTAAGTGCAAACTATACAGCACAAGTGCAGTAAACTCCAAGTATGTTTAAGTGCAAACTATATAGCACAAGTGCAGTAAACACCAAGTAGGTTAGGTGCAAACTATACAGCACAAGTGCAGTAAACACCAAGTAGGTTTAAGTGCAAACTATACAGCACAAGTTCAGTAAACTACAAGTATGTTAAGGTACAAACTATACAGCTCAAGCGCAGTAAACACCAAGTGCAAACTATACAGCACAAGTGCAGTAAACTCCAAGTACGTTTAGGTGTAAACTATACAGCACAAGTGCAGTAAACACCAAGTAGGTTGAAGTGCAAACTATACAGAACAAGTGCAGTAAACACCAAGTAGGTTGAAGTGCAAACTATACAGCACAAGTGCAGTAAACACCAAGTAGATAGGTTAGGTGCAAACTATACAGCACAAGTGCAGTAAACACCAAGTACGTTTAGGTGCAAACTATACAGCACAAGTGCAGTAAACTCCAAGTAGGTTTAAGTGCAAACTATACAGCACAAGTGCAGTAAACTCTAAATAGGTTTTAAGTGCAAACTATACAGCACAAGTGCAGTAAAAACTCCAAGTAGGTTTAAGTGCAAACTATACAGCACAAGTGCAGTAAACACCAAGTAGGTTTAAGTGCAAACTATACAGCACAAGTGCAGTAAACTACAAGTATGTTTAGGTACAAACTATACAGCACAAGCGCAGTAAACACCAAGTGCAAACTATACAGCACAAGTGCAGTAAACTCCAAGTACGTTTAGGTGCAAACTATACAGCACAAGTGCAGTAAACACCAAGTAGGTTGAAGTGCAAACTATACAGCACAAGTGCAGTAAACACCAAGTAGGTTTAAGTGCAAACTATACAGCACAAGTGCAGTAAACTCCAAGTAGGTTTAAGTGCAAACTATACAGCACAAGTGCAGTAAACTCTAAATAGGTTTTAAGTGCAAACTATACAGCACAAGTGCAGTAAAAACTCCAAGTAGGTTTAAGTGCAAACTATACAGCACAAGTGCAGTAAACACCAAGTAGGTTTAAGTGCAAACTATACAGCACAAGTGCAGTAAACACCAAGTAGGTTTAGGTGCAAACTATACAGCACAAGTGCAGTAAACACCAAGTACGTTTAGGTGCAAAGTATACAGCACAAGTGCAGTAAACTCCAAGTAGGTTTAAGTGCAAACTATACAGCACAAGTGCAGTAAACTCTAAATAGGTTTTAAGTGCAAACTATACAGCACAAGTGCAGTAAAAACTCCAAGTAGGTTTAAGTGCAAACTATACAGCACAAGTGCAGAAAACACCAAGTAGGTTTAAGTGCAAACTATACAGCACAAGTGCAGTAAACTACAAGTATGTTTAGGTACAAACTATACAGCACAAGCGCAGTAAACACCAAGTGCAAACTATACAGCACAAGTGCAGTAAACTCCAAGTACGTTTAGGTGCAAACTATACAGCACAAGTGCAGTAAACACCAAGTAGGTTGAAGTGCAAACTATACAGCACAAGTGCAGTAAACACCAAGTACGTTTAGGTGCAAACTATACAGCACAAGTGCAGTAAACACCAAGGGGCAGATGCACATACATCTGCGTGGGCGCAGCGTATGTGAGATACGCTACGCCGCTGAATTTGCGCCGTAAGTTACGGCGGCGTAGTGTATCTCTCGCGGCGTAAAGGCCGCGGAATTTAAATGCGGTGAGTAGGGGGCGTGTTTCATTTAAATGAAGCGCGTCCCCGCGCCGAACGCACTGCGCATGCCCCGTCCGTCAAACTCCCAGGGTGCATTGCTCCAAATGACGTCGCAAGGACGTCATTGTTTTCGACGTGAACGTAAATGGCGTCCAGCCCCATTCACGGACGACTTACGCAAACGACGTAAAATTTTAAAAATGATACGCGGGAATGACGGCCATCCAGATAGCAGCTTTAACTATAAGCCAGAAAAAGCTGAACGGAAACAACGTAAAAAAATGCGACGGCCGCTCGTACGTTCGTGGATCGTCGGAAATAGCTGATTTGCATACTCGACACGGATTACGACGGGAATGTCACCTAGCGGACGCCGAAAAATGGCATCTAAGATCCGAAGGCGTACGAAGACGTACGCCTGTCGGATCTAACCCAGATGCCGTCGTATCTTGTTTTGAGGATTCAAAACAAAGATACGATGCGGGAATTTTGAAATTACGCCGACGTACTTTCTTTGTGGATCTGCCCCCAAGTACGTTTAGGTGCAAACTATACTGCACAAGCGCAGTAAACATCAAGTACGTTTAGCTGCAAACTATACAGCACAAGTGCAGTAAACACCAATAGCTAGATTCAGACACATTGGCCTAAACTTGCGGCGGCATAGCTTAGCGTGTTTAGGCTACGCTGCCGTAAGTTAGCTAGGCAAGTACATGATTCACAATGTACTTGCCTGCTAAGTTACGACGGCGTAGCCTAAAGCGGGCGGGCGTAAGGGCGCCTAATTCAAATGTGTGTAAGGGGGCGTGTTTTATGTTAATGGCGCTTGACCTTATGGTTTTGACGTTTCTATTTAACTGCGCATGCGCCGGGCGCCTACATTTCCCAGTGTGCATTGCGGCTAAGTACGCTGAACGGGCCTATTGATTTAGACGTGGACGTAAACTACGTAAATCCCGATTCACGGACGACTTACAAAAAAACGACGTAAATAATTCGAATTTTGACGCGGGAACGGCGGCCATACTTAACATTCCTATTCCATCTAGGGCTAAGCTCTAACTTTAGGCGGCCTATCTCCAACGTAAACGGCGTAAATGTACTGCGGCGGCCGGGCGTACGTTCGTGAATCGGCGTATCTACTGATTTGCATATTCTACGCCGACCGCAATGGAAGCGCCACATAGCGGCCATCCAAAATATTGCAACCTAAGATAGGACGCGCAAGCCGTCGTATCTTAGATATGTTTAAGTGTATCTCTGATTGAGAATACACTTAAACATAAGTCATATTCATATAAGTTAGGTCAGCTTATCTACTGATAAGCTGGCCTAATGCCGCGTACAGACGGTCGTTTTTTGCGATAAAAAAAAAACGACGTTTGATGTGATGAAAAAAACGAAGTTTTTGAAACTTCATTTTCAAAAACGACGTAGCATACAGACCATCGTTTTTTGAAAAATCTCTAGCAATGCGCGCTGACGTCCATCACGTACGACGGGACTATAAAGGGTCATTTCCATGCGGAAGACGGCCTCTTTTGCTGATATCGTGTTGCTGCGTGTTAGTAAAAGTTTGGTGAGAGACGATTCGCGCTTTTCAGTGTTTGTGCTTGAAATTTCGTTTTCTGTCGTACAGTTTGTGTATTTGTAGTCGGATCTGTGATACAGTGCTTGTATTCAGGACGTATTTGTTTTGCAAGTGCGTTCTTGTGTGCACGGTGCTGTTTTGCAGGTCGTTCTTCAGAGGCCTTTCTGTACTTCAGGGCGTAATTTGGAGTCCGATCTGATTTGACGACCGTTTTCTAGCCATGTTGCGGGTACGTTCTCGTCGCCGAGATCGTGCTGTGCATGTTGTTATGATGTGTGCTGCATCCCGGCTCCGTTCCTTGAGGAGGGCGAGAAGGACTTTGTGGGTCAAGAACTGGTTTCTTTGCAGGGACCAGTTCTCTCATATGCCTCTGCTGCGGGAGATCCAAGAAAATAACCCTGATGATTTCAGGAATTTTCTTCGGATGTCTGACCCCGTATTCCAGCAGCTTTTGGCTTCGGTGTCGCCATATATCACCAGGCAGGACACCAATATGCGGGAAGCCATAACTGCTGAGCAGCGGCTAGTTGCTACGTTGCAATACCTTGCAACAGGGAGAAGTCTTCAGGACTTGAAGTTCTCTACGGGCATCTCCCCCCAGTCTCTGGGTGTCATAATCCCGGAGACGTGTTCTGCCATAATCCAGGTTTTGCAGGAGGACTATATTAAGGCAAGTTCTGTCCTTTAAATGCATAAACTCTGTGAATGTTTTTTTTTTTTTTAAACAGTCCTTAATTAACCTTGTTTTAATAATATGCTGGGAATGTTACCTTTGTCTCCATGCATGCTGTTTTTTTTTTTGTTTTGGTCCTACATGCATCTTTTATATAGCCAACATGTCCATTTTGTGTTATTTTGTTAGTGGCAAACCCACCTAGCTTAGTCCCTATATCCCCCTTGATTGTTGCCTTCCATTGTAGTGCACGACCAAACCAACCCCCCCCCCCCCCCTCCATGTTATTTTTGTAACTGTCTAATTCCCATAATTTGATGTAAAACCAAGAATTATTTGTTGAGGTCACAAACTCATCTTGGGGGGGCCCCCCATCACACTTTTATGTTAAGTTTTGTGACCATGAGAGGGTGCGATTAATCTGCTTAGTGATCCCTTAATATTGTTGTTTTTTCAATAATACCTGAAATTAATTTTTATAATTTTTTTAGGATCCAAGAATCTTTTGTGATATTCTGTTAGTAATGTACTATCTTACAAATTTATTTGCTTTATTTACAGTTCCCCACAACACCACAGGAATGGCAGACTGTGGCAGCGGACTTCTCTCAGCGATGGAATTTTCCTAACTGTGGAGGAGCTATTGATGGCAAGCACATCCGCATCGTGGCACCACCACATTCTGGATCCCATTATTTCAACTACAAAGGGTTCCACAGTGTCGTACTGATGGCGGTGGTGTCTGCCAATTATGACCTTCTTTATGTTGATGTGGGGAAAAATGGGTGGATGCCAGACGGCGGGGTCTTTGCCGAGACCGAGTTTGCCCAACGGCTTCAGGCGGAGGAACTTCCATTGCCACGTGCGGAGGATAATGAAGAGGGGCTGCCCTTCGTTTTTATCGGTGATGAGGCGTTTGGCTTGGGTCCCCACCTCATGAGGCCATTTCCCCAACGTGCCCTCACCCCTGAGAGGAGGGTGTTTAATTATAGGCTGGCCAGAGCCAGAAGAGTGGTGGAAAATGCGTTTGGCATCATGGCCAGTCGATTTCGCTTGTTTTTAACCGCCATAAACATGGCTGAATATAAGTGGAACACTATTATTTTATGTTGTTGTATATTACATAACTTTCTACGAAGACATTCTTCAAATTATTTGACATTATTGCCTGATGAGGCAGTTGAAGTCCCAGAGGCGGCCCATGAGGCAGGCCATCCAGGCTTGGCCCCCCGAAACGCACGTGCAGTGCGCCAGGCCTATGTTGACTATTTTATGGGTAGGGGGGCCATTCCAATGCCTGATCTTGGGTGAATGAACATAATAAATATTTTCTGCAAGAAACATTCTAATGTTTTTTTTTTAAGTATTTTGAATGTTTGTGTATTTTCTTTGTCTCCTAGGTTATCATAGTTGCATGTGTTTTTGATGGACTAAATATCCTTCCTTGTTATATGTTACCATCATAAATCTAATATTTTTAGGTTTAATGTCAGCATTGATCTAAAATAACAAGCCACACAATTTTTGATCTTCATTAGTTTTATTTTCAAACTTGTGTCCAAATATTTTTTTAGACTCACATATATACATGTTTTTTTTGGAGAAAAAATGTAAAATCACATTTTGTATGTTTTTTTTTTTTTTTTTTTAATTCAAGAAGCAGGTAAAATCACATTTTATAATTTTTTTGTTTTTTTATAAATTCAAGAAGCAGGTAAAATCACATTTTATTATTTTTTTGTTTTTTTCTAATATTAAATAAGCAGGTAAAATCAGATTTCATTATGTTTTTGTTTTTTTCTAATATTCAAGAAGCCGGTAAATTAAACTTATTTTGTGGTTATTAACCTCGTATTTTTTTACAAAAAGAAAAAGAAAAAAAAATACTAGGTTAGAAGAATATCCTCAAAAAAATGAAAAATCAAACCCTACCCAAAACATCAAGCAGATTTTTTAGCTGGAGTTCAACACTTTTAGCATTTTTAACAATTTTTCGTGCTGCTATCTTCATGTCTTCATTCTTTTCCCTGCAGGACCAAATTTCAGCAATGAGGAGCTGGGCAGTGTCCTTGTCAACTGAAGACCCAGCACGACTTGCTCCTGAAATGTGCAAGCAAACCATGTATTAAAAAAATGTTTATCCGACATCTACATTACCTGTGTATCTGTGGTATATGATACTTTACCAGATGTGGTGGCAGCTTCCCCTTCATCAAGATCCCTCGGGGGTGTGGCTTGATAACTTGCGTCCTGCCTTGCTGCTTCCTTTCGCCCTACGAGATTGAAGAAAGGGAAAACAGAATGAGGGGATGAAACTTTAAATAAACTTTTGAAACAAAAATAACATGTGTATAATCCTCTGCTGAGCACACTGTCCATCTTCGGCGGGTCGGGCGTCCATCTTCGGCGGGTCGGGCGTCCATCTTCGGCGGGTCGGGCGTCCATCTTCGGCGGGTCGGGCGTCCATCTTCGGCGGGTCGGGCGTCCATCTTCGGCGGGTCCGGTGTCCATCTTCGGCGGGTCCGGTGTCCATCTTCGGCGGGTCCGGTGTCCATCTTCGGCGGGTCCGGCGTCCTTTGGCGGCGTCCTCCCGCTCGTTTCCCGCCACGACTTTGAATACTGCGCCCGCATATAGCGAGCACAGTACACTCGTGAATCTTCGGGCAGGATCGGGCGCCTCTCGCACTGACGTCCTGTACGCTC
This sequence comes from Rana temporaria, assembly GCF_905171775.1. Taxonomy (NCBI): domain Eukaryota; kingdom Metazoa; phylum Chordata; class Amphibia; order Anura; family Ranidae; genus Rana; species Rana temporaria. Next base: position 69,421,115 of record NC_053495.1, read on the forward strand.
AGGACGTCAGTACGAGAGGCGCCGAGACTGCCCGAAGATTCACGAGTGTACTGCGCTCGCTATATGCGGGCGCAGTATTCAAACTCATGGCGGGAAAGCGGGTATCGGCGTATATCGCGCACCCACGATTTTGCCCTGATTTTCAGGGCAAAATAGTGCGCGGTATACGCCGATAAATACGGTACGTTATTATTTGTGGCTGATACAGTGATTGCACTCCAATTTGTCCATGTGAACTAGGCATGTTGCAATTTCTCTGGAAGATCGTCGTTTAATATTAGCTAAATCAACGAATGAACGACAACTCATACGACAAATTATTGGGCCCACACAAATACATTTCAACCTGAAGGAAAAAGCACATGGCACAAAGAACAAACACCTAAAATTAGGGGACATTAAATTAAATTACTTTTTCCTCGAATCAATCTTTTTATTCGCTGAAGTTGCTCTGGCTCTCTTTTCTTCAGGTCTGACCACCTCTTTCTTATTTGTTCTTTACTCCTGCGTTCTCCAAATTTCTGCCGGAGCCTTCTAATTACTTTAGCCATAATGTCCGCCTTCACCTTATTGGGGTGCATGTAAGGCCCGTGCTTCCCATCATAGTCCTCCTTAGTGAAGATGGTGACCATCTCTACCATCTCCTGGAATGCCATGTTTTTGGCCTTGTACCTCCGCCTGGATGTTCGTCTTGCCTGGGCCTGGCCTGCCTCATGGCTTGAGCTTGCCATATTTTTCAGCATGTCCTGATCCTCCATAAATCACACCCACAAAAAAAGATCAAGAAAGGGGCGTGTAAAGGACGAGACGGAACGTCAGGGGCGGGTTATCGTGCGTTGCGTCACACGTGCGCAGTGTTTAAAGGGATCCGACGTCATTGAAAGCGACGTACACAGTCTGTGGAAGAAGGCGGAAGTAAACGATCGGAAAATACGACGGTACGTAACTGTATTTTGTAAATTTATATTAGTGAAGAGTGGATCAGTTTGTGGCCTAGAAGATATGGTGTAAAACAGGGATATACAATTATCGCACCTCCAGCTGTAGCGGAACTACAAGTCCCATGATGCATAGCGAGACTCTGACAGCCACAAGCATGACACCCAAAGGCAGAGGCATGATGGGACTTGTAGTTTTGCAACAGCTGGAGGTCCAAAAATTGCACATCCCTGGGGTAAAAGCTTGTTGTAGTAGTAGTGGCTTGACTGACACTAGGTTTTTTTTTTTTACATACAGAAATAATGGACCCCTTCAAGGACCCAGAATTCTTCTCGGACTTTATCCAACGCTGGAAAGAACTTCCTGTGCTCTGGCAAACAAAAAACAAAATAAATAAAAACAAAAATGCCAGGAAGCAAGCACTGGAGACCCTGCTAGCATTTGTTAGCCCAAGGCTCCCCCACGCAACAACTGACAGTGTGAAAAATAAAATAAATTCGATTAGGGGCACCTACAGGACCCAACGGTCACTAGTCCTGGCCTCTATGAGATCTGGAGCTGCAGCTGACAGCATCTACCAACCCAACCTGTGGTACTATAGTCAGATGCAGTTCCTTGATGACCAGCTCGAAACACGGGCATCCGTGTCTACCCTTCCCCCAAGGAATCGGTCCAGTCTTCCCGGCAGCCAAGAGCAGGCTACATCTGATGAAGATCAAGACTTCATGGAGGACACAGATTGTGACCCATGGAGCCAGGTATTGCATTTTAATACTAATTAATGAAATGCAAAGTATAATAATTCAGAGAAATTTAGGTTACAAGTGGTCAAAATTTTAGCTGATTTTGCCAAACATTGTGAAAATATCAATAGCCAATACTGGCAAAACAGAATGGGGACAAGATACATAAATGCAGAGGTCATAATGATTGTGTGTAATTTTAGGGTACGCCATTAGGGGGGTAAACGCAATACACCTGGAAGGGGTCACAGATATCTAACAAAGTTTTTTTTCTTTATCATTTTGTCTAACCAAAAATTCAAAAACAGACATTCCTAGTTTTGAGAAAGGCACCCTACTTAGCAGGTTCAGTCAGCATCAAACCCCCCCCCCCCCACAACTCCAGGGGGCACATATCTGAAGATGGGTAAGGGGCCACATAATTAGGGATGGCGGGCCTCTTTTAAATATATTTTCGCATATGTCATGATCTGTAAAATGTGTGTGATTAATGAAGACAAAAAATAAAATATGATCCTTTTTTTTTAGACACAGACAGAGCAAAGCCAGGAGGCGGCAGGCCCCACAGGGAACCAGGAGGAGGCAGGCCCCACAGGGAGCCAGGAGGAGGCAGGCCCAACAAGGAGACAGGGTGAGGCAGAGGCCACTCGGAGCCAGGAGGTGGCAGGCCCCAGTGGGATACAGGAGTCCCGCAGGCGGGATTGCATCTCCCAGATCCCTCCTCTCCGCTCTCCCGGAAAAAGGACAAGGAGACTGATGCAAATGGAGGAGGAGACCCAGGCCATGCTCCGTCAAGCAACTGCGGCCATCAGAGAACAACCCACTGAAGAGGAGGGATTCGCAGCGCTCATCGCAGCCAAGATGAAAAATCTAGAGCGGGGCCAGCGTGTGCGCTGCGAATACATCATCTTCAAGGCCATAAGCATGGCCTCACTGGGCAACCTCAATGACAACATTGATCTTGGGCTGATTGCCACTCCTGTCCTTTCTGCTCTTCCTGCTCCTTCTCCTGCTCCTGCTCCTTCTCCTGCTCCTGCTCCTTCTCCTCCTCTTCCTGAGCCTGCTCTGGCTCCTGCCACAACCTTGGCTCCAGAAACCCAGCCCCCGAGGAGGCAGACTGCAGGGAAGGCTGCAGGGAAGACTGCAGGGAAGGCTGCAGGGAAGGCTGCAGGGAAGCCTGAACCAAAGAAGAAGAAGTGAGGAGATGGTGCCCCTAATCCCAAAAATGTGTCATTGACAGCCTTGATTAGTTGTTTGGTGGACCCTTGGCTCTCAAAATCAAAGCAGGGTCTCCTTTACTTTATTCCTGGCTTCTTTGTTTTTATTTATTTTATATTTTTGTTTGCCAGATGTGTTTAAGTTTATTTTATTGATTTTATACATGAATAAATGTATTTTTTGGTTCGGTTAAAAATGTAGCACGTGTATTTTTAAAAAAATATATAGAGATCATTAGTGAGGAGGCAAACACATTTAAAAACAAAAAGCAAATCAAACATTAACAAGGGACAACAACCTCCTTGTGGGTAATGTAAAAAACCAAAAAAATATGTTGTCGTGGTCACTTCACATACTCCAAAATAACAAACATTTAAAATGGTATTCATTTGCTCAAATAAATGAAACAACCCAAAAAAGAAAAATATGGAGATGGAGATGTGCATAAACTAAAAACAAAACAAAAAAAAATAACAAAAGGTTGTCAGAACTATGTAACAAGATGAGCCACAACAAACTAGGATTTTAGTGTAGCATTTAAATGCATTGTGTCAAATGCAGCGCAGTCTTTTCTTCATTACTATTAAAATGAACGAATGTGCTGAAGCCATTCTGAACAGTAGTTTTACCACAACAAGCGCTCCCGTATCAGAAATTGCTTCTGAGCATGCGCGGGTTGCAAACGTCGTTTTCAACGTCGTTTTGACCACACACTATCATTTTCATTGACACAAAAAACGACGTTTTGAAAAACGACACAAAAAATTCGAGCATGTTCAAATTTTTTTTTTGTCGTTTTTCTGAAGACATAAAACGACGTTTTCCCCACACACGGTCATTTGAAATGACGTTTTAAAAAACGTCGTTTTTTTTCATCGCAAAAAAACGACCGTCTGTACGCGGCATAACTCTTTGTGAATCTACCTACAAGTATGTTTAGGTGCAAACTATACAGCACAAGTGCAGTAAACTCCAAGTAGGTTTAAGTGCAAACTATACAGCGCAAGTGCAGTAAACACCAAGGGCCAGATTCACAAAGAGATACAACGGTGTATCTCGAGATGCGCGGCGTAAATGTAAATGTGCGCCGTCGTATCTATGCGCCGTACCCACAGAAGCAGATCCGCGTGAAAATTGGCTTCACCCGTCCAACGTAACTGTCCTCCGCCGGCTGAACTTAGGCGCATATTTAGGCTGGGCGCATCCTTTCTTCCCATTGATTTCCTATTCAATTATGCAAATGAGGGAGAAATGCCGATTCACGTGCGTACGATTGTCCGGCGTAGGCTACGCGCGGTGCGCGTAAGCTGCACGCCCGGTCTAAAGTTACCCCTCATAAAAGCAGGGGTAACTTTGCAACAGACTTGCACAGGTCAGCTGGAGAGCAGCAACAGCAACAGCGTGACAGAGGAGCTGAGAAACAACACTTGCAGGACAACACGTCTGTGTGCCAACATGCCAGGGGCAGCCGTGGTCATAGCACTACTGCGTCTACGGGCACGTAGGAGGAGGAGGAGGGCACAGGAGAGGGTATACCGAGACCACATGGACCTCTTTGGCATGGGTGAATCGGAGGTGTATCGCTTGTTCAGATTTGACACTGAAGCCATCCTGGAAATAGTCAGAACCCTGCAGGATGACCTCACCAGCCCAACACATCGCTCACAAGCAGTGCCGCCACTGCTCAAGGTACTGGCAACACTGCATTTCCTGGCCACTGGATCTTTTCAAAAAACAAGTGGAAATTTGGCTGGGATGTCACAATCCACCATGAGCAGGTGTGTGCACCAGGTTGTCCCTGCAATCCTGAGACGCATATCCCACCACATTGTCAGACCCACCAAGGAGGTCCAGCAGGCGAAGACAAGAACAGCTTTCTACAAAATTGCCAGATTCCCACGCATTATCGGGGCAATTGATTGCACCCATGTGGCACTACAGCCCCCCTGTGACGCAGAGCACATATACCGAAATAGGAAGCATTGGCATTCCATTAATGTACAGGTGATAGCCGATGCCCAATACCTCATATGGCACGTCCATGCCAAACACCCAGGGGCCAGCCATGACAGCTTCATCTACTGTCAAAGCGACATCCCAAGACAATTTGAACAGAACGTGTATGGGGACAGCTGGCTGGTTGGTGAGTGACATGGGTGTCAGGTATGACTGTCCCCCCCCATGATGCAGACATCACGAGGGGCACATGCATGACTAACATTCTCCTGTCTTTTCCCTTCCAGGTGACTCTGCATATGCACTGGGACCCCATCTAATGACTCCATACCGGAACCCCCAAACCCCAGGAGAGAGAAGATATAATGAGGCTCACATACGTACCCGTGGAGTGGTGGAACGAATCTTTGGCCTCCTGAAGTCCCGTTTCAGATGCCTGGAAAAGTCTGGGGGGACCCTGTTGTATTCCCCAGACTTTGTGTGCCAGATCATCGGTGCATGTTGCATTCTGCACAACTTCGCAGTGAGAAGGGGCCTGCAGATTGACCTACATCATGACCTGACCCCCGAACCAGACATCCCCCCCCTAACCGAGGTTACACCGTCTGCTGAGGGAAGAGCAGTCAGGAGATGTCTCATGGAAGGCTTATTTTCACGTTCAACACACACATGAAACATGTCACAATGAGAATGCACGCATGCACACCACTGTGGTCCCTAGGCACCCCCCCCCCCCCCCAACAACCCCATTAAATTGGATTAGACCGAAGTAGAGCACACGGTACTAGGGAGCAGCAACGCCACGTCAAGGCTCCAATTATGTTGCTGTATATTATTTAACCCAAAATAAAAATAATACTCATATCGAGTTTCAAAATAAAATAATAAGACTCATATCATGAGTATACAACTAAAAATAATACTCATATCGAGTTTACAAATAAAAGAATAACACTCATATCGAGTACTTGAAAACCAAAAATAAACTGGCACTCATCTGGCCTGACGCGCACTACGCCTAGTGCCAAGGCTCCTGGCCCTCTGTTGCCTGGTGGTAGCCGTGGGTGGGGGGGGGGTGGGTCATTGGGAGGAGGAACATCCCCTGGTCTCTCCCTGGCTGCCTGGATTCCCTCTAAAGCCACGGCTATGCGAGTGAGGACCGCATTGGTCTGAGTCCCCACCGCCTCAATGGCTGCTGTATTGGCCTGTATGGCCACTGCCAGGCTCCTCACTTCTGCCACAAGGCCTGTATTTGTGACCTCCAGGTCCCTCACGCAGGTCACCAGTGCACTGCTATTAACACTGACCTCCTGCACATTTTCGACTATGGCGGCAGTGTAAGCAGCCTGGGTCTGCTGCATGGAGGCCAGGCTGGCTGCCACCCGGTGCATGTCTGATGACACCGAACTGAAATGCTGGGTCTGCCTGGCCTGGTCCCTCGATAAAGAGGCTTCTAGGGTCTCTGTATCACCCCTGGACTTCCTAGAAGCCTTGCTGGGTGCAGGTTTGGCTTGGGGCCGACTATATGGGGAGGCCCTTGGGGGTACTTCCCTTATGGAGGAGGGGCTTCCCAAAAGGGTGGAGGCCCTTGGGGGGCTTCCCAAAAGGGTGGAGGCCCTTGGGGGGCTTCCCAAAAGGGTGGAGGCCCTTGGGGGGGTTCCCACATTGGAGGAGGCCATTGGGGGGGTTCCCACATTGGAGGAGGGCCTTGGGGGGTTCCCCTGAAGTTGGAGGCCCTTGGGGGGCTATCCCCTATGGAGGTGGTGGTATGGGAGGCTCCAGCGATGGTGGTCTCATCCCCCAGGAAAATGCCATCCTCCAGGTCCCCGTGCTCCTCCTCGACTTCCTCTAAGGGAGATGTGTGGACACTGTCCACTTGGGATGGGGTTGGTTGCCCAGCAGCCGAGGATGGGCCCGCTTCATCCTGCACATCTGTGGATGACACAAAACATGTTGGTGGACCCACACACTTGTCACATATTAACTCACCCCCCCACACATGCTACACACCAGATAAGAGATAAAACACACTCACCTGTCCTCAAGGGCTGATGGGCGCATGTCTGGGCGTCTTTATACCCTGGGGCGTCAGCGGTGGGCCGGCTTATCTCGGGGGGGTACGATAGGCAAAGTTCTGCGCATGCGCAGTGGGACGCGGGACATGCTATCACGTGACGGCGCATGCGCCGTTCGTTCGGCCATTCATTTGCATGGGGTCACGCTTCATTTAAATTGATCACGCCCACCTCCTTCCCACTTTGAATTACGTCGGGTTACGCCGTCCAATTTAAGTTACGATGGCGCAGCGCATCGCGCATTTGCTTGCTGAATAGGCTGCTTGCCCCTCGAAGTTTCAACGGCGTAGTGTAACTGCGATGCGCTACGCCCGCCTAATGATGCGCCGAGGTACGTGAATCTGGCCCCAAGTACGTTTAGGTGCAAACTATACAGCACAAGTGCAGGAAACTCCAAGTAGGTTTAAGTGCAAACTATACAGCACAAGTGCAGTAAACACCAAGTACGTTTAGGTGCAAACTATACAGCACAAGTGCAGTAAACACCAAGTACGTTTAGGTGCAAACTATACAGCACAAGTGCAGTAAACACCAAGTACATTTAGGTGCAAACTATACAGCACAAGTGCAGTAAACACCAAGGGCCAGATTCACGTAGATGGGTGCATTCTTGGGCGGGCGTAACGTATTTGATTTAATTTACACCACCGCAAGTTTTTCAGGCAAGTGCTTTATTCACAAAGCACTTGCCAGAGGAGGAGAACCGATGCGTGATCACTACAAGTGGATGTATCCAATGATTTTAAAGTACTACATTCTGGTGAGTACAAAACCTTAGGGGGAAATCACAGAGAGTCCCTATCAGCATTTGAGCAGACAAACAGCTGTACTGTGAGATCACTCCTAACAAAGAACTGTACATCTGAGGAATTGCATGGACTACCATTAATTGACTCACAAAGAGTGGGAATACATGTTATATATCAAATAGGCAAATTTAATGTGATATATATACAGTCCTACAAACCTTTTTCTCAAATTTACCATTGCAGTACATGAGTATTGGACTCATAAGCCATTTATAGGCTCATTTTAGCGCTGTTAATGTTTTGTTAATCTCTTTTAATAATACATAGTTTTTTATGTTACTATTTTATTACAATAGCTGCTTTTCTACTGCACAAAATAATCATTCATTTAACTATCTTTCCATTGAGCGCTAGGATCAGAATAATCCGCAGGTTTTTTCTGATACATTTTTTTCAACACTTGCCTGTAAAGTTGGTAAATCACCCCGGGGAATTCAAATTCGGCGGGTAGGGGGCGTGTTTCATTTAAATGAAGCTTGTCCCCGCGCCAAACGAACTGTGCATGCGCTGTCCCTAAAAAATCCCGGCGTGCATTGCTCCAAATGACGTCGTAAGGACGTCATTGGTTTCGTCGTGAGCGTAACTTACGTCCAGCTGTTTTCTGAATCGACGTACGCAAACGACGCAAACGACGTAAAATTTCAAAATTCGACGCGGGAACGACGGCCATACTTAACATTGGCTGCGCCGCATAGACCCAGGGGTAACTATACGCCGGAAAAAGCCGAACGCAAACGACGTAAAAAAAGTGCGCCGGGCGGTCGTTCGTTTCTGAATCGGCGGAAATCCTCATTTGCATATTGGTCGTGTAAAAAAAAAAACGCCACCTAGCGGCCGGCCTGGAATTGCAGCCTAAGATCCGACAGTGTAAGACACTTACACCTGTCGGATCTTAGGAATATCTATGCGTAACTGATTCTCTGAATCAGTCGCATAGATACGTCCGACAGAACTCAGAGATACGACGGCGTATCAGGAGATACACCGTCGTATCTCTTTGTGAATCTGGCCCCAAGTACGTTTAGGTGCAAACTATACAGCACAAGTGCAGTAAACACCAAGTACGTTTAGGTGCAAACTATACAGCACACGGGCAATACAACACGTTAGAACACTGCAGCTAGCACAATCAACTGCCTGACAAATAGGAATAGCTGATCTAGCTAAACTATACAGTGTATAAATATATATACAACACCTGGGATGTATATATATCCTCTACACACTGTAAATTGAACTAAACTGACTAGCCTGCCTGCTCTATCTTTTATAGTGTGGGGCGTGTGCTAAAGCCCTGAGCCATAATTGGCCAAAGCCACCCTGGCTTTGGCCAATTATGGCTCTCCGTTTTTTGCGCGCTGTGATTGGCCAAGCATGCACTATGAGTCATAGTGCATGCTTGGCCAATCATCAGCGCGCAATGCCGCAGTGAATTATGGGCCGTGGTGCGTCACTCGAATTTGGCGAAAAGGTTTTGTTCGAATTTCGACGAACGTACGAACAGACGATGTTCGAGTCGAACATACGTTCGACTCGAAAACGAAGCTCATCCCTAACCACCACTATGGATACTTCCTCAAGTGCCACACACAGATAAAGGGGGGACCCTTACCAGATGGGTTGGACCTCAGATGACAAGGTTGTAATGGCTTTGCAGATAACCTCTGCAGAGTTTGCGTGGTAGACCGGGATATCACAGTTGAGCTTCTCAAAACTCCTCGCCCTGATACCTGGGAAAACCGCTGGGGGTCCGATAGTACTGATCACTCCAAAAGCGGACAAAGCCAAAGGCAATGTGAAGAATGATAAAAATAAAGGCAACAGTGTGCATTACCTCTTAAAAGGTGGATCATTTATTAAGTATCACACCAAATAAACTATACAGTAAACGGGACAGATAAAATAAAAAACTTTAAAAGGCAGCCGGCAAGGCTGTAGTAAAACGAACGCCCGTGCTTCTGGGGTCGGGTGGGGACGTGGTGACGTCGATACGTAGCACCGCCCTGAACAGTTTTGTCACAAATGATGTTCTCAAAGGGCACGGGCGACGCTTCAAAGTCACCACTAATATTCATGTAAATTCTAAACCAAGCCTCGCTATCACTCCGTAACTCCAAACGGAACATGAAGCCAGACCTCGTTCCGAGCTGAAAGTAGACAGCGAGGGAGGGAGGAGATAATTAACAAAAAAAAATCTCTGTCTCGCAATCTCATTGGTAGACAACACTTCATCTCTTTATGGCAACTGAAAGGACATATGAGATAAAACAGGAACTTGAACAGAGATGAAAAAGACATCTACCGAAAGAGGCATTCAATTCCATTCAGATATTTAAAGAACAGGCCTCAGGTCTCGATGGATATTGTAAGTGGAAAAGAGGCATATGTATCACATGTAAGAAAAATAGTAAAAAAAATTATCTACACTTAAAAATTAAATTAAATTAAGACGCAATAATTTGCAATGCATTAACTATATCCCGATCAAAATCTCCACACTAAAAAGAGGGGACATTATTAAAAAGGGGAGGAGGAACAATACATATATATTATTTAAAGGGCCAGACCAATATATATATATATATATATATATGGCTGTATAATTCAGACCAGATTGAGAAAAAATATATTTAATATATAATAACTCAAAAAGCCTCTAGTATCACGCACAAGGCCAATTTAAACCCAACCTCTGTTGTACATGGTATAATATACAGACTATGCCTATTTCTCATTACGAGTTATCGATAAAGGCATTAATTTCGATGTCCACATTAAGGCCTAATGGTTTTAAACATTTGACCCTATAGATCCAACTAATTTCGAGTTTGGAAATGGCCCTTATTTTAGATCAACCTCTCCAATAGCATTTGAGTTTATCTATTGCTATAAATGAGGTACCCGTAGGATCTCTATTATGTACCTCCCTGTAGTGTTTAGATACAGAGTGTTCCTTGAAGCCTTTTCTGATGTTGCATATATGTTCGTTTAACCTCACCTGTAAAGGTCTAATTGTGCGTCCAATGTACTGGAGCCCACATTGACAGGTCAAAAGGTAAACTACATGGGTAGTTGAGCATGTGATGAAGGTTTTAATATCAAAAGACTGCAAGGTACTATTAGACACAAAGGCCCGGATTCACATTGGCGCACATTTATGCCGCCGTAGCGTATATCCTTTACGCTACGCCAACGCAGCGCAGAGAGGGAAGCACTGGATTCACAAAGGCATAAGCCGGCGTATGTGGAAGTGGGCGTAAGCCATGCAAATGAGGCGTGACCCCATGCAAATGATGGGCTGAGCGCCAGACAGATACGTATAACGAACGGCGCATGCGCCGTCCCGTGGACGCATCCCAGTGCGCATGCTCAGAATCACGTCGGAACTACTCCCTAAGATAAGCCGGATCACGGCCTACGTCGTGAACGTAACCTACGCCTAGTCATATTCACGTCCTACGTAAAATACGGCTTGTGTTCCCTTTGCATGGATGCTGCTGAGTTACACCTCCTTTATGGGGCATAACTTTACGCCGGACGTATGACTTTATGCGCACTGCGTCGGACGGACGTACGTTCGTGAATCGGCGTATCTCCTTCATTTGCATATGTAAATAGAAAATCAATGGGAGCGCCAAATACGTCCAGCGTAAATATGCGCCCACTCTACACCAGCGTAGGCAAGTTACGTCGATCGGATGAAGCCTATTTTCAGGCGTATCTTCATTTCTGAGGACGGCGCATATTTGCACTTACGTGGCGTATCTGGAGATACGTTGGCGCAAGTGCTTTGTGAGTCCGGGCCAAAATGGGTGGTTTTACGATCTCCAATTTTGTTTATAGTACAGACCGCACATTTCTTGCATTTGTGGTATCCCACCAAATTTTGAAAAAACATGGGTTTGTTACTAAGGGGATCACAGGCACTTGGTGCCAAGGCATCTTTTAAGAAGGTACACATCTGAATACAACCTGAGGTTTTTCTGGGAGAATAGGTCCCAAAATAGCGTCATCTTTAATCAGATGCCAATGTTTCCGTAGTATTTTTTTAATCAAAAAATGTTGGTCAGAAAAGCCAGTAACGAATGGCAAGACGTACTCATTTTGTACACCGTCATTCTTTGGCTTGTCGGCCAATAGTACACATCTATCAAATTTTTCTACCAGCTAATAGTACCTTGCAGTCTTTTGATATTAACCACTTAAGGACCCGTTCATGGACATATACATCGGTACTTTAAAGATGGATATCTCGGTAACGGCAGCAGCTGCTGCCACAACCAAGGTATCCATCGTTACTGTGAGCGGTCCTGTAAACGATAACGGTGGTCTCCGCGGCTAATTCCGCCGCTTACCAGAGCCGTCGGTAGCGGCTGAGGCGATCGGCTTGGATACGAGTGAGGGAAAGATGGCCCCCACCCGTCCCCATAGAATAGCAGGGCGGAAGTGACATCAAAACATCTTAAAGCAATCTTTTCTAGTTGTCATTTTTCAAATGACAACATTTTTTTTTTTTTTCATTCAAGTCTAAATATGAGATCTGAGGTCTTTTTGACCCCAGATCTCATATTTAAGAGGACCTGTCATGCTTTTTTTTTCTATTACAAGGGATGTTTACATTCCTTGTAATAGGAAGAAAAGTGATCCATTTTTTCAGTGTAAAAATTAATAAAATAAATAAAAATAAATAAGAAAACCAACATTTTTTTTTTTAAAGCGCCCCGTCCTGACGAGCTCGCACGCAGAAGCGAACACATACGTGAGTAGCGCTCGCATATTAAAACGATGTTCAAACCACACAAGTGAGGTATCACCGCGATTGTTAGCGTGAGAGAAATAATTCTAGCCCTAGACCTCCTCTGTAGCTCAAAAGATGCAACCTATAGAATTTTTTAAACGTCGCCTATGGAGATTTTTAAGAGTAAAAGTTTGACGCCATTCCACGAGCGGGCGCAATTTTTAAGCGTGACATGTTGGGTATCATTTTACTCTGCGTAACATTATCTTTCACAATATATAAAAAAAATTGCGCTAACTTTACTGTTGTCTTATTTTTTAATTAAAAAAAGTGAATTTTTCCAAAAAAAGTGCGCTTGTAAGACCGCTGCGCAAATACGGTGTGACAAAAAGTATTGCAATGACTGCCATTTTATTGTCTAGGGTATTAGAAAAAAATATATATAATGTTTGGGGGTTTTAAGTAATTTTCTAGAAAAAAAAAACAAACAGTTTTAGTCTTGTAAACACCAAATCTGAAAAACAGCCAAGGTCCTTAAGTGGTTAAAACCTTCATTACATGCTCAACTACCCATGTAGTTTACCTTTTGACCTGTCCATGTGGGCTCCAGTACATTGGACGCACAATTAGACCTTTACAGGTGAGGTTAAACGAACATATACGCAACATCAGAAAAGGCTTCAAGGAACACTCTGTATCTAAACACTACAGGGAGGTACATAATAGAGATCCTATGGGTACCTCATTTATAGCAATAGATAAACTCAAATGCCATTGGAGAGGTGGATCTAAAAGAAGGGCCATTTCCTAACTCGAAATGAGTTGGATCTATAGGGTCAAATGTTTAAAACCATTAGGCCTTAATGTGGACATTGAAATTAATGCCTTTATCGATAACTCGTAATGAGATATAGGCATAGTCTGTAGATTATACCATGTACAACAGAGGTTAGGTTTGAGTTGGCCTTGTGCGTGATACTAGAGGCTTTTTGAGTTATTATATATTAAATATATTTTTTCTCAATCTGGCCTGAATTATACAGCCAGATATATATATTGGTCTGGCCCTTTAAATAATATATATGTATTGTTCCTCCCCCCTTTTTAATAATTTTCCCTCCTTTTAGTGTGGAGATTTTGATCGGGATATAGTTAATGCATTGCAAATTATTGCGTCTTAATTTAATATTTATTTTTTATGTTGAAAGAGAAGTAGAATGACACGTGTAGATAATTTTTTTTTCAATTTTCTTACATGTGATACATATGCCTCTTTTTCACTTACAATATCCATCGAGACCTGAGGCCTGTTCTTTAAATATCTGATTGGAATTTAATGCTTCTTTCGGTAGATGTCTTTTTCATCTCTGTTCAAGTTTCTGTTTTATCTCATATGTCCTTTTAGTTGCCATAGAGAGATGAAGTGTTGTCTACCAATGAGATGGCGAGACAGAGATCTTTTTTTCTTAATTATCTCCTCTCTCCCACGCCGTCTACTTTCAGCTCGGAACGAGGTCTGGCTTCATGTTTCGTTTGGAGTTACGGAGTGATAGCGAGGCTTGGTTCAGTATTTACATGTATATTAGTGGCGACTTCGATGTGTTGCCCGTGCCCTTTGAGAACGTCATTTGTGACTAAACTGGTCAGGGCGGTGCTACGTATCGACGTCACCACGTGACCCCGGAAACACGGGCGATCATTTTACTACAGCCTTGCCGGCTGCCTTTTAAGGTTTTTTATTTTATCTGTCCCGTTTACTGTATCGTTTATTCGGTGTGATACTTAATAAATGATCCACCTTTTAAGAGGTAATGCACATTGTTGCCTTTATTTTTATCATTCTTCACATTGCCTTTGGCTTTGTCCGCTTTTGGAGTGATCAGTACTATCGGACCCCCATCGTTTTTTTCCAGGTATCAGGACGAGGAGTTTTGAGGAGCTCAACTGTGATATCCCGGTCTACCACGCAAACTCTGCAGAGGTTATCTGCAAAGAAATTACAACCTTGTCATCTGAGGTCCAACCCATCTGGTAAAGGTCCCCCCTTTTTCATCTGTGTGTGGCACTTGAGGAAGTATCCATGGTGGTGGTGGTGGACAAATGCCCATTCCTTGTAGTCTGCACCCTCACTTCCCTTCAGACACAGTGGCATCTGTATGTTCATCTGTGGACTTCTCACATTTATTTGGACATTTGATGCTCAATTGATATGTGAACATGTGATATGATCATATATGTTTGTGAGATATTTAGATCTTCATTGTTTTTCCTGTATTTCAGTATTATATATTTTCACTATTTTGCACATTTACGAACGGTGAATTTTATTATCACTAGCATTTTTTTGTATTCCAATAATTGTTTTTCCATTTTTTTGGTCTATTCACTTAGTCTAATTAGCGCAACTATACCAATTTTTCTACAAGCTTTCCAATGGGACTGTCTTCTTTTTAAGACTTCTTCTACTTTCTGGTGCATCTCCTCTCAATTATCAAGGCACCTCCTTTCTTCATGAGTTTCCAATCTAGAAATTGGCACAGATGGTCACCCTCTTATCCATCTAGGCGTCAGCAACTAACAGAAGAATGAGTTTCTTTCTTGGCTGCAGGGCCTTGGCTGCTCAAGAAGACCTTGTTTCACTCTGCTAATCAAGTCATCCCTGTGCGGTCCTTTTAGCGCTTCCAATTGCGCACAATCGCATGTCCTGGGAAGGTCTCTCCCATCCACATTCAAAATTCCTGGAGTTGGTCAACTAAAGATTGAGCAGGAAAATTCGAAGAGTTGAGCTGCTCCCACGAAATAAACATTGCTCCAATACAGATTTTTTGGTTTTCTCCATTGGCACCTATGGCAGGATTGGGAAGAAGGTTTTTGAAGATTAGATATTTTCGGCCCTGTAAAATCCCTGCTAACTTAGTGCCGGGAGGTTCAGGCTTGAGTTTTTTCAGCCCTGTCAGACATCAGATGGTTCTTGAGTCCGTGATTAGAACGTTTCTCAAATCTTTAGGTAAGGTCTCAGAGGGATTCACTACGTTCAAAGTGAGATCTGCCTTCGGTACTCCCACTCGCATGCGCGTAAGATTCTTCTCTATAAGATATTACTCTCAAAATGGTCTCCTGTTCTTTCCAAAGGTTCTCGGAAATACAAGCCTCAGGTGCTGAGTACCAGGTATTACGTTCTTTTTAGACAGACCGGTCATTTGGCCTAGAGCTTGCGCTGCAAACCACCTCAACCAGGAATAGGTACTTCCAACTCTTTCCGTATTTTCCAGCAACTCCGGACTGCACAAGCCAGATAGGACAACGTCTTTCAGACTTTTCATTGGTCTGACATAAGCTTGTCGTGATACTAACAGCTTCTTTTTAAAAAAAATAACGAAGAAAGAAGACGGTCGGCTTCAAAGACAGCTTTGACAGGTTGGATTGTTCATCTCGTTCAGAGAATGTATCGGGCTAGTGGTCCTCCGGTCCCAAAGTCAATAAGTGCTTACTCTGCATCTTCCTGGGCAGCAGTAAAGCAAATCTCCCCAGAAGCTCTGTCATGCGGAAAACAGGTCACTTTACACCTCTTTCACGACACATTATAGTCTGCACTTACTCATACAGATTTAAAAAACAAACAAAGAGAAAGGATATAAGTAGATTTGTAGAGCAAAACACAAATTAGAAATAAATAACCATCAGCAACCGAGTCCCTCTAGAGAAATAGTTTAGAAGGATTTCCTTATAGCAGGAAGAGATTGTGGGACTTTAATTGAAGCATGATGGACGAATGTATGATATATGAGTATATGTAGGCCTGGTCAAACCTCAGTCATTAAAGTCATAACGAAAAATTTCATTTATATATCAAAAATTTATTTTTACAAAAAATAGAAAAGGTATAGAATAAACAATAAATATTTAGTGCATATTAAAAACATTCAGACCAGAATATAGAAATGATACTGCACATGCATATAGATGCAAATGGTCTTCATCACAACCCACGTATTGAGGTTCTACTTGTTTCACCCAGGAGGGCTTCGTCAGGAACCCGTGGAGGGTGATAGTCTATACAGATAGAAAATATGCCAGTAAGGTACCATCATACATAAAGACTAAATACATAAAGTGTACCAATATAACCAAAAAGAGAGAGAAAAATAGCATAAAAAAAGAAGAAAGAAAATGATTATTGACCATAGATATAGGTATAACAAAGTTGATAAAGCAGAATTAATCATTGCAATACAGTAATGCATAACGAAATGAGTATCAGTGGACCAAGTAGATGCAAAAACTGTGGACTGTGAAACAGTCCTTACCTGAAGAAAATGGAGTGAGTGGCCTTGGGTGTTGACCGTAGCAAAATCAGAGTCCCAGGTGTAATGGTTCCCAAATCAAGTATGGGAAAGGGGGACCTCTGCACAGCCGTAACTGAGCTACCATAGAACAAACAAGCCAAAGGGGGTTGGCCTGAAGAGAAAGAGAGGAGCCAGAGGTAGGCAGAAACTGGAAGTGAAAGGTATATGTATTATAATCACAATAACAGGAAACAGAGTGGTTTATCGCATAACGATAATAGGAATGGCTATTTAGATGACAGCAATCACTTACTGATGTTAGCTGATGAGGATTGTACCCGCAGATTGAGTTGGTTCAATGATTGGATAATTCCAAGAAAAATTTGTATCTATGGGGTATGCTAACCGACCAGAGGTTGCTCTGTCAGTACTGCATAGCACAAAAAGATCTGAGTTACATATATATATATATATATATATATATATATATATATATATATATATATATATATATATATATATATGTGTTGATTCTAAAGGTATACAACTTCTACCTATCATCATTGGTAAGTCTATATACAGGATGGCCCATGCAAACATGTATAGTGGTATCTATCGGATATTGTTCAAATGAACATATATAGCAAATTAGTATATGTAAAGGGTAATAGAAAAAAATGTTAATGTTGAATCCAATCCCCATGAGCTGTTAGTCCGCCCCTGCCAATTGATTTCAACTTGTTTAAGTGATCTAATTATCTAATTAAGTGTTGACGATAATGAGCTATATAATGGTCCATGTATGTGGTCATTTGTAGGTATGTGGTTTTGAAGAAGGGCGCTATCTGTATCAGCCCAAAACTTCACCGTGTATACCATTTAATTCTGATGTGAATTTTTTATATCTTCAATACATCTTTATGTGCAGCAATTCCATAATTTTTTTCTATATATGTACATACAGTCCTTCCTTGTGGCACTCTGCCCCGCTGGCACATGATCTCCCTGCCTGCAGAGAGTGAGAGAGAAATGCTTCCACACTTCTACTTTAAGCAGAGTCGTTCAGCTCCCCACTGGCACACAGAGCAATAATGCTAATGCAAACAGGGTGATTAGGGTGTGCACAGGCTTATGCCCCTGGGAAAATGCACTAGGCTGGTGCGCCCTCTGGTTGTTTTTTCGCAATTCTAGAATGATCGTCTTGCTTTATTGGTTACAAATGTTGTTTATTCTTCTTATGTTTACATTAAGGATTTATGTGTGAGCACTGCAGGGATTTCTTTATAGTGTTCCCTCAGGAACTACCATATTTATCGAAAGATAAGTAAATTATAGAGCATGCGCTTCTATACAGTTATATCCAACTGCACCTATATCCCTGTATGAAGTTATAATCAAAAAATCCCCAAAACCGGGGTATGGTGTGGGATTTTTAAAGATGCTAGTTGGGTTGTTCAAATTTTTTTTACATATGAAGTTATACTTTAACCAAATCCACAAACTTCATGAAATAGTCAAAAAGTGTTTAACTACTTGTCGACCAGCCGCCGCAGTTAAACAGCGGCAGGTCGGCTCCCCATGCGCGAGAGCCCGTAGCTCTACGTCGGCTCTCGTAGGGGCGCATGCGCGCCACTCCGCTCGTCCCTGACTCCCGTGCCCGGCGATTGCTCGTTACAGAGCGAGGACCGGGAGCTGTGTGTGTAAACACACAGCTCATGGTCCTGTCAGGGGAGAAATGTATGAACAGCGATCAGTCATTTCCCCTAGTGAGGCCACCCCCCCTACAGTTAGAACACACCCAGGGAACATACTTAACCCCTTCCCCGCCCCCTAGTGTTAACCCCTTCCCTGCCAGTGGCATTTTTATAGTAATCCAATGCATTTTTATAGCACTGATCGCTATAAAAATGCCAATGGTCCCAAAAATGTGTCAAAAGTGTCCGAAATGTCCGCCATGTCGCAGTACCGGAAAAAAAATGCTGATCGCCGACATTACTAGTAAAAAAAAATATTTAAAAAAATGCCATAAAACTACCCCCTATTTTGTAAAGTTCTAACTTTTGCGCAAACCAATTAATAAACGTTTATTGCGATTTTTTTTACGAAAAATATGTAGGAGAATACGTATCGGCCTAAACTGAGGAAATAAATTGTTTTTTTATATATTTTTGGGGATATTTATTATAGCAAAAAGTAAGAAATATTTATTTTTTCTAAATTGTTGCTCTATTTTTGTTCATAGCGCAAAAACTAAGAATCGCTAAAAGTGCTCTGGTCTTTGACCAGCAATATGGTCCGGGGGTTAAAAAAATATATAATTTATTCGTACAAATATTTTTAGAAAAAGACACATCTAATACAACAAGACAAGAATGCGACTTTTACAGCTGTGTGCAAAATAGCTTCCTTGTGAGACCCGTGTTGTCAGTCCGACATGTTTCACCCAAAACTTGGGCTTCTTCAGGAACACACGGGAATAAGCGATCTATGATAGAAATACAGAGGAAAAAAGCCATAATAAATATATAGACAATAAGTTAATGTTTCTCATTAATAACAAAATGCTAGCTCAACATAGCTAGTTTTTATATTTATCTTTCCCAACGGGGTAAGTCAATGATACAACAGTCACTAACATCCAATAGGGGGCTTGTACATTCATGTAAGTGGTGCCTTTCCACTTAAAAGGACAGAGTTCATACCTCCGAGGGACATCAGGAATCCTCCTATGCGGCGTAGTGCTGCCGATCCCCTTGACGCTGATAGTTCTGTCTATAAGACAGCAGAACATCAGTGCATCGCATATGAGCCTTAACGGGGCGATATCCAGTCAGCGATCCTAGTAAGAGACAGACAGATTGTGCCCCGGGCTGGTGGCGCAGGTTCAAGAATGTATGAACTATGACTGGGATCACAAGGAAAGAATTGTATTAATTTAGGTATACAGTGCCTTGCGAAAGTATTCGGCCCCCTTGAACTTTGCGACCTTTTGCCACATTTCAGGCTTCAAACAAAGATATAAAACTGTAATTTTTTTTTGAAGAATCAACAAGTGGGACACAATCATGAAGTGGAACGAAATTTATTGGATATTTCAAACTTTTTTAACAAATAAAAAACTGAAAAATTGGGTGTGCAAAATTATTCAGCCCCCTTAAGTTAATACTTTGTAGCGCCACCTTTTGATGCGATTACAGCTGTTAGTCGCTTGGGGTATGTCTCTATCAGTTTTGCACATCGAGAGACTAAAATTTTTGCCCTTTCTACCTTGCAAAACCGCTCGAGCTCAGTGAGGTTGGATGGAGGGTTCTTTCCACAGATTCTCGATTGGATTCAGGTCTGGACTTTGACTTGGCCATTCTAACACCTGGATATGTTTATTTGTGAACCATTCCATTGTAAATCTCCGTCCCAGTCTCAGGTCTTTTGCAGACTACATCAGGTTTTCTTCCAGAATGGTCCTGTATTTGGCTCCATCCATCTTCCCATCTATTTTAACCATCTTCCGTGTCCCTGCTGAAGAAAAGCAGGCCCAAACCATGATGCTGCCACCACCATGTTTGACAGTGGGGATGGTGTGTTTAGGGTGATGAGCTGTGTTGCTTTTACGGCAAACATAAAGTTTTGCATTGTTGCCAAAAAGTTCGATTTTGGTTTCATCTGACCAGAGCACCTTCTTCCACATGTTTGGTGTGTCTCCCAGGTGGCTTGTGGCAAACTTTAAACAACACTTTTTATGGATATCTTTAACCACTTCCATACCAGGCACTTACGCACCTTCCCGCCCAAGCCAATTTTCAGCTTTCAGCACTGTCGCACTTTGAATGGCAATTGCTACACTGTACCCAAACAAAATTGGCGTCCTTTTTCCCCACAAATAGAGCTTTCTTTTGGTGGTATTTGATCACCTCTGCGATTTTTTTTTTTGCGCAACAACTACAAAAAGACTGAAAATTTTGAAAAAAAATTACGTTTTTATTTTTTCTATTAATTTGTTTTGTAAATAAGTAAGTTTTCTCTTTCAATTACGGGCACTGATATGGCGGCACTGATGGGCACCGATGAGATGGCACTGAGGGACATCGATGAGGTAGTACTGACGGGCACAGATGAGGTGGCACTGATTGGCGGGGCTGGTATGCGGCACTGATGGGCACACATAGGCGGCACTGATGGGCACACATAGGCGGCACTGATGGGCACTCATGGGCGGCACTGATGGGCACTCATGGGCGGCACTGATGGGCACTCATGGGCGGCACAGATGGGCATTTATGGGCGGCACTTATGGGTGGCACTGATGGATGCTTATGGGTGGCACAGATGAGCACTGATAGGTGGGCACTGGGCATGGATGGGCACTCTGGGGTGACACTGATGGACACTGGGGTGGCACTGATTTACCCATGTTGCCGGTCAGTGCCCATTTGTGGGCACTGATTGGCATCTTTTTTTTTTAATGCTTTTTTTTGTCCCCCTTTTTTTTTTGCCCTTCCCTGGTGGTCCAGGGTGGGCTTCCCTGGTGGTCCAGTGTGGCGATCCGAGGGGGGGCTGCGCTGATAAACAATCAGTGCGAACCCCCCGTCAGGAGAGCCGCCGATCGGCTCTCCTCTACTCGCGTCTGTCAGACGCGAGTGAGGAAGAGCCATTAACGGCTCTTCCTGTTTACATCGTGATCAGCCGTGGTTGGACACGGCTGATCACGTGGTAAAGAGCCTCCGTGAGAGACTCTTTACCTTGATCAGTGTTGCGGGGTGTCAGACTGACACCCTGCAACAACGATCGCCGTGATGCGCGCCCCCGGGGGCTCAGAATCCTGAGGACATCATATGACGTCCAGTCAGGATTCTACAACCACTCTGCCGACGTCAATATGTCATTGGCGGGCGGCAAGTGGCTAAGAAATGGCTTTCTTCTTGCCACTCTTCCATAAAGGCCAGATTTGTGCAGTATACGACTGATTGTTGTCCTATGGTCAGAGTCTGCCACCTCAGCTGTAGATCTCTGCAGTTCATCCAGAGTGATCATGGGCCTCTTGGCTGCATCTCTGATCAGTCTTCTCCTTGTATGAGCTGAAAGTTTAGAGGGACGGCCAGGTCTTCGTAGATTTGCAGTTGTCCGATACTCCTTCCATTTCAATATTATCGCTTGCACAGTGCTCCTTGGGATGTTTAAAGCTTGGGAAATCTTTTTGTATCCAAATCTGGCTTTAAACTTCTCCACAACAGTATCTTGGACCTGCCTGGTGTGTTCCTTGTTCTTCATGATGCTCTCTGCGCTTTAAACGGACCTCTGAGACTATCACAGTGCAGGTGCATTTATACAGAGACTTGATTACACACAGGTGGATTCTATTTATCATCATTAGTCATTTAGGTCAACATTGGATCATTCAGAAATCCTCACTGAACTTCTGGAGAGAGTTTGCTGCACTGAAAGTAAAGGGGCTGAATAATTTTGCACGCCCAATTTTTTAGTTTTTTATTTGTTAAAAAAGTTTGAAATATCCAATACATTTCGTTCGACTTCATGATTGTGTCCCACTTGTTGATTCTTCGAAAAAAATTACAGTTTTATATCTTTATGTTTGAAGCCTGAAATGTGGCAAAAGTTTGCAAAGTTCAAGGGGCCCGAATACTTTCGCAAGGCACTGTATATACATATACATATGTACAGCCATAGCCAAAAGTTTTGAGAATGACACAAATACTAATTTTCAAAGTCTGCTGCCTCAGTTTTTGAGATGGGAAATTGCATAAAGTCCAGAATGTTATGAAGAGTGATCAAACGAATTGCAATTAATTGCAAAGTTCCTCTTTGCCATGAAAATTAACTTAATCCCATGAAAAAAAATCCACTGCATTTGTGAAGAAGGCTTTAGGGCGCCCAAGAAAGTCCAGCAAGCGCCAGGACCGTTTCCTAAAGAGGATTCAGCTGCAGGATCAGAGTGCCACCAGTGCAGAGCTTGCTCAGGAATGGCAGCAGGCAGGTGTGAGCGCATCTGCACGCACAGTGAGGCGAAGACTTTTGGAAGATGGCCTGGTGTCAAAAAGGGCAGCAAAGAAGCCACTTCTCTCCAAAAAAAACATCAGGGACAGATTGATCTTCTGCAGAAAATATGGTGAATGGACTGCGGAGGACTGGGGCAGAGTCATATTTTCCGATGAAGCCTCTTTCCGATTGTTTGGGGCATCAGGAAAAAGGCTTGTCCGGAGAAGAAAAGGTGAGCGCTACCATCAGTCCTGTGTCATGCCAACAGTAAAGCATCCTGAGACCATTCATGTGTGGGGTTTCTTCTCATCCAAGGGAGTGGGCTCACTCACAATTTTGCCCAA
Source organism: Rana temporaria (assembly GCF_905171775.1). Classification (NCBI taxonomy): domain Eukaryota; kingdom Metazoa; phylum Chordata; class Amphibia; order Anura; family Ranidae; genus Rana; species Rana temporaria. The sequence goes on from NC_053495.1 coordinate 69,444,214, forward strand.
AAACACAGCCATGAATAAAGAATGGTACCAAAACACCCTCCAACAGCAACTTCTTCCAACAATCCAACAACAGTTTGGTGAAGAACAATGCATTTTCCAGCACGATGGAGCACCGTGCCATAAGGCAAAAGTGATAACTAAGTGGCTCGGGGACCAAAACGTTGACATTTTGGGTCCATGGCCTGGAAACTCCCCAGATCTTAATCCCATTGAGAACTTGTGGTCAATCCTCAAGAGGCGGGTGGACAAACAAAAACCCACTAATTCTGACAAACTCCAAGAAGTGATTATGAAAGAATGGGTTGCTATGAGTCAGGAATTGGCCCAGATTGAGAGCATGCCCATTCGAATTGCAGAGGTCCTGAAAAAGAAGGGCCAACACTGCAAATACTGACTCTTTGCATAAATGTCATGTAATTGTCGATAAAAGCCTTTGAAACGTAGGAAGTGCATGCATTAAGGATAGTAAAAGTTACCTGTAAAGCCGTAGTGTGCTGTGCCTGCTTTCCCCTATGGAGCTCGCGCCACCAATGACAGCCAGCAGGGCCCTTAAATAGGTCTCTCTGTGCCCCGGAATGACTTTGATAATAAGAAAAGGAAGAATGATTTGGATAGCAGTCTTCATGAAGTCTCAAGTCCAATTTCCATTAAAAGATAAACGATCTCGGTTTTAGAGAACACGTAAAACTCAATCTACTGATTCAAATGTCACAGGTATACTTAGCAATACTTCAGTGACATTGACATCACCAATACTGGGAGTGGATCCGATCTCAACTACTGCACCCCAATGACATATCAACCACCGCATACTTCAGGCCTTCCAGGCTCTAATACTACTGCAGACCAACGGACTGCGCCCATTTTTGTAATGGACAAAAAAAACACTCAGGTCCCACGTACTACACAACAAGAATTAAAAGATCTAGTCCCGGCCCCCACGACAGTGTAGGTCGGGACACCAACAATATTATCAATTTATCCACGTTCCCCTTGTCATCTGATCAAGAAACTGTATTACAATTGGGTTTGTCTTTCTGCCCAGATGGTGGGGCAGATAAATTCGAACTGGTTAAAGATCTGCACCTATTTGCTAGGCGCCTAATGTACAGTACAAGTCCTGTATGATAACCAACAAGATGCCACTACTCCCCCAGTAAATGATAACTCCATCCTTGACAATGTTTCCCTACAGGAAATGCAAGCCTTACAGGACCTGATGTTCCTATGGGACGAAAGCAATCCTGAGGAGGAAGGATGTACTTATCAAATACCAGGAGTTACACCTGGAACGCTGACACAGTCCAGATCAAACAAACCGGTATATGTTGTCCCCAAAACATACAAACCTAGATCACGATCCTTTCCTGTCCTGCAGTGCAACCCTAACATTTAGGCCTTTGTCCTGCAGGTCACCAACGAGATCGAAACTACGAACTGGAAGCTGGGGCCCCCTCGAACCTTAGTCCCAATTTAAGAATGGCCCTGAATGCCATACGTAGCAAGGATGATATGATAGTGAAACCCTCCGACAAAGGAGGCAACATTGTCATTATGAATAGACAGGGTTACGAAAAGATGTGTTACGATACCATCAAAAATAGGGATCGTACCGGCCTCCTCGGTTTTACAAATTATCAGAAACTATCATGAGATTTTGAATCGGGCACACAGGTTGGGCACTATAGATGATAACACTCTACAATTTCTAAATATAGAAAGCCCAACAACACCAACATTCTATGCACTACACCCAAGGTACACAAGGGTGTTATACCCCCACCAGGGCGACCCATAGTGTCAGGCTGTGGCTCATTAACTGAGAATGCTAGCAGAATAATAGATGAATATCTATACCCCCATGTGCGGAGCTTGTTATCACACGTGAAAGATACTATAGAACTCCTGAAAATCATTGATGGTTTGACAATACCTAAAAATGCCTGGCTAGTGGCAATAGACATTGAGGCTCTCTACAACTCTATCCCTGATCTGCGAGGGATACAGTTGGTGAGAATCTTCCTGAATGAACGTGACAAAGATTCGCAGAAATATAACAACTTTATAATGGAAATGCTGGAATTCATCCTTACTAACAACATCCTTCTCTTTAAGCGCTCCCAATACCTCCAGGTGCAGGGAGTGGCTATGGTGGCGGGCTTTGTGCCCTTACCCCAACCTGTACCTGGGGGGGTGGGAGCGTGACCTATTTGGGGTGGATACAAATGACCAGACCTCTGAGAATATCCTCACTTGGCACAGATATATCGACGACGTGCTGATGATATGGGCGGGATCTAAAGATGACTTGATTACCTTTTTGGAAAGTTTACAGACCAACATATACAACTTGAAATTCACATACAATTTCAGCCAGGAACGTATCACCTTCCTGGACGTGGAATTGTATGTGGACAGTGAGAGTACTTTATGTTCTACCCTTTACAGAAAACCAACAGCCGGTAACAGTTTACTTCATGCTTCGAGCTCACACCCAAAACCATTAATAAATAGTATTCCATTCAGTCAATACCTTAGACTCAAACGTAATTGCTCACAAGACAACGATTTCAAACAGGAAGCTAAACTCCTCTATGCACGTCTTAGAGACAGAGGTTATACGAAAACCTGTCTACGTAAAGCTTATAATAAGGCTAATACACAAGAAAGGAATACACTGATTTATAAATCAAAGGGCAGAGCAAAAACATGTACAACACGTATCATCACCCGCTACAATCGCCAGCACTCGTCGATTAGAACATTTTACAACAAATTCTGGTACTTATTAACCTCAGATGAAAAAAATCAGCAAATACATTCATGTATATCCAGAGATTACTTTTAAGTGATCTCCATCTATTAGAGATTGTGCAGTCTCTAGCCAATATGCAACACAAACAATCCCAAAACCAACCAAAACGGGAACTTTCCCCTGTGGGAAATGCAATTTCTGCCGTTATATTATCAAAGGGGCTAGCATCAACTTGCCGCATGGTGACATTTGGACACCTAGATTCAGAGCCACTTGCCAGACTATAGGTGTCATTTACCTTATGAAGTGCAGCTGTGGGGCCTTCTGTGTGGGTAAGACTAAGAGAAACTTTTTTTGCAGAATGCGTGACCATGTATCGGCTGTCTCTAAGAAACTACTAGAAACACCAATTAGCCATCACATGGGCCTCTTCCATGACCACAATCGGACAATTTATTGGTCTTTTATGCCCTGGCACATATTCCGCTTAATGAGAGAGGGGGCGACGCAGACAAACGCTTGCTTCAGGTTGAAGCTAAGTGGATTTACACTTTACAGGCCACACGGCATCCAGGCTTAAACGAGAACATTAGTTTCAAACCATTCCTTTAGAATCTGACCCTTTATGAGTCTTTACCTTTCAATTTTAATTCCCTTTTTCTCTTCCTAATGCCTTCATTGACCCATCCCCCTTCTTGCTGCTTTTCTCACTCGCTGACACCCACCTGCCAACTGTAAGCACTGGGTCTCGCTCTGCATCCTATAGCCACCATCATGAGCTGTTACATATACAACCAGATAGAGTGGGCTTTTCCGGGTGAGACCCTCTGCAATATGTCTATCAATGATGGGCATTCCCATATATGTACATCGGTGTGAAAATGATTTCTTATATGACCTGTACTAGTATATTATTTGTTTTGTTTATACCCCGTATTCATGCAGTGGAGCTAGATCGCTCTCTTTCTTGCCCCTACCCCCACCCCTTTCCCTTCTTTTGTCATCTTAATATGTACCAATGTTTACATTCATATGTGGTGCTTGTGTATTTGGTGTGTTTCCACTGTTGTATTATCTGGACCAGCTGGTCTATCCCTGCTTATATCAGAGATTACATCTCCCTCTTATGCCTGTTTAAAACCACCCCATCGGTGGATTTCATCTTATACAGTCCTGATCAAAAGTTTAAGACCACTTGAAAAATGGCAAAAAATCATATTTTACATTGTTGGATCTTACTAAGGTTCCAATTAGAGCTTCAACATGCAACAAGAAGAAATGAGAGTGAGACAAAAATTTTTTTGAGCATTCAATTTAATGAAAACAATGAATAAACTGAAACAGGCTGTTTTTCAACTGATCAAAAGTTTAGGACCACATGCCTTTAAAAGGCCAAATCTGTGCAAAGATGTGGATTCATTGTCATCTTCTGTCAGGTAGTCACACGTTGTGACGACAAAGACAAAAAAACTCTCCCTTTTTGAACGTGGTCGGGTTGCTGAACTGCATAAGCAGGGTCTTTCATCAAGACACTGGACGATCCTACCTTGTCTCCTTGAACGCCACAGAACTGCTCGTTTGGACTTTGCAAGAGAGCACCAAACATGGGACATTCAAAGGTGGAAGAAAGTTTTATTCTCTAAAGAGAAAAAATTTAACCTTGATGGTCCTGATGGTTTCCAACGTTACTGGCATGACAAGACAAGTCAAACGGCCGCTGGCTATGTCCAGATGTTTCAGAGAGCATTCCTCATGACTTAGGGCCCTCGTCTGTGTGGTAACGACTGGGTTTTTTAACAGGACAACGCTACAGTACACAATGCCCGCAGGACAAGGGACTTTTTCCAGGAGAATAACATCACTCTTTTGGCCCATCCTGCGTGTTCCCCTGATCTAAATCCAATTGAGAACCTTTGGGGATGGATGGCAAGGGAAGTTTACAAAAATGGACAACAGTTCCAGACAGTAGATGGCCTTCGTGCGGCTGTCTTCACCACTTGGAGAAATGTTCCCACTCACCTCATGGAAACGCTTGCATCAAGCATGCCGAAACAAATTTTTGAAGTAATCAACAATAACGGCGGAGCTACTCATTACTGAGTTCATGTTTGGAAGTTGGATTTCTGTTTTGGGGGGGGTTTAGTTTTTTTTTTGGAGGTGTGGTCCTAAACTTTTGATCAGCCGAAAAACAGCCTGTTTCAGTTTATTCGTTGTTTTCATTAAATTGAATGCTCAAAAAATGTTTTGTCTCACTCTCATTTCTTCTTGTTCCATGTTGAAGCTCTACTTGGAACCTTGTTAAGATCCAACAATGTAAAATATGATTTTTTGCCATTTTTCAAGTGGTCTTAAACTTTTGATCAGGGCTGTATCTTGCACCCAGTACTAGGTGGCTTTCAGATTGCTTTACCTGATGGTAATCATGCGATTACCCCTGCATATTAGCACACGGTGCAATGATATCCAGTCACTTATAGATCCCATGGTGGGCTGGTAAGGGCATTCCCCAGCATCTGTCTACGGCGCTGAGGGCGAGTGGAGGCACGCCCACTTGGGATTGTCCAAACCACACGACTATCCGGAGTGCCTGGAGTACACCCAATCCCCTCGGAGAGGGCGGTGTCGCTCGCCTACAACCTTTGGTGACACATCATTGCATCACCATTGGGCGATGCGCGCGCGACGGATCTTCGTATGGGAGCTCTGACATCCTGCATGTCATCTCCCTGAGCCCACCCACATGACTGACGTATTCTAGTCACACGCTGTGCCCTACCTACGCACAGAGAGACCTATTTAAGAGCCCTGCTGGCTGTCATTGGTGGCGCGAGCTCCATAGGGGAAAGCAGGCACAGCACACTACGGCTTTACAGGTAACTTTTACTATCCTTAATGCATGACATCTCCATGCTCCCTGTTGGGTTTAACATCTGATCTCCCTCTGACGTTTCTCGTTTATGTATAGATCGCTGCCCCCTTACAACAGGCTGCGGTGGTTCAGAGGCTACCCTAAGGACTCTGTTTAACCTTTTAAGGTATTTAGAATTAATTTAGGGGCTGGTGTTTGCACACAGCGTAAAGTAACTAGATTCCCTAACTGCTCTGCCTTTAAACATACAGGCTGAGGTATAATTACTACTATAGCAGTTCAGTGTTTTTATATTTTGAATATAAATAATTAGGGTTTATTTTTTGTTTTCCCCTCAGTTTTTAAACTGAAGCCAGATCATACCATTGTATGATCAGACCTCAGTGGTTACCGCAGCTGATGCTCCTTGACCTAATGAGCCTTTGATTTTGTGCATTTTGGCTGGCCCCTGAGCCAGATTCAGGAGATCGACTCTGCTTTTATGTAAGTGGTCTCTTGTGTTTGTATCAATTATTTTACTATCTCTTGAGTATACTATGCCACTGTCCTTGTGTGTTCGATCAGGCCCGAATCAACACTATGAGAACTTTTTCCGTAAATATATGCAGGCTTATCCTGCGATATACATATGTATATGTATATATATCTAAATTAATACAATTCTTTCCTGGTGATCCCAGTCATAGTTCATACATTGTTGAACCTGCGCCACCAGCCGGGGGCTCAATCTGCCTGACTCTTACTAGGATCGCTGACTGGATATCGCCCCGTTGAGGCTCTTATGCGATGCACTGATGTTCTGCTGTCTTATAGACAGAAACATCAGTGTCAAGGGGATCGGCAAGACTACGCCGCATAGGAGGATTCCTGATGTCTCTCAGAGGTATGACCTTGGTCCTTTTCAGTGGAAAGGCACCACTTACATGAATGCACAAGCCCCCTATTGGATGTTAGTGACTGTTGTATCATTGACCAACCCCTGACTTACCCCTTTGGGAAAGATAAATATAAAAACTAGCTATGTTGAGCTAGCATTTTGTTATTAATGAGAAACATTAACTTATTGGCTATATATTTATTATGGCTTTTTTCCTCTGTATATCTATCATAGATCGCTTATTCCCGTGTGTTCCTGAAGAAGCCCAAGTTTTGGGCGAAACATGTCGGACTGACAACACGGGTCTCACAAGGAAGCTATTTTGCACACAGCTGTAAAAGTCACGTTCTTGTCTTGTTGTATTAGATGTGTGTCTTTTTCTAAAATTATTTGTACAAATAAATTATATATTTTTTTAAGAAACACGACTATTTCATGAAGTTTGGGGATTTGGTTAAAGTATATCTTCATATGTAAAATTATTTTGAACAACCCAACTAGCATCCTCAAAAATCCCACACCATACCCCGGTTTCGGGGATTTTCTGATACCATATTTATCGGCGTACAACACATACTTTTTCCCCCTTAAAATCAGGGGAAAATCGCGTGTGCGTGTTATACCCCGATCCCAGCTGTCTGAGGGAAGAGGAGCGAGCGCCGCTGAATTACATAGAGCCGCGATCTCCTTCCTGTGTATCCGGCGCTCCGTCACGCACAGCCACGCCTCCTGGCCCCGCATTGGACCACTGTACTGTCTTATCATATCAGCAGGAGCACATTAAGGAGATCGTGGCTTTATGTAATTAAAACTGACACTGAAAGGTTAGACTGCAGATGGGCACTGAACAGGCAGGGCATTTTGGTAAATTTATAGGCTGCAGATGGGCACTAATCAGGCTGTACTGAAGCTGCAGATGGACACAGATCTGGCTGCATTGAGGCTGCAGATGGGCACAGATAAGGCTGCATTTAGACTGCAGATGGGCACAGATCAGGCTGCATCGATGCTCAGATACCATCAATTTTGCTTCAAAGTGGTTTATTAAAAAAAAAAAAAACACGTCCCTCTAAAATTGGGGTGCGTGTTATACGCTGGCGCGTGTTATACGATGATAAATACGGTAGTTCTGGCCGCCTAAGATTTCTATGGATCAACTGTTTTTTTTTAATCTTTTTATTGAGTATACGACATACAAAACAAACAACAGTAACCTGCCACAGCATTGGGAGTAGACCCACGCAGGGGTCAGTGCCAGCCGACGTTTTGGCTGCTTCCAACATTAGGAACATACAGCTGTAGCATGTTCACAAAGAAAAAAAAAAGAAAATAGAAACAAACAACCTAGTGCTGTATTGGCTCTTGCTCAATTGAAAGGTCTAAGGATCAAAGCTTTCAGTCGAGACCCACGGGACAATAATAGGTATCCAAGAAACCCACATTAGAGATTGCAATACAATAAGAACACCCAACATATCAAAATCACATCCACCCGTAGAGTGGTATCATGTACATGCCACATCAGTCTGCGGTCACCGTGGAGGCCTCCACTAGCCACCAGAACTGCCGCTGGGTTGGACGAGTCCGGCACTAGCCACCAAACTGCCGTGACCAGCTGGGCTGCCAGAAAATATTTCCGGCAGACCGGAAACGCCAAACCCCCCTGCGACATCGTACGCATCAGTGTGGACAGTTTAAATCTAGGGGGGTTGGGGCCCCAGAGGAAGGAGAAAAAAAGTTGGTTCAATTTAGTAAAAAAAGAGCAAGGTATCCACTGTGGGGAGTTTCGGAATAGGCAGGTAAATCTAGGTATGATTTTCATTTTAATTAAGTTAATGCGGCCTAATAAGGATATAAGAAGGTTCTCCCAGGATTTTTGTTTGGCTTTAACTCCTTGGACCACCGGCTCTAGGTTAAGGGTGATAAAGTTGGATACGTCTCTCGAGACACGCACCCCCAAGTACACCAGTTTGTCTACCCACTGCAGTTGGAGATCTGGCGGGGCTTGTCTTTTTGCCTCAGGGTCAATAGCTAGCAATTGGGATTTTGTCCACTTCACCCTTAATCCTGTTATTTTAGAGAATTCTGTCAATACTTGCAGCACTCCTCTAAGGGAGGAGTCTGAGTCATTCAGAAAGAGTAGGTCATCCGCGTACAGAGCCACCCTATCCTCCAGCCATGATATTTTTAGTCCTTTTATGTGGGGTGAGACCTGCAGTACCTCCGCCACCGGTTCCATAGCTATTGCGAACAGTGCTGGAGAAAGAGGGAAGCCCTGCCTGGTACCCCTGGAAAGCGGGAAGGGGGGGGGAGAGACGTCGCCCCCCAGTCTGATGGCTGCCTTTGGGGACCTGTACATAGTTTGCAGCAAGGCAATAAAAACCAACGGAAATCCCATCCTCCGCAGAGTATCCCAGAGAAATGGCCATTCGATCGAATCAAATGCCTTTTCGATATCGAAGGCGGCAACCGTTCTAGTGCCCACATTGTCATGTATGGCATGCAAGTTGGTGAATAGTCTGCAGAGGTTAATATCCGTTGATTTATGTGCCATGAACCCAGTCTGGTCTGTGTCTATAATAGAGGGCAGAAGTGGGTTGAGTCTACCAGTAATTCATTTAGATAAAAATTTTAAATCAGCGTTGAGAAGTGCTATGGGCCTGTATGAGGCTCACTGTTTGGGATCTTTAATGGGCTTAAGCATTAGAATAATGTGCGCGTCTGCCATGGAGGATGGGAGAGCTCCCTCCTCCAGACAGTGGGTATACAGGTAAGCCAGCAGGGGAGCCAGGAGATACGCATGAGACCGATAAAATTAGACGGGTAGACCATCAGGACCCGGGGCCTTCCCAGTTGCCAATGTGTTAATAATAGGATGTACTTCCTCTGCAGTGATAGGCTGGACCAGATGGGACCTCTCCTCATGCGAGAGCCACCCCAGAGACAGGGGGTCCAGGAGAGGCGCCATCACGCTAGGCGTCATATCCGGAGGGAGTCTGGTACTGTACAGTGTCTGATAGAAGGTCTGAAACTCCCTCAGGATACTCTCCTGGGATGTAATAGGCTCACCTGTAGGAGAAACCAGTTCAGGGATCAGAGTCATAGGGGTGTCATGATGGGACATCATGACTAGTAGTCTACCATTTCTATCCCCCTGCTCAAAGAATCTTTGTTTTGTGTGGAACATCTCTAAACGAGTGACCTCACTGAGATGGAGGTCCCTTTTGGTGGACTGCAGCCGTTCGAAATTGGAGACCGAGGGGTCAGACCGTAAGTGGCCGCCGCCTTCTCAATCTTCCCCTCCAACCATGACTCTGATCAACTGTTAACATACGATTGCTTGTGAATGTTTTTTTTCTCTTTCTATTGGTTGAAGTAGATTGACTTGTCCCCTTTTCAACCTGACTGTAATGAAAATACAGTGGAACCTTGGTTAACGAGTAACTCGGTTAACAAGCGGTTTGAAAGACAAGCAACTTAAAAAAAAAAATCCTGACTCGGTTTCCGAGTGTTTTCTCGCAAAACTAGCAGGATTCAAGCCAATGGGGTGTGCAGTACCGCATTTGGCCAGAGGTGCGGGGGTGCTGATGACACTAGGAACGGTTCGAGCCATTCGGAAATCCTCGGAATCACTCAGAAATACTTGAGCGTTTCCGAGTTCAGTTGAGCTGTCCCCGAGTATTACCGAGGCTCTCTGCTGCCCCACCTCTGGCCACATGCAGTATTGCATGCAATAGAAGACAATAAGGAACAAATTATCCTAGTTTCCACTGACTTGTATGGGGAAACTCGCTTTGATATGCGGGTGCTTTGGATTACAATCATTCTCCTGGAATGCATTATGCTCGTAATCCAAGGTTCCACTGTAACATAAGAAATTCCCCCATCCACACAAATCAAATGGATGGAGGAATGTCAAATCCACACAGTTCGTCAGGTTAAAAAAAGTCCATCAAGTTCAACCATAAACAAATAAATGATATACAATCCCATATACCCAATTCTATACCCACAGTTGATCCAGAGGAAGGCAAAAAAGCAGATCATGATCCAATTTGCTACAGCAGGGGAGAAAATTCCTTCCTGATCCCCCGAGAGGCAATCGGATTTACCTATAAATGTTAGTACCCAGTTATATTATGTACATTTAGGAAAGAATCCAGGAATTTATTAGAGCAACCTACTGAGCTGGCCAGAACCAGGGAGCGGTTAAAGCTCTTACTGTGAAAACCTTTCCGTATTTGGAGATGAAATCTCTTTTCCTCTAGACATAAAGAGTGCCCCCTTGTCCTTTGTGTTGACCATAAAGTGAATAACTCAACACCAAATTCACTATATGGACCCCTTATATATTTGTACATGTTGATCATATCCCCCCTTAATCTCCTCTTCTCGAGAGTGAATTCAGTTCCTCTAATCTTTCTTCATAGCTGAGCACCTCCATGCCCTTCTCTGCACTTTCTCCAGTTCCCCAATATCCTTTTTGAGAACTGGTGCCCAAAACTGAACTGCATATTCCAGATGAGGTCTTACTAATGATTTGAACAGGGGCAAAATTATATCCATCTCTCTCGAGTCCATACCTCTCTTAATAGAAGAAATAAACTACAGCTTGGCATTGCATGCCATTATTAAGTTTATGATCTACCAAAACCCCCAGATCCTTCTTCACTATGGATCCCCCACACTCTGATTTGTCTGTTCCCTGCCGAACCAGATGAGGTTAAAATAGTGTATGGCTAGCTGTAGAGAACATAGATACTGTATATCTGTTTTCAAGAGGTGCATCTTGGTACACATATGGGGTCTCCCACATACCATCAGGAGTCTAAATGCATTACCTTCCCCTCCTCCACTCTGTCTTGTATTTTGCCAAACCTAGGGTGCTCTTCTCCCACTCCTTGATCTCACCTTACTTTGTCTAATCATTTTTTCTTGCTTTGAATTTCAGTTGTGACAATGGATGCCTTCAGCTCATCTCACATGTGTCCTATGTCAGTATATATCCGTGGGCCACTTTGATTTGGATGTTAAACTGTGGAACCCTTGTGCAAGAAGTGTTTTATAGGAGGGACAACATCACTTCTAACTGTGTTCTGGATATAGTTTTTTTTGCTCCGGTTCATGTGGAATAATTCTTTCAGGGATACTTTAACCTGTTTTCTATTCCCAAACCCAGTGTGGGCTTCCCTACATTTTAAATCTCAAATCTCTTTAAGCGGAGTTCCCACGGAAAAAAAAAATATTAAAAGCCAGCAGCTACAAATACTGCAGCTGCTGACTTTTAATAAATGGACACTTACCTGTCCAGGGTCTCCGCAATGTCGGCAACCGAAGCAGAGCAATCGCTCATCTGTCCCCGCCGACATCCTCGGTGAGGGAATCAGGAAGTGAAGCGTTGCGGCTTTATTGCCTGATTCCCTACTGCGCGAGTCACGCGGCGCGTCCTTACTGGTCCCCGCTGTCTCCTAGGACCAGTGTGTTTCCTGGAATACAGCGAGGGGGCGACGCGAAGGGGCAGGAGTCTTATCCTGGAAGTGGTTGCAAATACCTGTATTATACAGGTATCTGCACCCCCTCCCCCCTGAAAGGTGCCAAATGTGACACCGGAGGGGTGGAGGGTTCTGAAAAGCGGAGGTTCACTTTTTGTGTGGACCTCCGCTTTAATGTATTCACTCGAGCCAAAAATTCTGCTTCAAAATCAGTCATCACCTCCTTCATGAGGGAGACTTTGTGGCTCTGTGGACATCAAAAATGCGTACCTGCCTTGCTTCTTCCTTCCAGTGCATCAATATTTCCTAAATTTTGTGGCGGGCCCTTACACTCTCTGTTCTGGGCTCTGTCCTTCAGCCTTTCATCAGCACTTAAGGTTTTCGCCAAGATGTTAACCACAGCTCTGCTTTTGTGGCATCCCCGTTGTAGGGCACTTAAACAACATTTGTTGAGGGGTAATTTGATGCAGACACTGTCAAATACTGTCCAAATGTCACCCTTGGTATACCTCTAACTGCAGCTACAGCATGTGTACACCCCCAGCTACTGCCTCTACAGCTAAAGGAGGAGCAGTTTGGTATGGTAAAAAACACTCAACCATGTGGTTTTACCGCCCCTCTGACCTCACATGTGAACAAACCCTTGGTTCACATCTGTGTGGCTGCATGCTGCAAGTAGGGAAGCCTAATTATTTCTGTTAGAGAAATTAGATGCTTATGTTATAATCATTTATGCTTAGAAGTAGAATTATTTCATAATATAAAGAAAGTCTTCATTTGTAAGTGTTGAACTTTAGATGACCTGTCTGCTCTTGAAAGTGTATCTGGTTAGTTCATTTTAAGTTCAACTAATTAGACAAGGAACATTTTGACAACGGTTAAAATGCATATAAATCACAGAGATAAGAAAGTCTTTGAGGACAAGCGATAAAACTCCTCATAACAGGTGGTTTGGGAAAGTTATGTACAGTACATTAATTAAGTTTGACAGGGTCAAGCAGAGGTCTACTTGTGCCTCATTAAAACTGTTTAAAGTACATTGAATAAGAAAACACTCATGTATGTATATATTAATAATTAGACAATATTAATATAATAAATAAATTATTTGGCTTATATATATATATATTTGAGAGGGACTAGCATCAAAAGATAGAGCTTGAAGGACACAGCCACTCACTGGTTCTTCTTTTTAAGGGCTTTGTTTGCCTATTTTTATTAAAAGAAAAGTTCAAAACAAAAGGTTTTCCCTCGCAGGGGATTTTCACCGTCCATACAACATAATGGTAAATTCAGCATCCTGCCTTATACATACAGCAATGCTGCTCAGGCCTTCCACTTCAGGCGCTCGTCTGTCTCCTACAGACTATTCATTGCCAACATCGTCCATTTAAATAGCAGCCCCTCACTGCTCTGATCCTCAGACTTGGGTCTCTGGCTTCCACTGTGCACACCCTGCATTTGTCAGGAGGGTGGAGCCCAGAACCCTAGTCTTGACTCTACTATCAGGCCCACACACACCTTAACAATCAGTGTGGCGTTGAGTCTCAAAACCCAGATCCAGAACTAGGGATTTCATCCCACCCGGACCTTTAAGAAATCCCCAGGCTCCAGGTCCCAAAGTGGACTATAGTAAATAACGAGGAAACTGAAAAGCCAGTTTCCTCCCAAACAAGCAAATACACTGGAGCCCCTCAACCTGCCTGGTTGAGAATCCTGTATTTATACACTGGTGGGGTACTACACTACCACAATATATATATATATATATATATATATATATATATATATATATATATATACATACATACATACATATATACATACATACACACACACACACACAATACAGTATGGAAACAATATCTATAAATACTGTGACAGGAAGTCAGATAAATCTGTGGGTGTTGTCACAGATGGAACATACATTTCTGCCTTGTTTAGACGATACACAGATGGTTATCGGGCGTCGGCTACAAAACGTAGCCAGAGAAAGGCTGAAGGCCGTTGAAAAACTTCAGCTGTTCAGAATGAGGCAATTAAGGCCTCTATAAGTAGCCCAAAGGATTACCACTGAATGGCTGCATCATTCCTAAGGCTTTGTGAGTAGGAAAGCAGCGCACTGAAAGTCTCCTGAGGAGAGGATTGATTTTTCTGTGTGATAAAAATCAAAAGACTATTGTTTTGTGCTGTATGACCAGCACTGTCTACCCAGCCATGGGTTTGAGGACCCCAAATTTTTGTCATGTTGGGTGAAGATGTTGAGATGGTAAACTCAGAGGTGACCGCCCTAGATGTCACTGCTACTCCTAACAGCCAGGAGAGCAGCCCATCTACCAGGAATGGTGAGGGTAGTGCAGGTAGGCCTAGACAGATGGTGGTAATAGAAGGTTTTATAATCAGAATTACTGATAGAACAATTTGTCACCAGGATCGCCTCAACCGAATGGTGTTCGGCAAGTGATGGACCAGGTTGATAAATTACTGGGAAGGGCTGAGCATGACCCAGCTGTCTTGGTCCATATTGGAACCAATGACAGAAGACATGGAAGGTGGAGGCTCCTTAAGAATCAATTTGAAGAACTAGGCCACTGGTTAAAGGAAAGGGCCTTCAAGGCGATTTCTCTGAAATATTGCCTGTGATGTGCACAACAGAGAAAAGACAGAAGCAGCTTGGAGAACTGAATGCATGGCTAAAGACGTGGTGTAAGAGGGAAGGATTTGGGTTTCTAGAGCACTGGGCTGACTTTTCATTGGGATACAACCTATATGCTAAAGATGGTTTGCACCTAAATGGAAGGGGGGTCTTCTGTACTGGGGGAGATGTTTATGGGAAGGCTGGCATAGTATTTAAACTAGGATTGAGGGGGAGGGTGAATTTGAATATAATGGGGCAGAGAGGTCAGACAGGGTCAGTCCTTAATGGTGGGTGGAATGGGGGAAGATGACGGGAGGGCTATGGCAGGATATAAGAAGGTCCCCATGTTACAAACAACCATTGGAAATGGTACTAATTGTACAGCAAAAAAAAAAAATATGCAAAATGCATGTGCCAAATATGACAATGAATGTGTTTTGTTCACCAATGCCAGTAGTCTGCCAAGCAAAAAAGGCGAGTTGGGAGGCTTTGATGCCCAAAAAGAACTGTGATTTAATTCTTGCTGAATCTTGGCTTCAGTCTTCACATAATTGGACTATTAATATTTTAAAACTTTATTTTGGACTTTTTGCCTAGGTTCACACTGCTGCGAATTCAAAATCGCGGTAAAATGCACGATTTTACTGCGATTTCGCGGCTGCAATTTTGCCGCGATTTCGCCCGCAATTTAATGTAAATCGCGGCCCGAAATCGCAAAAAGTAGTACAGGAACTACTTTTTGAAATCGCAGATGCGGCGTCGCACTGATTAGGACAGTGCCATTGCCGACAATTGCCGCTGATTTGAGATGCGATTTGACATGTCAAATCGCATCTCAAATCATTCCAAATCGTACCCAGTGTGAACCAGGGCTTTACGTTAAAAAACACAGCACAGTAAAAATGCAATTTACACACCCCCACCTATCACTAAAAATAAGAACTTTGGGCCAGATTCACAAACAGCGGCACAAATTAAGGTTACTCCAAACGTATGTCTTTAAGTTACGGCACCTTAATTTTGTGTCCGATAAGTGCTGTATCCACAGCGCATTTGCGCCCAAAATTGCGCAAGCGTAACTTAAATCCCGAGGCGTAAGGCGGGGTTATTGCAAGTGGGAAGGAAGTGGGCGTGCTCCATTGTAATGAGCCGTGACCCCATGCAAATGAAGGGGCCGGCGTACTGCGCATGCTGCGCACAAATCTGCACCTCACTGGGCATGTGCAGAACTCGGCTCGGCGCAATCAGTGAGATAGGTAAAAGGCCAAGCGTACTTAGTTGAGAATTGCCCTGTGTATAAATAGCCCCAGACAAACACACTTCCCTTGCAAAAGTACATCCTGTGGATTCCCCATTCCTAGAGCAAGTTGCTTTTGCTCTGTCGTCTGTTGGTGTGTGTTGGTGAGTTTAGTGTTAGATAAAAGATTTTGAGGAGTAGTAGAGTGTAGTAGCTGTGTTTTTTTTCTAAGTGTATTTTCTGTTTGTTTTTTCTGATTGTTTTTTTTCTGAGTGTATTTTCTGTGTATTTTCTGATTGTTTTTTTTTCTGAGTGTATTTTCTGTTTGGTTTTTCCGTGTTTGTTTTTGAATTTGTATTAGTTGTCTGCTTGTGTGGTTGATTTTTGTGTGTGTTTCTTCTGTGAGTATTTGTGTTTGTTTGTTGTGTGAGTATTTGTGTTTGTTTGTTGTGTTTGTTTTTTGTTGGTGCTGAGTGTTGGGTGTTATGGCAACCGAAGCGCAGGAAGTTGAATTTTCTAGCACAGAGAAGCAGATACTTGCTCGGGCCATCACCCGATATGGGCGTTATTTGCATGGCCCTGAGAGCCGGAACACCACCCCGGCCAGGAGGAAGGAGATCATAAAAAAAATTACGGATCAGATCAATGCGGCTGGGGGGGAGACGAGGACCCCAAGTGGGATTCAAAAGAAGATCAACGATCTTAGGAGCCTGGTCCGGAGCAAGATGGCCAAGATAAATGCCCATGCCACGGGCACTGGAGGAGGTCCACCCTGCTCCGTCAGGCTGACTGAGGAGGAATGGGCAGTGGCCCGGTGTTTCCATAGCCAGCAGGTGGTGGGCCTGCCTGGCTTTCAATCTGATTCTCCTGTGAGGCCAGGTAATTTTTGGGTTTTTCTATCTGGTGATTAGCATGTGTGGGTGGGGGAAGGGAAGATGTGCCAAGTGTGTGGATCCTCCAACCTGTGAATGTTCTGTGTCCTCCACAGATGGCCAGGAGATTGCTGGGCCATCAGGCCAGGAGGTTGCTGGGCCATCAGGCCAGGCTGCACCATCCCCAGGACAACAAGGCTGCAGAAGAGCCCCAAGAATGGCAGGAGTCCCCAGGGGAGGGGAGTGGCCACACCTCCCCTCATGAGAGGTTGAGGGGGGGGTGAGGATGAGGATGAAGATATGGAGATTGCCAGGGAAATCCTTTTTGGCTTCAGATGTGGTTCCCCCTGAGGCTACCCCTGAGGCTGGCAGCAGTCTGGCCTCCATCAGGGGTAGCCCCTCCCACTCCTCCCCCAACAGGCCTCCCCACAAGTGTCTCTCTCTCCCCTCCTCCCAGGCCACAAGACTCAGCTGCAGGCAGGATGGCGACCCAGAGGACCAGGGGGGTGGCCGAGTGTCTGCCGGCCAGTCTGCAGAGGGACAATGCCCGGCAGACCCGCCATCTGGGTCAGATCAACCAGACTCTGACCCAGATGGAGGACAGCCTGGGCTTAATTAAGGAGTCACTCACTGATGTGGCCACAAACTCCTTGGCGGTCATCACATGCTTTTGTGACCTGCAGACCGCCACAACAGGCGTGGCCCAGGAGGTGAGTGCCCTGACCCAGGCTGTCCAGGACAACACCCGCGCTGTCCAGGCCAATACGGCTGCCCTCACAATCAGTCTGAACAGAATTGCAGTGGCCTTGGAGGGCAGGCCAGCAGGAGGAAGTCACCAGGGGAGGCTACTCCTTCCCCTGCTCACCCCCCCCCATGAGTCTCCTCCTTCCCCTGCTTCCCCCCCCAGGAGTCTCCCCTGGTTGGCCGTGGCCCTGCGTAGCTCTCGCCGCCGCCGTTAACTTTTGGGGGTACTTTGTTTTTTTATTTGTATATTTTTTTTATTATACTGTACTTATGATTTGTTTTATGTGTGTGAATGATGTATGAATGTGGGGGTGGCATTCCTGATTAAATAAGGGGTGTCAGCCTCAGTTTTGGTGGAGTAGGGATCCCCAGGACCAGGGAGAAGTGATCCCAGGTCCATGTGAATGGTGTATGAATGCACAGTGACATAATTGGAGCCGTGGCGTGGCGTTACTGCTCCCAAGTACCATTGGGGGTACTTGGATCTAATCCAATTAGATGTGCATGTGATGTGTCTGTGCTAGGGACCACAGTGGGTGTGCATCCATGCATTCTCATTGTGACATGATTAATGTGTGTGTTTACTGTGCAAAGATGCATTCTGCGAGGCGTCTCCTGACTGCTGTGCCCTCAGAAGAGGGGTACCCTCGGTTACTAAAGTCACTAGTATAGTTATGAGCATGGATGCCCCTGGCATGTTGGCATACAGATTGTTGTCCTGCAAGTGTGTGTGCTCAGCTCTTCTTAATGTTGTTGCTTAGCTGACATTTACACGGCTGGTGTAAAGTTAGGGCACCTTTTATAAAGTGTAATTTTACACCATGAAACTAGCAGAAGCGCACAGGGCGTAATCTACGCCGCACACACTTAATTTTGTGGATCGCCTTATCTCCCTCATTTGCATCTTTGCCTATCAAACAGCAGTGTGTCTAGCGTATTTGCGCGCGAGGAAGCGCCGGTGTAATTCTTTAGGTAGGACGAAAAAAAATGGATTTCAGGCGTATCTCGTTTTGAGGATACGGTTGCAAAGATACGCGCGGTGCATTTTTGAATACGCCGCGCATCTCGAGTTAAGTCGACGCATTGCTTTGTGAATTTGGCCCTTTGTTACTATAAAACAACCAGAGCTGGACTCTCCAAATGACTAAATCATGTTCAAAAATTGAAAAAAGAAGAAAAATTGCGCAGCCAAATAATAAACAATCAAGTCCTTTGTGAATCCACAAATGAATTATCAATAATAAAGTCCAAAAGATGTACACTAAAAATCTTGAACAGACAGCCCCAGTGCACTGATGATAAGTGATCCACCACCACACGGACTGAGGCTTACCAGAAATAAAACAAATAACAGCGTTATTAATGTCCTGGCAGGATATCCAGAGAGTGTAGCCACAAGACAGGATAAAATCAGATGTGCAGCATAGATCATACAGCCATATATCCACGGAGGGATGCAACAGACTTGGCACAGACAGATCCTCTTAGGCCATTCCGGGAGCACAGCAACATGTTATGTAGAAAAAGAACTGCACATAGTGTACTACGTCCAAACGAATGCTTTATTTAAAAAGTAAAAACCTACTTACAGCGATTAAGCGTAATACAGGCATGTAAAAACAAATGCCGGCCGGCATAGACAGGAGCCCTTCCTCCTCGTGAGAACGCGGTGACGTCACTGCACGCCGTTGACCCAGACGCGTTTCGTCATAGATTGGTTTTCTTTCCATGTTCAAAAACTGTTATGGTCATCATAGCACAGTACACACCATCCACGTCACCACACTCAAATCAGAGCAAATATGTGAATACCAGAGTGCGTGTGACAGTAGATCGGAACCACATGTGGTATAAAGGTGACAATGACAGCTCTTAAATGCACATAGAGAACAAAAAATATATTGATATTAAACTTAAAAGCCACAAGAGCATTAGCTGTAAAGGACTAAAGCCTTAGGCCTTGTACACACAGTCGGTCCAAACTGATGAAAACGGCTTAAGTCCAGTTTCATCGGTCAAATCCGACCGTGTGTACGGCCCATTGGTCCGTTGTCCTTCGATCCAAAATTTTAAAACATGCTTTAAAACGAACCGATGGACCGCTGCCGATCGGTCCAAACCGATGGTTAGTACAGAAAGCATTGGTTCAAAACCCGCACATCTCAGAATCAAGTCGACGCTTGCTTGGAAGCATTGAACTTTGGTTTTATTCAGGCACGTCGTGTGTTTGACGTCACCGCACTTCTGACCGGATCGGTTTTGGAACGTGGTGTGTACGCAGCGAGGGGTCAGACCATCAGGCCACTTCAGTGGTGAACCGATGGAAATGGCCCCGTCGGACCATTCTCATCGGTTTGGAATGACCGTGTGTACGCGGCCTTAGAGGCAGGCATGTTAGAAGGCTATCTGATTTGATCACATAATGGCACATCAAGTTCACTACTCAATCTCAGGGAACTTAGTCCTTCTTGCATGTGACTGGAATTCAGGCTGCACAGGTATCTAGCATGGTGGTTAGGTTCAGTAGTCACCACTGTGACAAATAAAGGATTCCTAGGGAAAAAAACGACCGAGAACCAGGCAGCAGGGGACAGCCCTGTGCCTCCTGCACTGGGACTACCCCCCAACAGTCCCCCAGATAAAGGTACTGCACCACACACCACGAGCCAACCTAGGAACATCCACAGAGGTGATAAATAGAAAAAAAAGGGCTGGAGAACCCCAGCTTAACTGAGAGATTTAGGATTGGAGAATCTACAGGCAGGTCTAACCATCCTTGGAGGAATCTAGATCTCCCAGAAACAAAGGCAACATTTTTTAATTTTTAATAAACAACTTCCCTGTAAAAATCCTTTTCTTTGAGTACACCACGGGACACAGAGCCTTAATCATTAAATAATGGGTTGTATGGGTCACCAGAGGTGATTGGGCACTGGCACAACCAATGAGAACAAGTTCCCCTCCATATAACCCCTCCCATACAGGAAGTACCTTTGTTTTTTGTAGCAAAGCAGTAAGGGTCTCATAGAAGGGGGGGAAGGACCTCTGTGTTCTGTGGTGTACTCAAATAAAAGGATTTTACAGGTAAGCTATTAAAAATCGTACTTTCTTTATCGTACACCACGGAACAGAGCCTTAATAATTAAATAGTGGGATGTCCCAGAGCAATACTCAATATGAAGGGTGGGAGTAGGGATGAGCCGAACACCCCCCTGTTCGGTTCTCACCCGAACTTGCGAACCCACCAAACGTTCATGTGAACTTTAGAACCCTATTAAAGTCTATGGGACTCGAACGTTTGAAATCTAAAGTGCTAATTTTAAAGGCTTATATGCAAGTCATTGTCCTAAAAAGTGTTTGGGGACCCGGGTCCTGCCCCAGGGGACATGTATCAATGCAAAAAAAAGTTTTAAAAACGGCTGTTTTTTCAGGAGCAGTGAATTTAATAATGCTAAAAGTGAAACAATAAAAGTGAAATATTCCTTTAAATGTCGTACCTAGGGGGGGTGTAAAGTTAGCATGTGAAATAGTGCATGTTTCCCGTGCTTAGAACTGTCTCTGCACAAAGTGTCATTTCTGAAAGAAAAAAAGACATTTAAAACCGGACTCGCGGCTATAATGAATTGACGGCTCTGGCAATTCAGAGATGATTCATTCATAAAAAAAAAAAAAGCGTGGGGGTCCCCCCAAATTCAATTACCAGGCCCTTCAGGTCTGGTATGGATATTAAGGGGAACCCTGCCGTCAATTTAAAAAAAATGACGTGGGGTTCCCCCCAAATATCCATTCCAGACCCTTCACGTCTGGTGTGGATTTTAAGGGGAACTCCACCCCAATTAAAAAAAAAATCGCGTGAAGTTTCCCCAAAAATCCACACCAGACCCCTTATCCAAACACGTTAACCTGGCCGGCCGCAGAAAAGAGGGGGGACAGAGTGCGGCCCCCCCTCTCCTAAACCTTACCAGGCCACATGCCCTCAACATGGGGAGGATGTCCCCATGTTGATGGGTACAAGGGCCTCATCCCCACAACCCTTGCCCGGTGGTTGTGGGGGACTGCGGGCGGGCTTATCAGAATCTGGAAGACCCCTTTAACAGATCCTACCCTCCCCCTGTGTGAATTGGTAATGGGGTACATTGTACCCCTACCATTTCACAAAGGAAGTGTAAATAGTTGGAAAAAACACACACACACACACAGTAGAAAAAAGTCATTTATTAAAATCCAGCAGTGGTAATCCACTTGGTCCCGTCTTCCTGCTCCAACGTTGTCTGTATTCAGCGACGGGTGATCTCCTCTCCGGTCCAGCGATGAGAAGATCTTCTGGCATCCAGAGCTCCAGAGCACAGCATTGGATACCGCCTCTCTCTGTCGGACACAGCCCAGCGGAATGACGCAGCTGGAGCTTTGACATTTCTTATATAGGGGAGGCAGGGCCACACGCCACGTGACCCTGCACCCTCTGATATGTCACTGGGGAAGCCCAGTCTTCCCCCCTGTGTCAGAGGGGGCGGGGTCACGTGATGGGTGGCCCCACCTCCCCATATAAGAAATATCAAAGCTCCAGCCATGTCATTCCGCTGGGCTGTGTCCGCTGGATGCCATCGCTAACCTCACCGTTGGCGTTTTCAGCGAAATAAGTCTCCTGTACTCCCGCCACCACCCCTATGTCGTCGAGCAGATTTTCATTTAGCTTCCAAGTTCTGGCCCTGGCCAACGCTTGCGATAGTAATAGTGAGTGTCACCGGGGCATGGTCAGAAATAGTAATCTGGTCGATAGTTGCCCCCAGTAGCAAGTCAAGGGTACCCTGGTCCACCAGCATCAGATCGATTCTAGTGTATACTTTATGTACACTGGAGAAGTAGCTGTAGTCCCTTTCGCTCTTACATCTATTTGATAGAATTTGGTAAATGTATGGACTGAAGACCAAGTTGCAGCTTTACAGATCTGAGCCATGGCTGGCGATGCACTGCCCACGAAGCACATTACCCTGGTCGAGTGCGCCTTAACAGAAAAAAGGAGGAATCCTATTCCTCAAACCATAAGCGTGAACAATTTGTCGGATCCACCTAGCAATGGTGGATTTTGATGCCAGCTTGCCCTTCTTGGGACATTCTGGCACAATAAACAAAACATCTGTTTTACATATCTGAGCAGTTGCTTGCAGATAAACTTTTACTGCTCTCACTATATCTAGAGAGTGCAATAACTAAGGAAGGCAAAACAATGTCTTGATTTAAATCAAATGCCTACACCACCTTTGGAAGAAAGGTAAGATGAGGGCGTAGAACAATTTTGTCTGTGTGACAAATTAAATAAGGCTCTTTACAATAAAGAGCTGCTAACTCTGATACTCTTCTAGCAGAAGAGATGGCAATAAAAAAGGCCAATTTCCTGCTCAAAAGAATCAAAGGAACATGGCAGATAAGTTAAACAGGTTGCTTTTGCAAGACTAATACCAAGTTCAAATCTCAGGAACACAAGGGCGACTAGATTGGCAGATTTATCCGCATCCACTCCTAATTGGCAAAAGGCAAGAATCCTACTTATAGCATACTTTAGAGGATTCCACCCTCTGGATTCACATTAGGAAACATATGCCTTCCAGACTCTGTAGTAGATTAGCCTGAAGGCTGGCTTTCTAGCATTGAGTGTAGAAAGTACTGGACACGAGAGCCCTCGTTTCTTCAAAATGTGGGTCTCAGTAGCCAGACCGTCAAATTTAGCTTCTGTAAGGAAGGGTGGAACACTGGACCCTGTGATAGCAGGTCTTGACGTAGTGGAAGCACCCAAGGTCTTCCTACCGCCATCTTTATGATCTCGGTGTACCAGGACCTCCTGGGCCAATTTGGGGCCACTAGGAGTACTGGTATTTCCTCATCCTTGTTCCTGCCCAACAATCTCTGTAAGAGAGGGATCGGAGGGAATGCATAGATCAGTGAAAACTGATTCCAAGGAATTGTCAGAGCATCCGTTCCGTAGGCCAGCGGATCTCTCGTCCTGGACACAAAGTAGTCCAACTTTCTGTTGAGCCTGAAAGCTAGCAGGTCTACATCCAGGGTCCCCCATCTCTGGTATATATTGCCTGAAAGATATCGGGATGGAGAGACCACTCTCCTGATGACAGCTGCTGGCGACTTCATCAGTCCGCTTGCCAGTTTTCTAACCCTGAAATGAAGATTGCAGAAAGACAAGGAACATGTTTTTCTGCCCATGTCAAAATCCGATTCACCTCCTGAGCATCCCGACTCCAGGTGCCTCCTTGGTGATTAATATAAGCTACTGCAGTAGCATTTTTGCATTGAACCGGGTGGTCCTGTAACCTGTGTGTCCAGGTTCTGATGGCTAAGTATACTGCCCGATTCTCCAGTATGTTGATGGGCAGGCTCTCGTCGGTTTTGGCCCAGGTACCCTCGGCTGAAGCTTCTTCTAATACTGCTCCCCAGCCCAACAGGCTGGCATCCGTAGACACCACCTTCCAGGTGACTGGGAGAAAGGACCTTCCTTTCCGCCATTTTACGTCTTTAACCACCAACTGAAGCTTTGGCACACCTGTGGAGACACGCGCATGGGTAAAAGCAGAGCTTGGTTTGTCCTGTTCCAGGCAGCTAGAATACCACCTTGCAGTAGTCTCGAATGAAACTGGGTGTAAGGAACAGCCTCGAAGGAGGCCACCATCTTCCCTTCTTCGCCCTGACCTTGCAGATCAATTTTCTTAGGGACTTGATCTTTGGCTCTGGCAAGAATACCCTGCTTTGGGCTGTGTCTATGATCATGCCCAAATACTCTACCCTTCTTGGGGCTTGTAGAGAGGATTTCTGTAGGGTTATGATCCATCCTAAACGCTCCAGGTATCTTACTGTATTGAGCACCGCATGATCTAATCCTGCCACTGACTGGTTACAAGTAGATCGTCTAGATAGGCTGTCACCGTTATGCGCTGTGCTCTCAAGTTTGCCAGCAGTGGGGCCAGAACTTTTGAAAATACCCGGGGGTGCAGTGGCCAAACCAAAAAGGCAGAGCCACAAACTGGAAGTGGGTTGCGATGCTCTACCGCGAACCTTAGGAACTTTTGGTGAGTGGGATCAATAGGCACATGTAAATAGGCGTCCTGGATGTCCATAGACGCCAAATACTCCCCGCCTTGTAGGGTGGCGACCACGGACCGAATGGTTTCCATTTGGAAATGGCGAATGTTCAGAAACTGGTTTAGAGCCTTTAGGTCCAGAATGGGTCCGACGTCTCCATTTGATTTTGTAACCACAAAGAGGTTTGAATAAAACCCTGCACCTTGCTCTTTTAGGGGGACTTCCTTGATTACCCCCTGAGACAGTAAATGATCCAATCATCGGAAGAAGGATTCTCTCTTTACTGGATCTTTGGAGACCCTTGAACTTCGGAACCAATAAGGTGAGGTCTCTTGAAATTCCAGCTTGTACCCCTATGGATACAGTAGAAACTACCCACTTGTCCTGGATCTGTCTGCCAAGCTGCTGAAAACTGCCGAAGCCGTCCCCCCACTCTGCCGAGCAGGGGCACCCCTTCAAGAGGAAGATTTGGATCTTTGCTTGTTAGCTCTTTGCCCCCACTACTTCTTGTTTTTCTGGGCCTGGACTTGGTCTTTAGCCTTCGAGGCGGTCTGAGAATGCCGTCGCCATTGCCTGGAGGCAGATGTTCCGGGAGCTGGGAGAGAGAGCGCTTAAAACAAGGGCGCTTGTTTTTCTTCTTCTCCGGCAATAAAGTAGCCTTGCCTCTTGATATCTTTTGGATATACTTTTCCAAATCATCCTCAAAGAGGCATTTGCCATGGAAGGGAAAACTGGTCAAAAGCATTTTGCATGGGGCTTCCACTGACCAGTGCTTTAGCCTAAGAATTCTACGCATATGCACCAGTTGGAGCGTAAGGCAAGATGCTTGTTGAATAGAATTTTTAATGGCATCCATTGTGAAACATAAGGCCCTAGGCATATTTTCCCAAAATTTTATCTGCTCCGGAGGCAGATCTTTCAGCCCGTTTCACCTGATCCTTTAAGACCTGACACATACCAACTGCCGCCATAGCAGGTTGGGTCACTGTGCCCGCCAGGAGAAAGGAAGACTTTAGTAAAGATTCCAACTTTTTCTTAGAAGGCTCTTTAAATACCTGGGCATTGTCCACGGACAGGTTAAGTTTTTATTTACACAAGAAATAGCCGCATCCACTAAAGGCAGACTCCACTTCTTGGTAAACTTCTCCTTCATGGGATAAAGAACTTCAAACTTCCTAGGAGGAGAGAAACGCTTATCTGGATGCTTCCAGTCTGCTTAAATCAGATTCTCCAATAAAGGATGAACCGGAAAGGAGCATGCAGCTTGTGGGGATTTTAATGGAACTCGTCTCAGGGGGCAATGCATTTTTGTCTTTTTTAGTCCCTGAATTTCTCCTCTGGGAAGACATATTACTAAGCAAAAAGCCAAGGTACTATCAAATGCATATACTCTTGTGCTAGTTAAGCAATCTACATACAGTATGCAACTAATCACACAGTTTCATGCCAAGTGGGTGTCCTCTTTTGGGGGTGCTCAATAACCAACCACATAGAGACCTTACGTGTCCGTAAGCCACTGTTTCCCCAATCAGTGGAGACCTGCAGGTTTGAGAGGCTTTTATGTGCACTTCTGCCTGTGAGCGCCGTGGAATGATGTGCCCGCACACACACGTGACCCGCCCCTTCCTCCTTGCTGTGCCCCATAAAGTGCACGCAACCTAGGGGAGAATGGCGGCATCCTGAGAGGAGAAAAAGGCCCTCCTGCATCATACTAGGGAGGAGGGACATGGCTGCTATCCATGGCAGAGCTCTGCCGCAGAGAGTGTGCCGTCTGTAAAGACCTGACACTGTACTGGAGCCTGGTGAGTAAAACTCAACTCTTTACTCCCTCTAGTGGCGGCAACAGAGAAGACACCCACTCAAAGGAAAAAGTCTTTAAGATATATGCTTAGTACTTTTTTCCCGGCTTACCTTATCCCCACCGCAGGTTTGCTGAAAATCAGACAAAACCAATCTTCACCCATCACGGTGGGCATGTGTGCCAACCTTCAGGGATATGGGTTCCTACTTAAAGGATGCCTCTTCCCTGGGCCTTGTAAAAGACTGCCAGGACTTTGTGTTTTTTAAAAAGCGAAAGTGCTGGACCCTAGAGTCCAGTCCTCCAAAGAGAGACATTACAGGCGACAGTTCGTGCGCGAGGCCCAGATACTATCCAGTTTTGGCGTAATAACTACGCCACGTCTTGGGTGGACCCGAAGTATAGCTCTTTTGCCCCAGGGGCCTCTATGGTAGAGCTTCCTTTAGCACATCCTAATCGCGTCCAACCTCTTAGACACTGGCGAGAAAACCAAGGAACTTCCTGTATGGGAGAGGTTATATGGAGGGGACCTTGTTCTCATTGGTTGTGCCAGTGTCCAATCAACTCTGGTGACCCATACAACCCACTATGTAATGATTAAGTCTCTGTCCCCCGTGGTGTACAATAAAGAAAAGATGAATTACTAAAATTGCTAGGACCAAAATATCCCAGCAGGGAGCCTAGGTCCTTATTCCTGACTAGACAGAAAAAAACTGAATGCCTATAGTAGGGAGGGGGTTATATACCAGCTGAGGACGGCCCATGGGTGTAGCCAAGTTTTTTTGTTCTGCCTAGTCCTACCGAGTTCCACCCAAAAATCTAACCGCTTTAAGGGAAGGTGACCCCCTGACATGCCACATTTGGCATGCAATTTTCTTTGGGGGAGCGGAAACCCACTTTTTAGAGGATATGGGTTCCTACTTAAAGGATGCCTCTTCCCTGGGCCTTGTAAAAGACTGCCAGGACTTTGTGTTTTTTAAAAAGCGAAAGTGGCTACTTGCCAGTCCACATTAACAGCAAAAATAGAGGCCGTGCAGATGGACGTGGGCCTTATCCACCAAGACATGGAGAAGCTCAGGACCAGAGTAGCAGAGGCCGAACAAAGAGTGAGTAACACTGAAGACACGGTCGCAGAACATGGCGCAGCACTCCGCACACTTTACACCAAAGTGAAAGCCCTGGAGTACAGAGCTGAAGATGCCGAAAATAGAAACTGGCGCAACAACCTTCGCATTGTCGGCCTACCCAAGGGAGCGGAGGGGAATAACCCTACAGGCTTTGTGGAGGGTATGTTGCGTACCCTCCTCCCTAAAGGCTTGTAGGTCACCCCATTATGTGGTGGAGAGGGCGCACCGCATTCCACCTAAGCCGGGACCTCCTGGAGCCTCACCGCGAACCTTCATTCTCTGCCTGCTCAACTTCCGGGATAGAGATGAAATTCGCCGTGCCTCCAGGCTTGTGGGCGACCTACGTTACCAGAATACTAAATTGATGATTTTCCCAGATTATTCGGTAGAAACCCAGAAGCTCAGGAAATCGTTTGACCATGTTAAGGCGGCACTGAGGGCGTCTAATACGAAAGGTGCAATCAGCGCAAAAAATAAGTGATCAAGATAAATACAAATAAAGACCCTGAGGGCGTGCAACATCCGCTACAGTGTCCACTTCCCGGCCCGTCTGAGGGTCCAGGACAGAGAGACAACTCGCTTTTTCAACTTTTCCAGGGAGGTGTCCACCTGGCTGGACACGCTGCTGCAGGCCCGCTGATTGGGCGCATAGTAAGTACCACACGACACCTCAATTGCTCTGAGCTTTGCCCGGGCAGTCCACGGACAGAGCATCCAAACCCTTTGTTGCACCTGTTGTGCCCTGTTTGTACCCATGGTGTGCGCTGCTCTGATAGTGGAGTTTGGCCCACACTGATGTGGGGGCCCAAGTTAACACCCCTGACAGGGACATACTCAGGAGATCGCTGCGGCCTGCCGCCTTTTTGTTTTAGCCCCTCCTGTGGCATTAGGGGCCATACTATGTATGCCCACCCGTTACAGGATTGACTTTATTGCTGGGACCCGTTCCTGTCTGCTCTTCTCCTTTTCGACCCCTGTCCCTTACAGCTTGTTGCATTGCCAGCGGACGCCTCACACTTAGAGAGCCGCTCAGACTGTTGCTCAGCCCCCCCAGAAAGTATCCGGGGGCTGAGTTCGCCTCATGCACGGAACCCCCTTTTGCAGCCGGCGAGCTGAAACAGTTTGGGATGAATACCCTCCTCAGTTTTAAGGGGTTGGGTGGGGCGAGGGGATTGTTGCCCTACTGGGGCCATTTCTTTTTCTGTTGGGTTTTTATGTTATACTGTTTTTGTTTGCTATGCAGATAATTGATATTTTAGCATTACTTGGTGCTCAGATGTGTGCGTCCTGGGCCTGGGGGCCGAAACCGGAGGCCGGGAAGGGTTGTCATCCTAAACTCCCTACTACCTTCATAGTTTATGTCCACAGTTAATATCTTGTCATGGAACACTAGGGGACTGAACTCGCCAACCAAGGGTTCCTTGGTGTTCCAATTTATTAGGACCTACAACCCCCAAATTTGCACCCTGCAAGAAACGCACCTTATGGGAAGTAGGATTTTATCTCTTAAAAAAACGTGGGTGGGTTACCATTATCATTCTACGTACTCTATTTTTGCTAGGGGCGGGGGTTAGTGTCCTGGTCCTCAAATCCCCCGTTTCGGCTCCTGGGTCTGGCCCTGGACCCGGACGGTAGGTATGTTATAATCCATGCTGTGATTTACTCTTTGACCTGGACTATTGTGGGCTTGTACCTGCCCCTGCCGGCCTCATTGTTGCTATTGAATCCGGTGACTAGTAAGATGGCGGAGTTCGCCTCTGACAATACTGTGATTTTGGGTGACTTTGACCTGGTCCCTGACTCGGGCATGGATCGGCTGACATCTGTGGGATATCCCTGTTCCGGGTTAGCTGACTGACCTGCCGAGAGTCACGGACATACGTATACTGCCCCGGGGGATTTCTGACCATGCTCCTGACCCTCGATCTTTCGGTGGGCCCTGATGTTCGACTGTGAAGACTGTCCAGGTTCTGGGTTACAGATACTGATGTGGACGTTCAATTTCAGACTGAGCTGACGGGTTACTGGGCAGCTAATGCTGGCACGGCGGATGCCGTAATTGTGTGGGATGCCTTTAAGGCCTCAACGAGAGGACATTACCAGACCATTATTGCCAAAGTTCGTAGGGAGGGCAGAGCTGGTGGGGGCGGAGAGAAAGGTGGCCAGGGCGGAGTAAATTTTTATTAGGTCCCGGGATCCCCAACTGCAGACTGGGGAGGTCCTTAGTCTCCGTACCGCTCTTACACAGAAGAAATTACTTGCTCAGTCCCAGCGGATTTTTGAGCAGGGAGAAAGGGCTGGGAGATTTCTGGCCTGGCTTTCTAGGGAACAGGCGGGCGGGGGCGGTTGTGTGTCCCGAATATTATGGGCCCCAAGGGGGAAATGATCTGTTCCCCGGAGGGAACCAATACGTGTTTTGCTGACTTTTATAGACTCCTTTACAGCTCGCGGGTGGACGATGAGGCTCCAAATCTCCGGGCCTACCCGGAGGACATTGATATACCGGTACTCACACTGACCTACCGTACACAGCTTGATGCTCCCATCACGGTGACGGAAATCCAGCGGGCCCATAAATCCATGCAAATGGGTAAAACGTCGGGGGCCTGATGGAATTCATGTGGAGTTCTACAAGCATTACGCTGAGGACCTCGTCGTTCGATTCCATTCCCTTTTCACCAAATCGTTGCAGCTAGGGAGGCTCCCTGACACCATGAGAGATGCGGTTATAGTGGTAATTCCCAAGCCAGGGAGGGACCCTACCCTATGCTCCTCGTACTGCCCCATTTCTATGCTAAATGTGGATGCAAAAATCCTGGCCAAAATCCTTGCTAACAGGTTGAACTCACTCATAACTGCTCTGGTACATTTGGACCAGACGGGCTTTATGCCAGGTGGGGGAATGGATATCAATATCCGGCGCCTTCTCACTCACATTGATAGGGCAGAGGAGGGGTCGGCGAGTGTGGTGGCCTCACTCGATGTGGGGAAAAGCTTTTGACTCCATCGAGTGGGGCTACCTGTGGGAGGTGCTCGCTAGTTTCGGGTTTGGACCGATCTTCACGAAATGGGTACGCATGTTATACACCTGTCCCTCAGTTATACCTTTCTGAGGTATTCCAACTGGTGTCGCAGCACAAGGCAGGGGTGTCCCCTCTCCCCGGGTTTGTTTGCCCTGGCCATAGAAGCCCTTGCCATATTGTTGAGAGCGGAGACAAGGGTTTGGGGACTACAGATAGGCCCGATTGAGGCGAAAGCTATCTTTGTATGCGGATGATGCCCTGCTCTACTTGGCAGATGCCTCCTCCTCCTTACAAGTGGCCTTAGATCTCATCAATCAGTTTGACCGGTATTCGGGGATCCGCATTAAACTGGGACAAATCGGTTCTGTTCCTGCTACACTCCTCGGTCTTGTGAACCCAGGCACACACACTGCTTCAGTGGGTGGATGAGTTTACCTACCTGGGCATTAAAATCTGTGGTAGGACAGGCGACTATGTGAGTGGGAACATTCAACCACTTATGACCCAACTGACAGCCAAATGTGTGGCGTGGCGTCTCTCCCCCTGACGCCAGTGGGAAGAGTTAATCTTCTGAAAACGATTTTTCTCCCGAAGTTTTTATATTTCTTTCGTAATACCCCTTCGCATATTCCTAGGACATTCTTTAGGAGACTAGAGGGCCTGCTGATATCCTTTGCGTGGGCTGGACGACCCCCTCGGGTAGCGAGACAGGTCCTGTACCTCCCCCTGTCTGGTGGGGGACTGGCACTCCCAAACATTTTACTCTACTATTGGGCGGCAGTGCTGGTTACGGTCCGGTGGTGGTTCTCCCAGCCCAGACAAAGCCCTGAGTAACCTGCCATTCCGAGGCCTTAGGGCAGGCCCCTCTATGATGATCCTCATGCAGACCATAGTAAAGGTCTGGCAGGAGGCTCGAACCATCTGCCCACATGTCACTGCACATGCCCCTGTGGGGCAACCCTATGTTACCCCACTTGAATAGCATTCTGGACCCCTCCCTGTGGGCAAAGAAGGGTATCATCACTTTGCTCCATATAGTCCTCGAGGGTAGACTTCTGCCTTTCCAGGCATTGAGACGAGCGTACGCCCTGCCTGTTTCCTTTCAGTTCAGATACTGGCAGCTTAAACATGCTTTTGAGACCCAATTTCCTGACCCCTTAACTTTGGAGTCTGACTCCATAGAGCGATTCTTGGCCTCTAGGGTAATGGAACACACTCTCTCGTCCCTGTATCTCACTGTGGCGTATGACACCAAACTTACCAAATCCTGGGATAAGTGGAGGGCCGATATACCGTCCTTAGACGAGGAGGGGTGGGAGGACTGCATCTCCTCGTACATTCCCTCTATGATTTCTGCGAAGGACAGGTTTATACAATTTACATTTCTCCACAGGGCCTACTATACCCCGCATAGGTACGTTCTGGCACATAGTCTGGTCGTGTCCAAAACTCCGGCCATATTGGACGGCGGTTGCCTCCAGGCTGTCTGATGTGAGTGGGATGGGCGTCCCGGTCGACTCGACAGTTCTGTTACTGAGCCACCTGGAGGATGTGGAAGGGGACATGTACTGTAAACTACACCTGACCTTCTCCCTATTTTATGCTAGACGAGAAATTCTGCTGAAATGGAAATCTGAGGACCCCCCACCTGTGCTTCCTGGCAGCGCTCGGCGAATTCAGTCATGCCCTTGTACAGGTTGACTTATGAGAATAGACAATGCCCGGGGAAGTTCGACAAAATCTGGTCTGCCTGGATGGAGACCCGCGCTGCCCTTGACCCCCCTCCAGACTGAGTGTGCAGGACATTTGGCCCCCCCTCTGACTGTTGTGGTTTTGCCCCCCCCCATGATACTGTTAAGGGTTGTTTGAAGTAGCCATGACATACCTGAGACATAATTGTTATGTATGTTTGATATTTACCCAATCCTCACTTGCTACCAATTACTTGGGCTCTGCTCCTGGAAGTGACGTACACTCCTGACACAGGGAATGTGTGTGTGGTGTTAAAAAAGAAAAGTATACATATTGGTTTCAAAATATACACTTGTATATATTTATATATATTTTATATACACACAGCTACAGAACTATATGACGATGGCACATCCACTCTTATATGTCAGACAAACGCAAACCGACCAAATGAAAATAACAGAATTAAAGAGTAGTTCAAGTGTGACACAATCGCTTTCCAGTGTTTCTAAGTGGTCTAGCATTTCTCCCTTTACATTCAAACTGGAGTGTAAATCCAGAGTTTGTGTATTAACAAGAGTTTCTTGAGAGAGTCCTTGGCAGTAGAACAGTAATAGAAAAGTGCACAGCAGGAATGAAGTTTAATCAAGTTCCATAGGGTCAGCAGAAGATGAGAACAATCATCCATCAATGTCCCAACTGAAGAGATGGTGTTTAACTAACATGTCCTGCACGCCTTCCTTCAGCGGCTTCTTCTCTTTTTCCTGAAATACATAAACAAGGCATAAAAGGTACATTTGTTTTATTTTTGTATATTAGATTTCAGTAGCATAATTGTATTTTCCAAATACTTAGCTATAGCCAACAATATTAAAGCAGGATCACATATTTAAAGTAGACCTGAACACAAAAAGTGAAAGTTTGCCATGTAAAGGCCAGGCCACGCTAGCTCAGCGGGAGATCAGTCCGCAG
The DNA here is from genome assembly GCF_905171775.1 of Rana temporaria. NCBI lineage: Eukaryota > Metazoa > Chordata > Amphibia > Anura > Ranidae > Rana > Rana temporaria. The sequence continues at coordinate 69,477,399 of NC_053495.1, forward strand.
ATCTCCACTGAGCTGGCGGATGACAAGCTCCTCTCTGCTCACTGAGTGGGGAGGGGCTTGTGCAGCGCCGCTGATTTCTATGGAGCAATCTGATGAAAATGGACAGCATGTCTGTTTTCATCAGATCTCACCCAATCCGATATGGGCGGATATGGACGTATCGCCATACGTCTGATTTTGGCGGGTCAGGTCAGGTGTCAGCGGACATTTCTCCGCTGACATCCGACGCTTCATAGGACTGCATGGAGCAGCCGCTCAGGTCCGCTGTCAAAACTGACAGGCGGACCTGAACGGTGCGCGTCCATGTGAAAGGGGCCTTAGGCTCGTTTCACAATGGGGTGGGAGGTGCGGTGTGGGGCGGTAAAACACCGCTATTTTTAGCGGCACTTTACTGCTAATTTTGCGGCGCTATTCGGCTGCTAGCAGGGCGGTTTTATCCCCAGCTAGTGGCCAAGAAAGGGTTAAAACCGCCCACAATGCGCCTCTGCAGAGGCACATTGCCGGCGGTATAGCCGCGATGTCCCATTGATTTCAATGGGTGGGAGCGGTAAAGGAGCGATATACCACACCGCTCCTTCACCACTTCAAAGATGCGGCTAGCAGGACTTTTCCCGTCCTGCTAGTGCACCGCTCCAGTGTGAAAGCCCTTGGGCTTCCACACTGGAAAGCAGCAGCAGCTGTTTAGGGTCAGTTTGCAGGCGCTATTGTTAGCAAACCGCTCCAGTGTGAAAGGGGTCTTATAGGGAACATTTTGAAATGTTAGTTGTACTTAACCACTTAAGGACCGGACCAATATGCTGCCTAAAGACCCAAGGTGTTTTTACAGTTCGGGACTGTGTCGCTTTAACAGACAATTGCGCGGTCGTGCGACGTGGCTCCCAAACAAAATTGGCGTCCTTTTTTCCCCACAAATAGAGCTTTCTTTTGGTGGTATTTGATCACATCTGCGGTTTTTAGTTTTTGCGCTATAAACAAAAATAGAGCGACAATTTTGAAAAAAATGCAATATTTTTAACTTTTTGCTATAATAAATATCCCCCAAAAACATATATAAAAAAAAAAATTTCCCTCAGTTTAGGCCGATACGTATTCTTCTACCTATTTTTGGTTAAAAAAAATCGCAATAAGCGTTTATCGATTGGTTTGCGCAAAATTTATAGCGTTTACAAAATAGGGGATAGTTTTACTGCATTTTTATTTTTTTACTACTAATGGCGGCGATCAGCGATTTTTTTCATGACTGCGACATTATGGCAGACACTTTGGACAATTTTGACACATTTTTGGGACAATTGTCATTTTCACAGCAAAAAATGCTTTAAATTGCATTGTTTATTGTGAAAATGACAGTTGCAGTTTGGGAGTTAAACACAGGGGGCTCTGTAACATTTAGGGTTCACTTAGTGTGTGTTTACTACTGTAGGGGGGTGTGGCTGTAGGACTGACATCATCGATCGAGTCTCCCTAATAAAAGGGATCACTCGATCGATGCGCCGCCATAGTGAAGCACGGGGAAGCCGTGTTTACATACGGCTCTCCCCATTCTTTAGCTCCGGGGAGCGATCGCGACGGAGCGGCTATAAACAAATAGCCGCGCCGTCGTCCCGGATCGCTCCCCGCAGGAACCTGACCGCCGCATGTCGCGGGGGGGGGGTCCCGATCGGACCCCCGACCCGCGGAAAGGCAGGGGCGTACAGGTACGCCAATGTGCCTGTACGTGCCATATGTACATGCGGCGGTCGGGAAGGGGTTAAGCAGTACCTAGATAATTTACCTTTTGTCTGGAATTCCTTCTGAAAAATATGTGTCAAGGCCCCTTTGTGCATGTGAGGGTGCCTAGGCACTCCTGTGCTCAAACCTCATAGATGTGTAATTTAAAGCTAAGGCACCACTACCTCTGATTGCTAGTCTCATAAGATTTGTGTGAGTATCGTGATGTCACTACTGTCCTGCTTAATGTTCTACATGCTCATAGCTCTGACATTAGGGAAGCACAGCCCCACTTTTACCAAGTTGGCACAAGGAATGGTAAGTCAGTAATGAGTGGGTCAGTAAATGGGGGCATGATAAGCCATGGGAGAGCTGGACTGCTGCTTTGTATGAATGAGCAAGCTGCAGTCTCCAGATTGCTGCAGCATGGTCTTTTAGAAGAACACAGAGGGTGCGCATAGGTCTAGCGCATTATTCTTAATACATGTTTTTATTTAACCACTTGCCGACCACGTCCTGTACATATATACGTAGGGCAAAATGGCATGGCTGCGCAAAGCAACGTATATGTACGTTGCATTGAATTTTGCGGTGTGAGCTCACACATGTGCCGCCGGCGAGCGTGCGCCACCGCTTCGAGCTCCGTGACCGTGCACAGGGGGACCCCGACTCAATGTCTGCCGGTGTCACGGAGTGACAGAACAGAGAGGCCAGTGTAAACAAAGCATCTCACCATTCTGGCTTGTGACAGGACACTGATCTTCTGCTGCCTATTATTGGGAGCAGTGATCAATGTCATGTCACATGTAACCCAGCCCCCACACAGTTAGAATAACTCCCTAGGACACACTTAACTCCTTGAGCGCCCCCTAGTGTTTAACCCCTTCCCTGCCAGTTTCATTTACACAGTAATCAGTGCATTTTAATAGCACTGATCGCTGTATAAATGACAATAGTCCCAAAATAGCGTCAAAAGTGTCCGAAGTGTCTGCCATAATGTCGCAGTCACGATAAAAATTGCTGATCGACGCCATTAGTAAAAAAAAAATAATAAAATTGCCATAAAACTATCCCCTATTTTGTAGACGCTATAACTTTTGCAAACCAATCAATAAACGCGTATTGCGATTTTTTAACCAATAATATGTAGAAGAATATTTATCAGCCTAAACTGAGGAAAAACATTTTTAAATATTTTTTGGGGATATTTTTTATAGCAAAAAGTAAAACATTTTTTTCAAAATTGTCGCTCTATTTTTGTTTATAGCGCAAAAAATAAAAACCGCAGAGGTGATCAAATACCACCAAGAGAAAGCTCTATTTATGGAAGAAAAAGGACATGCATTTTGTTTGGGAATTGCAAAAGTGGCCCGGTCATTTGGCAGCCAAATCCTCTGGGGCGGAAGTGGTTAATAAAATAGAGGTGAATATACTCACAAACCAGTACTTGTGTCATAGCATTATCATAAAATCATCTGCTTAAAGTGGATGTAAACATTTTTTTGATGTCACAATGTACAGTATAAGATTTCCAATCATCTGTGCCCAGTCTTGCCACACAGAGTTAATCCAGCTCTGAGCAATCCTCTTTTATTGTTCAGTGAAATAAAACGGACTTACAGAGAAAAACCTTAGTCTGTTCCGCCCCTTGCTATGAGTGACAGGTTATTTACATATCTCATGCACTAGCCTGGAGACAGGCATTATTTTTTAATTCCCACCCCCACTCCTTTTCTGAAATCATGTGGTTACTTTTCTGGATTTTGACTGAATGTTAGTGATCATAGCAGAATTTAGTGTAAGAATACATAGGAAAAAAGGCATGTTGACAAGGGGAGTGTAGAGGAGGGCGGGGAGTCTACTGACATCACGACTCCACCCACCGAGCTCCAGACAACAGATCCAACCACAGAAGCTGCAGTTTTTCAGTTCTTATAACAGAGTGGAGACTTTTGACAGGTAAGGATACATGCAGAGGAATGTATATCCTTATAGATCAGCACAATGGCAGTAGTTTAGAAAGGATGAGAGTGGGTTTACATCCACTTTAAATCCATATGCGAAAATCCACAACACTTGTAGTCACATCGGCTAACACGTTTCAAGGTTACCCTTGTCTTCAGAGCCTTCCTTGAATTAAAGTGGAGTTCCACCCATAAATATAACATTACATCAGTAGTTTTAAAAAAAATGTCATTAGTCCTTTACAACATTTTTTTTTTTTTTAGATGCCTTAAAAGTGTTGTTGCTAGGTAGAATAGTTAATCCTCCCATTTCCTGCACCTCGGTGCTTAATGCTTCCTAACCTACCACGCACAGACTCCTGGGAATGTAGTGGGTGTAACTTTCCAGGAGTCTGTGCACTCCCCAGTCTCAAAGAATCATGTGACTTGGACAGCACAGGTGCTGAAACCTGATCTGACACTGCTTGTGCAGCACTGAGCATGTGCGAGATCTGCAAGGCTGAAATTAAGGAAGTCATACAGTCTGGCTTCATAATGCCCACACTTAAGATGGCCCCAGTCAATTTCTATTTTATAAAGTGTCTAAATGCTGTAACAACCTAACAAAACGGACCTTAGTTTACAGACTAACTTTACTAGAATACATTAAGCTTGTGTATTACAGGGGTATGTATATTAAAAAAAGTGAAATTGTGGCCGGAACTCCGCTTTAAGGAACAAGAAAGCTAAATACAGCAGCACTAAGCCTTCCTCGCTTCCCGCCACCCCACCGCTTTTGCTCCTCTTGCTTGTCCCATAGAGATGGGACCTTGGACGTTTTCCTTTTTGTACTGTTCTTTACCCCAGGGGTGCCTTTCTTTTTCCAACTAATGGAAGTACACGCACAACTAATGATTGGGAGCATAGGTGAGGGGAGGGTGCGGGTTGGGAGGGAGGGAGAGGGAAGGTAAAGCAATAATACTTATGTACCATAAGATACCATATAATATTATTTTACGATTTTGTATCTTTTTTGCTACTTGGAAATTAATAATAAAAAAGTATTTAAACCAAAAAAAAATAAGTGAATGAAAATCATATCTATTACTGTATTATGCACCCTAGCTGCATTACAGTAATACATTCCAACCATTCAATTATACAATCAAATTAGTTTCCCAGAACGGTATTTAGTTTCCAGCATGTAAGATTTTTAGGCCGATCTATACACAATTAAAATTCTTTTTAAAACATACTGGGGGTCATGAACTATAGCCATTGCATGCTAATTGTCTCTAAAACAGAATTTACTATAGCACTGGTGAAAAATATTTGCAAAATCAAATTTACTATAGCTCCCAGAAAACAGATAGCGCCCAAACTCTTACTCTGCTAGAACCTGGAGTATTGCACTTGGAAATAGGGTTTAAGTATATGATCGTCTAAATGCTACTGAAATATGTGGTATATTGTTTAAAGATAATCTGCTTTTAAACTGCTTGAAAAATATCGTTAAAGGTCTGTGAAGGATGCTTCAGTAAATTCTCCCTGCTAAGTAATATGGTGTGTAACAGGTGATTTCAGGTATGACTCACTCCTCGCTAACAGGTTGTTGATATGGTAATGACCCTTCCTCAGCCAGTCCTATTGCAAAGGGTAAATGGTCTATTGTGTGTGTGTGAAGGAGCCCTGTGTTTACTGTTTACTGTTATTAGATAAGTGCTCATGTTAATTATTCTGATTGCTTCATTGTGGTAATCATCCCTTCTATATGCGGTCCAAGCTGTCTAGATAATGTATTCTGTACAACTAGTAATTAACGTCCTGATGTCATTATCTAAAGAAATGTGTCTGCCAGAGGGTCTAGAGACTGATTAGTTCAAGGAGAAATCATTGTTTCCAGGATCTGTATCCGCAAACTTGGCGGATGAATATGCGGATACTCGCAAGACGAACCAGTCACACCACAGGTACAACCTCCACGACCAATGGTGCCCTCACACCCACCAGCCGCTAGATACCAACCTCCTAACAGACCGGTGACATCTAGCCCTCGCTATCCCCCCCGCCAGGATGACAACGACCAACGCTGCTTCCGGTGCAAACAGCTGGGTCACTTCAAGCAAATTGCCCCCCTGAATGACAACACCAGGTCAAATTGGTCTCAACCTGGGTACCCGCCCACCAGCAGCAGCCCAATGTGTAGACTCGGCTTGGGATCCCCAGGAGCTGGGTCAGAAGAACCATTGGGCACCCCTTACGAAGCCCTCATGGTACAATCGTTATTACTGACAACAGGGAACACCATTGTCAGCTGGTCATGGGCAACAGCCCATGAGCCGGAGGGGGCCCTGGAGGGAGCTGGGCAGAAAGAGGCACCGCCAGCCACCCTCCAAGAAGAAGAGGTCCTGGAAGCCGGTATAACAAGCTGACCTGGGAGGAGAAGAAGTGACTGGAGGAGAGGGAGTCGCAGCGGGCATCCCAGAAGCGGGCCGAGATGTTCGCCAAGGGCCCACCGGTGGCCCCTTACACCACCACCCAGTTCCTGATGATGAAGGACCACGTGGAAAGCCTGCAGGACATGAGCAAGCAGGAGCTGATCCGTGAGTACATGGATCTGGAGGAGTGCATAAGCCGCATGGAGGAGAACAACCACCTGAGGTCACAGCAGGCCGAACCCCCCAGGCTCCATGAACTGGAGATGGAGCTGGAGAAGCTCAAAGAGGAGAACCGGCGGCTGCGGAGGGAGCAGGGGGTGGCTGACCCTATGGGGCACTGATCCCCCCCCCCGAACTCTAAGCACCAGTGCTACAGCATTTCAACAAATATAACTTTTCTTTTTTTTTATGAATCTCCTGTGATTGTCACTTCAGAGCCATAACCTGCCCCTCCCATAGCGGGACACCTAGACGGCGGAGCACAGACCCATTCGCTGTCTTCACACTGACTTCTGGTGACTCTGCAGATCGCACAAAGACTTGGGGACTGACCGGCGTGTGATCTGACGACCCGGTGGCATACCTGAGTCAGAAGCAGTTGCCAAGGGAGGTCAGTCATGCCAAACGGAGTTAACCTCGGACTAAAAGCTCTGAACCTGTCAACCCTACTGGACCAGGGAAGGTCCAACCAGGTTGCCGGAGCAGGGAGAAAAAGGGGGGCCATTGTGAAGGATGCTTCAGTAAATTCTCCCTGCTAAGTAATATGGTGTGTAACAGGTGATTTCAGGTATGACTCACTCCTCGGCTAACAGGTTGTTGATATGGTAATGACCCTTCCTCAGCCAGTCCTATTGCAAAGGGTAAATGGTCTATTGTGTGTGTGTGAAGGAGCCATGTGTTTACTGTTATTAGATAAGTGGCTCGTGTTAATTATTCTGATTGCTTCATTGTGGTAATCATCCGTTCTATATGCGGGTCCAAGCTGTCTAGATAATGCATTCTGTACAACTAGTAATTAAAGTCACTGATGTCATTATCTAAAGAAATGTGTCTGGCAGGTTCGGTGCCAGAGGGTCTAGAGACTGATTAGTTCAAGGAGATATCATTGTTTCCAAGGATCTGTATTGAAGACCCCCACTGTGTGAGGGGGGGCGGAGATTGTCATTGTAACAGCTTGTAACCTGCATATAACCAGCTGAATGCTGCCATTAAAGTGTGTCTTGTTCCAGCAGTAAGCTCTGACTCATGTGTGGCTCATTATTGGGCGATTCCAGGAATATCCCTCCTCGTGGAATATTGGGGTGATTTGCTTTTATGGGAAGAAGGGAAGACTTTGACGGGGATATCATTCTAATACCGTCACAGGTCTGAGAAGAGATAAATTCCCTGTCTCTGTACAGCTATGTGCCAGCACAACTGAGCATGCTCAGACATGCAATCTACTCTCATTTTAACTCCCTTGCCTTTTTTACTGGGCGCTTTAGTAAATACCGAAATTAGCGCTGGGCTGCGCTTTTGAGAGAGAAAATTCACGCTATATAGCACAATGCAAGTTTAAGCCATTGATTATAATGGTACAATTGTAATTTTCCCAAATACATACTTTAGTTTTGAGATAAACTGCATATTTCTCTCAAATAAATTGTCCTTAAGACAATGTTGCCTCTTCTATTTTGTTTTTAACCACTTGTCGCCCGCCAATGACAGATTGACGTCGGCAAAGTGGTTGTAGAATCCTGACTGGACGTCATATGACGTCCTCAGGATTCTGAGCCGCTGCGCGCCCCCGGGGGCGCGCATCGCGGCGATCGTTGTTGCAGGGTGTCAGTCTGACACCCCGCAACACCGATCTCGGTAAAGAGTCTCTCACGGAGACTCTTTACCACGTGATCAGCCGTGTCCAACCACGGCTGATCACGATGTAAACAGGAAGAGCCGTTGATGGCTCTTCTTCACTCGCGTCTGACAGACGTGAGTAGAGGAGAGCCGATCTGCGGCTATCCTGAAAGGGGGGGGTTTGCGCTGATTGTTTATCAGCGCAGCCCCCCCTCGGATCGCCACATGGACCACCAGGGAAGCCCACCCTGGACCACCAGGGAAGGGCAAACCCCCCAAAAAAAGGGGCAAAAAAAAGGGACAAAAAAAAAGGTCTGAAAAAAAAGGTCTGAAAAAAAAGGTCTGAAAAAAAAGGTCTGAAAAAAAAGGTCTAAAAATAAAATAAAAAAAATGCCAAAAAAAAAAAGATGCCAATCAGTGCCCACAAATGGGCACTGACTGGCAACATAAGTAAATCAGTGCCGCCCCACAGTGCCACCCCACAGTGCCCATCAGTGCCACCCCACAGTGCCCATCAGTGCCACCCCACAGTGCCCATCTGTGCCACCCCACAGTGCACATCTGTGCCACCCCACAGTGCACATCTGTGCCACCCATAAGTGCCGCCCATGAGTGCCCATCAGTGCCGCCCATGAGTGCCCATCAGTGCCGCCTATGAGTGCCCAGTGCCGCCTATGAGTGCCCATCAGTGCCGCCTATGAGTGCCCATCAGTGCCGCATACCAGCGCCGCCAATCAGTGCCACCTCATCTGTGCCCATCAGTACTACCTCATCGATGTCCATCAGTGCCATCTCATCTGTGCCCATCAGTGCCACCATATCAGTGCCCGTAATTGAAAGAGAAAACATACTTATTTACAAAAAAAATTACAGAAAAAAATAAAAACGTAATTTTTTTTCAAAATTTTCAGTCTTTTTTTAGTTGTTGCGCAAAAAAAATAAATCACAGAGGTGATCAAATAGCACCAAATGAAAGCTCTATTTGTGGGGAAAAAAGGACGCCAATTTTGTTTTGTAGCATGACCGCGCAATTGCCATTCAAAGTGCGACAGTGCTGAAAGCTAAAAATTAGCTTGGGCGGGAAGGTGCGTAAGTGCCCTGTATGGAAGTGGTTACGAGTGCTAGAATGTGTAATGTTTTGGTAAAAATAGGATTTTTTGTACTCACCGTAAAATCCTTTTCTATGTCGTCCATGGACGGACACTGTAAATCTTGACTTGTGGGTTATGTTCCTTTTCTATAGGAGAGGACTAGGCAGAACATGTTAGATATTTAAATACATGTTACTTTAAACAGAGTTGAACAGCCACGCCCAAGGGGCGGTCCCTCCAGACATAACCCTCCACCCTGCAGTCAGCAGCTCAGTTTTTTTTTCTGCCTAGTAGAGGAAGAGGACCTGGCTCCCTTTGGACTCAGGGTCCTGAGGAAATCTTTTATTAATTATTTTACTTATTTTTATGATTTTCGGCCACGACATGCCCCATGGCTCCAGGGGTGGCCGGTGAGCTATATGTTCCAGGATTCACATATGCCTGGGCTGCTTGTCCCTCCAGACATAACCCTCCGCCCTGCAGTCAGCAGCTCAGTTCGTAAAAAGCAGTACAAACTCAAAAAGGAGGGGTGGGTGCTGTGTCCGTCCATGGACGACAGAGAAAAGGATTTTACAGCGAGTACAACAAATCCTATTTCCTCTTTTCCTCCATGGACAAACACAGCCTCTGCAAATCTTGACTTGTGGGACGTCCCCAAGCAGTGTCAAAGAAACGATGGGTGGGAAGAGCAATCAAAAACTAACTTCACCACAAACAAACAGAGCTCCTCAACGGAGGAGATGCAACTTTAAACAGCCGCCTGCAAAACCTTGCGACCGAAGGAAGTATCTGAAGATGCACTCACATCAACCATGTAAAATGGTTTTACATGGTTTGTTTGGGGTGAAGTTAGTCACCGCCTTGCACACCTGTGAGACAGACATTTGATGTCGGAAAGCCCAGGAGGCACCAATAGCCCTGGTCGAATGCGCCATAACAGGAAAGGGAGGCGCACGACCCATATGACGGTCTGCCTGATCCACCGAGAAATGGTGGCCGACGAGACAGCCAGGCCCTTCTGCGGACCAGACACCGACACAAACAGTGAGTCAGACCTCCGGAACCGTAGCAGACAGGTACACCCGCAAGGCGCGTACCACGTCTAAAGTATGTATCGCAGCCTCTTTGGGATGCGATGGCCGAGGACACAAAGAAGGAAGTACAATGTCCTCAATTCAGGTGAAAAGCTGAAAACCACCTTCAGAAGAAAAGAAGGCTGTGGGCGTAGCACCGCTTTATCCTTATGGAGTACCAAGTAAGGTGACCTGCAAGACAAGGCCGCCAACTCAGAAACCCGTCTGACAGATGTAATGGCCACCAGAAAAGCCACTTTCTGACATAATGTCAAGAGAGGAATTTCTCTGATGTTCTCAAAGGGATGCTCCTGAAGAGCCGAGCGTACTAGATTCAAATCCCATGAAGGAAGCGGTGGTCTAATAGGTGAAAGCACATGACGAACCCCCTGCACAAACGTACCCACCAGTGAAAGGGTCGCCAAGGGTTGTTGAAAGAAAAACAGCCAAGGCTGAAATCTGTCCCTTAATGGTGCTTATGGCAAGTTTCTGATCCACTCCTCGCTGTAAAAACAGCAGGACCCTGGAAACCGAACACGCCTGTGGACGCCACTCCTCGCACATAGAGATGTAGGCCTTCCAAGTGCGATGGTAGATCTTCCGAGAAGATGACTTTCGCGCCCTCAGCGTGGTTGAGATGACTGAATCCGACAGACCTCGGTCCTTTAGCACCTGGCTTTCAATAGCCATGCCGTTAAAGCCAGCGACTGTAAAGCAGGATGAAGTATGGGACCTTGAGACAGGACCCATAGGTCCCGCATTGGAAGCCGCCAGGGTGCATCCGCCACCAGGGGCACAAGGTCGGCGTACCAGGGACGCCGGGACCAATCTGGAGTGATTATAATCACCGGGATCTCCTCGATACTGACTCCAAGGGGCCACCAACGCGTCTGCCCAGGGATCTCTGGACATGGCCACGAACCTCGACACCTGTGATCGAGTCAAGAAGCCAGGAGATCCACGTCCGGCGTGCCCCACTTCCGGCAAAGGAGTTGAAACCCCTCCGGATGTAACAACCATTCCCCTTGATCCAGCAACTGGCGACTTAGGTGGTCCGCCTGCCAGTTATCTACACCCGGTATGTAAATGGCTGACAGAGCCGGCACGCTCCGTTTTGCCCACCGCAGGATGTGAGCGATCTCCGACGCCGCAGCCAAGCTCCTTGTCCCCCCCCGATGGTTGACATAAGCCACTGCCGTGGTGTTGTCCGACTGGATCCCGATTGGACATCCTTGTAGCCTCTGTGACCACGAGGAGAGGCACAGCCTGATTGCTCGAAGTACTAGTACATTGATTGGCAGGCGGAATTTGTCCAGAGTCCAGCGTCCCTGGGCCGAATGGACCCCCCCAGACTCCCCCCCCCCAACCTGTGAGGCTGGCATCCGTTGTGATCACAGTCCAATGGAAGGAAAGGAACGATTTCCCAGACTGAAGAGACGGGGAACTCAGCGAAGCCCTGACCAGGTGACTTACCTGAATCTGATGATCCAGAGTACAGAGATTTGTTCCATTTGGAGAGGATCTCCTTCTGCAAAACTTGAGTGTGGAATTGGGCACACAGTACTGCCTCGAAGAAGGCTACCATGAGGCCCAGAACTCGCATGCAAAAACGTAGAGACGACCATTTGCGGGTTGCTAACAATTTCACAGCCGACTGGAGTGTCAGCAACGTCTCCAAAGGAAGGAAGACTTTCGCCTCTGAGGAGTCCAGAATCAATCCTAGGTACTCCAGAGTCGGTACCAAGAACGACTTCTGAATGTTCAGCACCCAACCAAATTCTCGGAGGGTCTGACTGGCTATAGACACGTCCGCCTCTAATTCTGAGCCAGAAGTAGCTCTCAGAAGAAGATTTCCATCGCAAAGCGCAGAAATCTATGATGCCTGGCGCAGATCGGGACATGCAAGTATGCGTCCTTGATGTCCAAGGACGCTGGAAAATCCCCCGGATGGAGCGCAACCACCGAACTAATTGATTCCGTCCGGAACTTTTAAGGCATTGAGGGCCTTGAGATCCAAGATTGGACGGACTCCGTTCTTCTTTGGGACCACAAACAGATTCGAGTAGAATCCCTGAAACCTTTCTTGTAGTGGCACCGGTAAAATTACCCTGCACCTCAGCAAGTCTTGTACTGCCCCCATTAAGGCAGACCGACGAGTCGGGAGAAGAGGAAGATTTGAGGGAAAGAATCTGTTTGGTGGATAGGAAAGAAACTATCTTGTACCATGAAGTGACCACCTCGCAGACCCACTGGCCAGAGAGCAGGGAGGTCCTCCGATATGCAAACCCACAAAGCCGTCCCCCCACCCATAAGTCAGGCGGGGGCAAAATGTCATGCGGTAGCAGGCTTGGTAGCCGGATTGTTTGGCTTGCGCACCCAGGGATGTTTCTGTCCCCCAGCTGGACCTTTGTCAGTCTAAGAGGATCTGCCCACGGGCCCTGACTGACGAAAATACCGCTTCTGTGTGGAACAGGAAGGCCCCGACTTACAGCGTGGCTCCTTCCCCTTAGAGGACTGAGGGAGAAGTGTGGAAATTTCAAAAGGAATGGATAGCCGCACTCCAAAGGAACTTCTAAAGTTGTCTATATTGGTAAAATAAATAGAAATGCATCACAGGATACAGCCAAAGAATCGGGAAAAGAAGCAGCCGACGCGTTTCACACTAATTCAGTGCTTAGCCATGACGCGTCGGCTGCTTCTTTTCCCGATTCTTTGGCTGTATCCTGTGATGCATTTCTATTTATTTTACCAATAAAGACAACTTTAGAAGTTCCTTTGGAGTGCGGCTTTGCATCCCTTTTGAAATTTCCACATTTGCATAGTGTATTGCCAGCACCCTTGGTTTACTGAGAGGTTCCTGATTGCTTGTTGGACCCACCTGGAGCGGTGACTCCCTTCCCCTGAGGGAGAAGTGTGCTCTTGCCACCAGAGACATCCTTAATAATGTCGTCCAGCGAGGTACCAAAAAGCCTCCCACCCTTGAAAGGCAGATCTGCCAGAGCTTTTTTTGGATGCTTGGTCAGCGGACCAGCACTTCAGCCAAACCAGGCGGCGCAATACCACCACAGATACAGAGGCTCTGGAGATCAAGGGAGATCCAGAGTGGCATCACAGACATACACAAGGCCCTATACCAATTGGTCAGCCAGCCTTACGCACTCAGGAGGAAGCTGATGCTCCTCTACTGTCTGTTGCAAAATCTTTGCCCATTCAGTGAGTGTCTGAGACACCAAAGTTGCAGCCAAGATAAGCTGCAATGCTGACCCCAGCATGGTGAACATGGAACGGCTCACCGCTTCGGACCTCCTATCAGTAGGGTCCTTAAACGCAGGGGTCCCTTGAACCGGGAAAGTGGTTACTTTGTTTAACCGAGCGACCGGGGGGTCAACAATCGAAGGAGAAGCCCATTTTTTCAAAAGGATAACAGACCGACATGCACTGAGGGACCACAAAGAACCTCTGAGGCTGTTCCCATTCCTTATCAAAGAAAGACACATAAGGGAAAACTTTAACAGAGCGGGTCGCCTTGTGCGAACCAAAAGAGACTGAGCCCCGTGTGGACATCTCAGCTGTATCCTCTAGATTGAGAGAGTCCCTTACAGCATTGATAAGTGTACTCACAAGTGTCCCGTCTTGCGCTGATCCGGACGGGGCATCCTGAGTCAGAGCATTTCCCAAAAGATGGTGGGGGGAGGGGGCACTTTTTACCCTCCTTACGCTCGGACACCGCTTCCACCCTGACAACAAATGACTCCAGGACTGCAGACAGCGAATCCATGGTAACTGCAGGTGCAGGGGCACCGGTTGTTGCCTTAGGAATGTTTGGGAAAGCAAGGTCAGCCACTGACTCCATGTTGCCCACTGACAGCCCTCAGGGATGTAGCCAAGACAAAAACATCCACCCTCCTATGCTGCACTGACTGGGGGGTTACCCAAGGGACTCACCACCCAGTCAGAATCTGTTCAGTGCTGTTGCCTGCTCTCCTACACACAGCGTGTCTGAGGAAACCCTGTGAGATGAATTGCTCCGTTTGCGCCGTCCAGGAAACTAATCCAGCACTAGAGGCCAAAATCCTCTCAAAAATGGCCGCCGAAACCCCTCAGAGAAAAAGGCGCGGACCACAAGAAAATGGCCACCCACAATGCCAACCTGTGTCACAGCGCGGCCACGGCAAAATGGCCGCCAATGGGAAATACAATAGTAAGCACAGGCCAGAGATAAATGGCGCCGGCGCTACCAAAATGGCGCCCACAAAAACGGCTATGCCCACAGAGAGCGGGCCTGGGCACTCCTACAGACCATAACCAGGACCTGGAAACCCCCAAAGGTTTACCCCCCGATCGCAGCGAGCCCCGCAAGTCAAGGAGGGAAACAGGGTGACAGAGGGAGAGGAAGGGGAAGACAGGAGAACCCCATTCCCGGGAATGCCCAGCTGTTCCATCATGCCAAGGCAGGAGGAACTGTACTTGCCCGTCCCCGCGAGGACCTGCTGGAGCGTTCCTGAGACTTTCAACCGAGTAGTACGGAGTAGCTGTCGGCCCGGTTCACTGTGACTGAGACAGCAAGCAGCCCAGGTATGTGAACCCTGGAGCATATAGCTCACCAGCCACCCCTGGAGCCATAGGGCATGTTGTGGCCGACCCAGCGCGTAGCTAAGGCCTGCTCACGCTTGATGGTTGGACTGGGGGGACTACAAGGATCTATATTATCCAGCCTGTCACCAAGCCGGCAATTGATAGAAGATTCTTAAAAATAAAATAAAAAATTTCCTCAGGACCCAGAGTCCAAAGGGAGCCAGGTCCTCTTCCTCTACTAGGCAGACAAAAAAACTGAGCTGCTGACTGCAGGGCGGAGGGTTATGTCTGGAGGGATCGTCCCCTGGGCAGGGCTGTTCAACTCTGTTTAACGTAACATGTATTTAATATCCAACATGTTCTGCCTAGTCCTCTCCTATAGAACAGGAACATAACCCACAAGTCAAAATTTACAGAGGCTGTGTCCGTCCATGGACGAAAAGAGAAATATATTTTTCTCTATCACTTTCACTTGTTGCTGTCCATCTCGCAAAAATCTTTACTCAAACTCACACAGATGTCTTTAAAAACTACAAACAATACCATTGCCGATGCAAATTTAAAATGAGTCACAATTATGTGTGTTTAGTATTTCCAAATTATCAGAACTTGAGCCCAAAAAATGTGATGTGTACCAACATCAGAAATAAAAACGTCATTCCCAAAATTCAGAGGGTAACATCGTTATTCTACACTCACACACCAAGAACGACCTAATATCACAGAAGAGATCAAGAAGCATAACTCCTAACTGATGTCATTACACCACCTATAGGTATATGTCCAAAGAAATGCAGTATATATGTGTAGCAGGGTACCACTACCATTGCAAATCGTGTCATATGTTATCCATGGGCAAGGACAATAATCAGCCTGAACATTTCCCCACCAGCACCAATTGCAGCTTCTTACCAAGCAAAAATCAACCAATTTCAAGATGGTTCAGCATGCTGACAGTAATCAGCCACAACCAGCCTTCAAAACAGATAGTATATGCCAGAAACAGGTTGTTCAATGGCTTGCCAGCCTTCCACAGTACATCTGCATTGATTAACTTATTGCACCCCTGAGACTGTTTGACAGTCTAGAGATGCAGCTTCTATTCATGTGGCCAACTTGTTAGCACTCCTGGCTTAGCAGCCCTGGGGTCGATTCCAAAGCATACCACTTCACGTAGAGAAGTGGTTTGTCCTCCCTATGTTCTTAAACATAACTTCTGACTCCAGAAGAGCCTTCCATGAATTATGTCTAAATGTAGTATTTTTGTATAGGAGGGTTCCACCACCATTGCAAATTGTGTCATATGTTATCCATGGGAAAGGACAAAAATCAGACTTAACATTTCCCCACCAGCACTAATTGCAGCCTCTTACCAAGCAAAAACCAACCAATTTGAACACATTGTTTCTAAACTCCGGTCCTCAATGTGCCCCAACAGGTCATGTTATCAGGCTTTCCATTATTTTGCACAGGTGATTTAATCAGTTTCACTGCCTTAGTAATTACCACAGACGTTTCATCTGAGGGAAATCCTGGAAACATGACCTGTTGGTGCGCCTTAAGAACTGGAGTTGAGAAACAGCATGCTGACAGTAAACAGCCATAACTAGCCTTCTAAACATGGAAACCCAAGAAATTACATTATAAATCAATTAATAAATTATAAACTTGCACCAGATCAAGAACTGTGGGTTTTTGGCCAGATATGGATGTATAAGTCTGGTGTGATGCTGCACACATATTTTAATGTTGTATGCTGATGATGAATGCACTTTGTCAACAATTTATGTGAAACAGCCCTCACAAAGTTGTCATTTCCTGTTTTGTACTCTTTACATGCCCAACAACGTACAAGTTTAATGTTTAGATTTTTAGTATTATGGCCAGAGCCTTGGACATTAGTTACTTTTAGGTTTAGCCTGCATAGATATCTATGCTGATGCATTCTTTCATTTAGCCCAGGTTCACACTGGGTACGATTTCCTTCGATTTGAGATGCGATTTCACATGTGAAATAGCATCTCAAATCGGCGGCATTTGCCGGCAATGACACTGTCCTAATTGGTGCGACGCCGCATCTGCGGCGCTGCACCGATTTCAAAAAGTAGTTCCTGTACTACTTTTTGCGATTTCGGGCCGCGATTTACATAGACATCTGCGCAGAAACCTGCACAGATGTCTCTTAAATTGCGGCCGAAATCGGGACTGCCAGCGGGAGTGAAGCCGTGCGAGTTCAGCTCAACTCGCACGGCTTCACTCCCGCAGCCCAGTGTGAACCAGGGCTTATAAAGGGAGTGTGTTCCTGATGAACAGGTGTGAGAACTTGAAGCATACATGAAGAAACAAACAATTACACTGGTGGGTTTATCCTTTACTGGGTGGGTCTGCAAGCAATTATATCCAAATGATATAAAGACCTGCAGTGATGGCGGTTGTTTGGCCTGACAAGAGGTCCGAATCTTTGTTTGCAGTGCTTGTATTGGTTTACAAATACACACACACACACACACACATATATATATATATATATTTCTCTTTCTTTAAGGGGGGGGGTGCACATAATGCCTGACCCACACCCCACTAAAGCTGTGGTTTGGCGATTGCTTCATGCATCTGCTGGTATAGTTTTGCATTAAGGCTCTCAAAATTGTGTTTTTGTGGGCATGGTTTCCAAATTGTGTCTTTTTCCATTCTGACCATGTGTTTGTTTGTGTGCCTTAGCAGACTTTTATCTTGTTCGTTACTTTTAATTCTCACATTTTAGATTTACGAATGTTAATGTTAATCTACACTGCAATGGTTTAGATGAAAATTAAGCTTTTTTGATTTTTTTGTGTCCTATCCTTGAAGATTGTAAGCTCTTTTGAGCAGGGCTTGTCTAATGCCGCGTACACACGGTCGTTTTTTGTCTTGTAGAAAAACGTTGTTTTTTTTCTCATGAAAAAGAACGACGTTTTTCAAACTTCATTTTAAAAAACGACGTTGCCTACACACCATCGTTTTTTCAAAATGCTCTAGCAAAGCGCGGTTACGTTCAGCAAGTACGCCGCCACTCTGTTCCATTCAAGCTCGCGTCATAACTTGCTTCTGAGCATACGCGGGTTTAAAAACGTTGTTTTAAACATCGTTTTAGCCCACACACAGTAATTTTTTATGACACAAAAAACGACGTTTTGAAAAACGACATAAAAAATTGAAGCACGTTCAAATTTTTTTTTTGGTCGTTTTTCAGAAGACATAAAACAACGCTTTCCCCACACACGGTCATTTTAAATGACGTTTTTAAAAATGTCGTTTTTTTTCATCACAAAAAACGACCGTGTGTACGCGGCATAACTGTATTGTCAAATGCTGGAGCATCATTTCCATGCCTTTTTATTTTTTGGCAGGGAAGACCCCAACAAAATAAGACAACCCTGCTCCAAAGATGAATTTCAGAACTCTAGTAATTCTTTTGTGGACTAGGTAAACCATAAAATCTGGCAAATAAATGTGAATTCTCTCTAAGAAACAAAAAAATAAACAATTTACGTCGGGGAAATGCCAATTCACCACCGTGAATTTTTCTTTGCAAATGTGCATATTTATTCACACGGGCAGTTTTTTTTACCTGGAAATGCATCATCATGAAAGGGGAAAGGGCATACACATGCCCCCAGGAAGTGTACTGTTGCTCAGCCTCTAACATGGCCGGGTCACTCCTTTCACGAAAAGAGCTGCTGCTGATATGCAAGGTAAGTGTGGGCAGAGTCTTGTTCCCTGAATTGGGGGGGGGGGGAGCTAGATAACTTAATTTATTGTGGGGGGACACTTATGTGTAGTAATCCTTCACTCACATTCACTTCCTGGACATGCACACACGTCACTGATTCTTTCTCTGCACAATAGACTTCCTGCATTTGCACATGTTCCTGTAAATACATCAGTGTTGCCAACCTACCAGATTGAAATTTACTGGCACGACACCTGAAATTTACTGGCACAGCCAAGTTTTTACTGGCATTTCACAAAAGTTACTAAATTACATTTTTAGGTGCAAATTTCAGTATTTAGGCTACAAACAAGTACGCTAGGAAAATAGCAATGCGATTTAAGGTAGATATTAAGGTAAAAAAACATATTTTTGTTATTTTCGATATAATAAGGGCAAATTACTTAGTCACATCACCCCCTGCCACCAACACCCCCCGACTTCACTCCCCTCTGCGGTGCCACAATCTCCCCTTGCCTCCAATCACCCCCAGACCCCCTGCTTCCAATCACCCCCTGCCTCCATCGTCCCCTGACTCCAATCTCCCCCAGCCTCCATCCCCCTCTGCGGTGCCACCAATAACCCCTGTCACCATCCCCCACCCTCTGCAGTGCCACCATCCCCCACTGCGGTGCCACCAACACCCCCTGCCTCCAATCTCCCCCGGCCTCCATCCCCCTCTGCGGTGGCACCGCAGCCACCATCACCCCCTGCTTTCAAATAACCCCCTGCCTCCATCATCCCCCTATGCAGTGCCACCATCACCCCCTGCCTCCATCGGATCCCCCTCTGCCACCATCACCTGATGTCACTGTTGGCTGGGCTGTGTCACTCTGTCCGTTCCCGACTCCCCTGTGAACTTTGTATTGCCTGGATGCAGCAGGCTCTTCCATTCTGCCGCCGCCGCGTGCTGCTCAGCCTCTAAGTCCTGACTTCTGCTCCAGTGCTGTGCTCCTCCGACCTGGTTAGTTACAGATTTAAAATTCTTGCGTGCGCGCCTGGGGGCATGTCCCAATACATCACTCACTGGCGCCGCACGGCACAGCCTCTGTGAAATCCGCCGGCCGAATACAGCATATGCTCAGCTCGGCAAGCTCCGGAACTGTGCATGCGCAGTTCCAAGCCGAACCAATCTCGGCTATTTTTACTGGCACATTCCCGCAATTACGGACATTTACGGACAGGGAAAAAAGTGCCAGTTTTTACAGACTGTCCGTAAATACAGACGGTTGGCAACACTGAAATACATGTTCCTGTAATATACACTATGGCCCAGATTCACGTAGATTGGCGCATCTTTATGCCGGCGTAGCGCATCTCATATGCAAATGAAGGGCCGAACGAACGGCGCATGTGCTGTGATTGTATGTCCCGCACCCCTCTGCGCATGCTCACAACTACGTCCGGCGTAAACCCCGAGATACGCCGGCCCACCGCTTACGCCCAGGGCATAAATACGCCCAGACATGTGCTCGTCGAGTGCAAAAGTACACCCATTTGGTTTCTTGAGGTGTAAGTACTTTTGCTGTGTCTTACTTTGTGCCATGCCTGCTCCTCGCAGTGATAAGAGGAAGAAAAACTTCTCCCCAGAGGAGAGGGCGATTATTATATCTGCCATGGAGAGGTATGATGCTCGCCTCCATGGGGCAGAAAGTAAAGGCACGAGTAAGGCTAAGAGGGATGAGATCCTGATGAGGATCACCACCCAGGTCAATGCCCTAGGGAATGAGGTAAGGAGGCCCCAGGACATTGTGAAGAAGATGAATGACCTGCGTAGGAAGGTCAAAGAGAAGCTGGGCAAGATGAGGAGGCATGCCAGCGCCACTGGAGGTGGACCAGCCTCTGCTCTTAGGCTGACTCCTGAGAAGCAGGTGGTTGCCCGGTGCCTTCAGACTGAGCAAGTGGAGGGAGTGGAGAGGTATGACTCAGTTGAACCGGCCTTGAGTACAGGCAAGTGTGTTTTTTCTCCTATCTGGTGTGTAGCATGTGAGGAGGTGGAAGGGAACATGTGACAAGTGTGTGGGTCCACCAACATGTGAATGTTTTGTGTCATCCACAGATGTCCAGGAGGGAGCTGGGCCATCATCCCCTGATCATCATGACCCTGACCCCCTGGGAAGCCAAGAGACATTGGTGGAGGGGAGTGGTGCCTAGACCTCAAATGAAGAGGTGGTTGAGGATGATGTTGTCCCTATGGGTGAGGAGGTGTGCCTCTATTTGGAGAAATCCTCCCTATCGGCTGAGCCGTCGCGCACTTCAAGCCCCATCTCATCCAGCCCCTCAGGATCCATCCCCATCACACCCACTCACTCAAGGGCCTCCCCATATGAAAGGCCTCAAGCCTCTCCTGGCCCCAGGAAGACCAAGGGGGTTCCTGACTTCCTTCCTGAAACTTTAACAAGGGCACAAGACTCCCAGACCTGCCATATGGGTGAGATGACCGTGGAGATGCGTCGTGTGGCAGACAGCCTGGCCTCCACGGGCAACATAAATGACGCTCTTCTAGATCTCACTGGCAACAGTGCAGCGGTGATCACCTGCCTGGGGGAGCTGCAAGCCACAACGGCTACCCTCGTGGCAGAGGTGAAGTTCCTGACAGAGGCCATACAAAGCAACACAGCTGCCATTGAGGCGGAGGGGAGGCAGAGACCAATTCCATCCTCACCCGCATAGCCGTGGCTTTAGAGGGCAGGCTGCCAGCCAGGGAGAGACCAGGGGATGCTCCTCCACCTGATGTAAAGGAGGCTTCTACCAGGCAATTACGGAGCCGTGGCAGCAGGCTTGGCCCACGACAGGGCAACTGATTTTTTTGTTTTGCCTTATCTTTGCTCTGGTGTTGAGTTGTTTTTTTTTTCCCTCAGGTCATGAGTTTTTTTCTTTGCTAAATTACTGCACACGGTGAGGCGTGCAGAGTATAGTGTGACTGGTGTGTGAATGTGGGGGTGACACATGCAAAGATACGTTCCACTAGGCATCTCCTGACTGCTGTTCCCTCAGCAGACGGGGTAGCCTCGGGCAGGGGGGGGGGGGGGGGAATGTCTGGTTCGGGGGTCAGGTCATCACGTATGTCAATCTCCAGGCCCTTTCTCTCTGCAAAGTTGTGCAGTATGCAACATGCAACGATGATCTGGCACACAAAGTTTGGGGAATACAACAGGGTCCCCCCGGACTTATCCAGGCATCGGAAACGGGACTTCAGGATGTCAAATGTGCGTTCCACCACTGCACGGGTATGTATGTATGCTTCATTGTAGTTTCTCTCTCCTCTGGTTTGGGGATCCTGGAATGGAGTCATGAGATGGGGCCCAAGTGCATATGCAGAGTCACCTGGAAGGGAAAAGACAGGAGGATGTTAGTCGTGCATGTGCCCCTCGTGATGTCTGCATCATGGGGTCGGACAGTCATGCCTGACTCCCATGTCACTCACCAACCAGCCAGCTATCCCCATACACGTTCTGTTCAAATTCTGTTGGGATGGTGCTTTGACCGTATATGTAGCTGTCGTGGCTGGACCCTGGGTGTTTGGCACGGACGTGCCATATGAGGCCTTGGCCATGGACTATCACCTGTACGTTGATGGAATGCCAGTGCTTCCGATTGCGGTATATGTGCTCTGTGGCACGGGGGGGGGGGGGGGTCGTAGTGCCACATGTGTGCAATCAAAGGCCCCCACAGTGCGTGGGAATCCTGCAATACTGAAGAAATCCTGCATTGCCTTATGCCGCAGGTGCTCCTGGGTGGGTCTGATGATGTGGTGGGACATGCGTGTGAGGATTGCGGGGACAACCTGGTGCACACATCTGCTCATGCTGGTTTGTGACATCCCAGCCACTACTCCACTTGTACGCTGGAATGATCTACTGGCCAGGAAATGCAGTGCTGCCAGTACCTTGACCAGTGGCTGCACTATATGTGAGCGGTGTCTCTGGCTGGTGATTTCATCATGCAGGGCTGTGGTTAATTCCAGGATGGCATCAGTGTTGAATCTGAAGATGCGATACATCTCCGAATCCCCCATGCCAAAGACATTCATGCGCGTTCGGTATATCCTCTCCCGTGCCCTCCTCCTTCTACGCGCCTTTGCACACACTAGTAGTGTTATGACCATGCCTGCCCCTGGCATGTTGGCATGTGGTTGCTCAGCTCGTTCGTAACGGTGCTGCTGTAGTTGCTCTCCAGCTGACTTGCCCACGTCTGGTGCAAAGTTACCCCTGCTTTATGAGGGGTAACTTTAGGCCGGACGTATGTCTTACGTGCACCGCGCGTAGCCTGCTTCGGACGCACGTACGTTCGGGAATCGGCGTATCTCCCTCATTTACATATTTGAATAGGAAATCAATGGGATGCGCCCAGCGTAAATATGCGCCCACGCTTCTCCCGGTGTAGAAAAGTTACGTCGGTCGGAAGAAGCCTATTTTCAGGCGTATCTGGTTCTGTGGGTACGGCGCATAGATACGCCGGCGTGTATATACACTTATGCCCCGCATCTCGAGATACGCCGGTGTAACTTCTTTGAGAATCTGGGCCCCTGTATATATGGTCTAAGCTTGTAAAGGAGCAGTGATTGTAAAACAGTTGGCGCAGAGCACATGCAAATATGCCGCTCCCGGTAGCTGGGCCTTGGCACACAGTGGATGCATATTTGCATGTAATAGTGCCAGCAGCCCCGCCCCACCTCTGAGAACGGCAAACCCCTTAAAAGGCAGGTGCCAAGGGGTAAAGGATGTTAAAAGTGAAAACAGAAAAGCAAAATTTTAGATTCAAAAGAGTGTTTGGGAGGTCCCCTTCATCTGCCTGTAAAGTGTTGCATTTGTCCTGAGTCTCGAACCTGCTGCAGCAATAATGACATATTTAAACACCAAAAAATTACATTTGAATCGTTTTCCCTGGCTGCAAGCCATTTCTGGCAATAGAACCACAAAACAAGCAGACCACATGGCCTAGCTCTGAGGAAGGGGGTGCGCCCCCAAAACGCGTTAGCTGTACCCCGTGTTGTGTGCATGTCCATGCACTGTGTTTATGGCCTTTTGTCAGTTGCATTTTGTAAGTACCCACTTTTATACAATTTTTTATTATTAAATTATCTCTGGTAATGCACTAGAAGTGCACGCCTTCCATTTGTTTTTCTTTTAGTTCCTTTCGGATTACCCCATCAGAGGAAGGCAGCATCCACCTAGCTTTGGGATACCATATATACCTTTTACACCACCGTTTTATCTGATATCTGTTACGTGACACCTTGGAAGAACTATTAGCGCTGGAAGCGACTGTTTTTTGTAAGACCACATGGCTAAGTCTCCGCCTGCCTCCCCAATGCATACCAGGCCCTTTGAGTCTGGCATAGATTTTAAAGTGGAGGTTCACCCTAAAAACGTTTTTTTAACATTAGAGCCAGCATAGTAAGGGCATTTACTTTCGGCAGTTTTTTTTTTTTTTTTCTCCATGCTTACCTTTATATTCTGATTTGGTCCAGGGCTTCTGCGTACTGATGACTCCGGGACTGGGCGTTCGGAACCCTGAGGCAGGGATAGGATGACTGCGGGACTGGGTGTTCCTATCCTTCGGTTCGATGATTGACGGCTTGTGAAACAGGTGACCTGTCGCACAACGCGCGTCACCAGATTTCCGGAAATAGCCGAGCTGCGAGTCGGCACTATACGGCGCCTGCGCCCGCCGTGTAGAGCTGATTGCGCAGGCGCCATATAGTGCCGACTCGCAGCTTAGCTATTTCCCGACATCTGGTGACGCGCATTGTGCGACAGGTCACCTGTTTCACAAGCCGTCAGTCATCGAACCGAAGGATAGGAACGCCCAGTCCCGCAGTCATCGGAACCCGGAAGCCCTGGACAAAAACAGAATATAAAGGTATGTACGGAGAAAAAGATGAAAAAAACAGCCGAAAGTAAATGCCCTTACTAGGCTGGCTCTGCTAGATGTAATATTAATTTTTTTTTTTTGGGTGAACCCACGCTTTAAGGGGAACTCCATGCCCAAATTTGGAGAAAAGCATATGCTGTCAAGTCCGATGCAGACATTTTGTAGGTGATACCCTCTGTGGGATTTGAACCCCTGAGTATTTCAAGGTAGAAGCGCAGACCACTAGCCTATTGGGCTGAGCACAACCTTACAGAGATACGCTGCGCCGCCGTACCTTACCTGGCGGAATTTCGAATCCTCAATGATTTTGCGCCATAAGTTACGGGGGCGTAGTGTATTTCTAGCGGCGGAATTCAAATCGGCGATTAGGGGGCGTGATTCATTTAAACCAAATGAACTGCGCATGCGTCGTCACGAAATTTCCCGCCGTGCATTGCGCTAAATGACGTCGCTAGGACGTCATTTTTTTAACTTAGACGCGAGTTACGTCCATCCCTATTCATGGACGACTTACGCAAAAAAAAAAAAAAATGTCAAATTTCGATGCGGGAACGACGGCCATACTTAAAGGATCACTAAAGGAATTTTTTTTTAGCTAAATAGCTTCCTTTACCTTACTGCAGTACTGGTTTCATGTCCTCATTGTTCGTTTTTGCTTTGAAGTTGCTGTAATTCTGCTGTGATCTCCACACTTCCTGCTTGTCTGGCTCCTTATGAAAAATCTCATGGCAGCTTTTCACTGTGGTCCAAAACTCCTCAGAACCAATCGGATTCATTTTAAAAACAAAACCCTGCCCTGGATTTGTTTGTTTTTGTTCTGTGGGTCTCTTTACTTCACAGAAACATGAAACCAGTTTAAAAACTAAAGTGAAACTGTAGGCACATTATATGATTGAATTTAATCTATTTTTAATAATTTTTAAAAGGAATCAGTTAACTTGTATGTCTCTATACCCTGTAAACAGTCATTTCAGCAAAAAATGTTTTATCCTTTAGTGACCCTTTAACATGGCAAGTCTATCTATACGCCGTAAAAAAACAGCTTTAACTATACGCCGGAAAAAGCCAACTACAGACGACGTTGGAAAATGCGACGGCTGCGCTAATTTACATATCCAACGCGGAAAACGACGCAAACTCCATCCAGCGGGCGCCAAAGTATTGCATCTAAGATCCGAAGGCGTACGAAGCCGTACGCCTGTCGGATCTTACCCAGATGCCGTCGTATCTTGGTTTGAGGATTCAAACTAAAGATACGACGCGGGAAATTTGAAAGTACGCCGGCGTATCAGTAGATACGCCGGCGTACTTGCTCTGTGGATCTGCCCCATTAGTGTTTAATATTTTTAATTCTATACAATAATGTTTTGCAAATGAGCCATTAATATTAGAAAAACAACCATGCTCCTGCTGATGTGGCATTGGCTAGTAGGACATTTTTTTTTCAACAGGGATTCTCCCCCCCCCCCCCCCACAGTTCATACCAGACCCTTTGGGTCTGCTATGGATTTTAAGGGGAACTAGACACTCAAATTTCATTACATCCATCGTCAATCACAGAGCCAGACGGACCCAAATATGTAAAAAATAAATAAATCAAAATCGCTCAGCCTCAATGGGAGGGTTCCAACTTCATGTGCTCTGTGTGCACATTTTTGGGTACATCGGGCACATCGTACCCAAAGGGCCTGGTATGGACTGGGGGGGAACTCTACGCCATTTTTTTTATAATAGCCAATGCCACATGAGCATGGTTGTTTCCCTAATATCAATGGCCCATTTGCTAAAAATCATTGTATATAATTAAAAACAAACACTAGTAAATATATTTTGGTTGTGCTCAGTCCAATGGGCTTGTGGTCAGCGCTTCTACCTTGAAAAACTCAGGCCTTCTCATGGGTTAAAATTCCACAGAGGGATACTAAAAGATTGCCATTCACCTTTTTTCAGCAATGCAATTAGCCACAGCAGCATATGCTAAAAATAGGCCAAGGCCAATTAGCCAATGCGCTTTAGTTTGGTTGATTCTATTATATTAACTTCAAATGCATGCAATGATATGCAAGTAATTAAATAATATGGTGTGGAATTCCAAACAACACACACTAGTTAAGACTGGGTTCACACTTGTCCGACAAACGCTCCGACATTGGGAGCTCATGTCGCATTACATGTGAAAATCAATGTTTTCCTATGTGAGCCGTCTTAACTGGTCTGACAAGTCGGTCTGACTTTGAAAATGCTCTCTGTACTACTTTGGTCCGACTTTGATCCTACTTCAGCCCACTGAATTTGAATCAAAGTAGGATCCTTGTCCTAACCATCCGACATTTGACATCCGACATGGTGATTACAGCAGCAGTGAAAGGAATTTATCTTACACTGGGATTATTTTGATAGGTCAAAGGACAAGTCATACTATCACAAAGTCTGATCAAAGTAGTATCCTGTTCATTCAAGTTGGATGGATGTAGGACCGATGTAGAACTGACGTAGCAGAGCAAAGTAGGATGAAAGTTTTATGACTCGTACCAGTGTAAACCCAGCCTGACGGGCAGTTTACTTTTTCTTGTTTGTTTGTTTTAATATGCTTATGCACAAGAAAAATAAACATAGCTGGTGGGTGGTAGGTTGGCTGGGATTTGAACTTGAGTGCTTAGGAGACATCTGAGTAGCCCACCAAGCCATTGTGCCGAGCACGCCAAGACCTGCCATAATAGTGTAGTATGATTAAAAGAATGAACATAAATAATTACTGCTCTGGGCTACTTTCACACTGGAGCGGTGTGCAATTGGCGGTAAAGCGCCGCTAATTTTAGTGGCGCTTTACCGTAGTTTTTGCGGCCCCTATTCGGCCGCTAGCGGGGTACTTTTAACCCCCGCTAGCGTCCAAAAAAGGGTTAAAACCGGTGGCGGGTGCTTTAGGAGCGGTGTATACACCGCTCCTGCAGCACCTCAAAAAAGCCTCTGGCAGGAAATATTTGAGCGTCCTGCCAGCGCACCACTCCAGTGTAAAAGTCCTTGGGCTTTCACACTGGACTGAGAGGAGCATCTCTTTCAGGTGGCTTTGCAGGCACTATTTTTAGTTCTATAACACCTGCAAAGCTTCTCAGTGCGAAAGTAGCCTTATAGCCACCTAAATGTTTTTTTCTTTTTAAATAGCATACAATAGATATGCAAGTGTAAATGTTCAATACAAGTAACTTTACAGAATATGTGTAGTAAGTGGATTGCGCTCCCCTTTTTTCTCTCACCACCTATTTCTAGGTACTAGATAAATTATTGATCATTAATACGTATCACCTCTGTTTAAAATAAATGTGCCAATATTCTTCTCAAAACAATTATATAAAAGCACACACGAACCTATAAAGCTTACATAAATCTGCCCATACAGTTATGACAGTGTTTACATATTACTTCGGTGCCCTTATCCAATATATAAAAGGTGACTGCCCATCCAAGGCAAACAAGTGAAAAAAATGAAAAGAATATAATATAAAAATTATATGAAACAAACATATATATGTGGCAATTAGATCGAGGATTGAAAAATAGGTCCTCTATTCATTAAAGTCCCAGTGTGCTGGTCAAATGTTCATACAAGTGCTTCTCCCGTGAGTTTATAACACAGCAATAATGACACCACTTCTGTGATATTCCCGTCACCGCTAGAAATGGCCACTCACCAGATCTCAATCAAATGCCTTTGGTTCATTCCCAGGATAACCAATCCTCTCACACGTCTGTTCACCAATTGCCAGATGCCTTCAATATGCCAATGGGGTCTCTGTCTCTCCTACAATGGCTCATAAAAAAGAGTAGTGCCCCTCATGGTGTAGTATGTAAAAAAATGTATTGACTATTTAAAAACAAACAGGTATTGCACTCACATTTAGATGTGCCCGTATGCCGACACCAAGCTTCTCCAACCATGTATGCAAAGAAAAAATCGTTCCTTTTGTGTTCCCCCAGCGCCCACCTCACGATTAGCGCACGGTTCTGTGGGTGTCAGCAGCCTCTATGCGTTTCGCAATCAATATTGCATCCTCAGGAAGCTGCTGTACTTCCATTATGCCTTTGTATTTATAGCCCTCTGAATTTGTTTGTTCTTTGAAATTCCCGCCCCTACGTCCTCCCGGAAGTGCGAGGACCGGAAGTGATTCCGTCACCATTTTATTTACTGGAACCATTGCCCTGGTGTGCCCTGCTTTCTTCCCCGTTGTTCCCCTTGTGTTTTAAGCACATATTAGTGCTCTATATATTTATGGCCCCTTCTCTTATTGTTTAATATACCTGTCATTTAAGTTATATTACAGAAATCGTGTTCCGCGTCCAACCAGGATGTTGACATCCCGTCGGACCGGATGTGGCGTCTCCGCCATCTTGGTACTCTATGTTGATTATTCACGTCCGGCCGGATGTTGATGTTTCGTCCGGCCGGATGTGGTCAATCCGCCATCTTGGTACTCTCTAGGCTTTCATTCATTAGATGCAGAAGCCACTTTCTGCACCTCGCCGAGTGTAATCACTCCGCCCTCCCGGAAGCTGTCCTGTCACCATTTTACTTATTCCTGTTTATTTATGCTACAAAACAACGTTTTTAGCACAATCTCAATACCAGGCTCTATAGCACAAATACACCCCAGCGTGTCCGCTCCTTCCGGTCCGCGCACTTCTGAGGGCTATAAATACAGAGGCATAATGAAAGTACAGCAGCTTCCTGAGGATGCAATATTGATTGCGAAACGCATAGAGGCTGCTGATACCCACAGAACCGTGCGCTAATCGTGAGGTGGGCGCTGGGGGAACACGAAAGGAACGATTTTTACTTTGCATACCGTATTTTCCGGCGTATAAGACGACCCCCTATTTTTCCAGTGAAAACTTGGGTTTTGGGCTATACTCGCCGTATAAGACTACCCCCTTCCGAGACAACACCATTTAAAAAAAAAAAAAAATCAGAAACATAAAAAAAAACATCTTTTAAAATCTGAATAATCAGCTGGCAGAATAATATAGTATACTGTATCATTAATTGTAGTACTGGACGTTTAAAATTTATTTTCTTTCATATCCCCTTTCCATTTATCAGGAAATACCTTGGCTGAATAATTAGCTAAGCTAATACCTTAGCTGAATAATTGGCTGTCAGAACAATCTTTTAGTACCGTATCATTAATTGTATTACTGGACCTTTAAAATTTCTATTCAGGTCCGTTACAGTGCAGAATACAGTGTGCACCGCTGAGTCAATCACGGCAGGCAATGCATCTGACTACCTTGTTGATGGATGCAAAGCCTGCTCTGATTGGCAGCAGAGGCTGTGACATCATCAGCCTGCGCCGCACCAATACGAGCAGGCTTTAGTCAGCAGCAGAGTGCAACAGAGCGCGGGATTGGCTGAGTGGCGTGCACTGTATTACACTGCATGCTCGGCACCCGACAGGGACAACTTCACTACGGAGGAACAGGCGGGGGTTTAAGCATGGATTTAACGGCGTCTTCATGCCGTAACGAGCACCGCGGCATCTCCTCTACAACCTGGCGGCCTCCATAACAGGTACTGAGCACCCAAAACGAGAAAAATTAACAGTTCGGCCTCTGCACCCAGCGTATAAGACGACCCTCCTCTTTTGGCAGAATAATATGGGTGTAGAAAGTCGTCTTATACGCCGGAAAATACGGTACATGGTTGGAGAAGCTTGGTGCCGGCATACAGGCACATCTAAATGTGAGTGCAATACCTGTTTGTTTTTAAATAGTCAATACATTTTTTACATACTACACCATGAGGGGCACTTTTTTTATGAGCCATTGTAGGAGAGACAAAGACCCCATTGGCATATTGAAGGCATCTGGCAATTGGTAAACAGACGTGTGAGAGGATTGGTTATCCTGGGAATGAACCAAAGGCATTTGATTGATTGAGATCTGGTGAGTGGCCATTTCTAGCGGTGACGGGAATATCACAGAAGTGGTGTCATAATTGCTGTGTTATAAACTCACGGGAGAAGCACTTGTATGAACATTTGACCAGCACACTGGGACTTTAATGAATAGAGGACCTATTTTTCAATCCTCTATCTAATTGCCACATATATATGTTTGTTTCATTTAATTTTTATATTATATTCTTTTCATTTTTTTCACTTGTTTGCCTTGGATGGGCAGTCACCTTTTATATATTGGATAAGGGCACCGAAGTAATATGTAAACACCATCTCATAACTGCATGGGCAGATTTATGTAAGCTTTATAGGTTCGTGTGTGCTTTTATATAATTGTTTTGAGAAGAATATTGGCACATTTATTTTAAACAGAAGTGATACGTATTAATGATCAATAATTTATCTAGTACCTAGAAATAGGTGGTGAGAGAAAAAAAGGGGAGCGCAATCCACTTACTACACATATTTCTTAAAGGACCAGGCACCACTTAGGTGACTTGACCCATTTTTCTTGATTGCAGCACACCCACCATTATAATTTAATATATTTTCATTTGCGCCAGCAACATCTCCACAACTTTACAGAATAGCAGACATTACTCTAATGCTCATACATAACTGCATTTGTTGTAAAAAGAGAAGAAAAAAACTAGCAATATACATCAATAGATGCACACGAGGTAGAGCACATCTCGCCTAAAAATGTTTTCTTCACATACATGGATCATGGTTGCTATATAATAACTTGGTCGAAATTGGCACTACCGAATCGTTGATCAGTGACGATTCTGAATTCACCAAGGCATATTCACAATAGCGCAAATTTTCAATTGCACGTTTGCATAGTTGAACTCTTAATTGCTTGAAATGGCCGATATTACATATAATGCATCCAGTACTTCCCGTCGCTATAGTAAATGACCCCCCCACTGCCTAACAAGTGTACAAAACACCATTAACTGCATCTCGTTATCACATGGAAAACAAAGAGTATAAAACATTTTAATCTGCCCATTACTTGTTAGCCAAATATGATGCCGTGTACACACGATCGGTTTGTCTAATGAAAACGGTCTGATGGACCGTTTTCATCAGACTAACCGATCGTGTGTGGGCCCCATTGTTTTTTTATCCATCGGTTAAAAAACTAGGAAGTTGTTTTAAAATTATCTGATGGTTAACTAATCGATAGGAAAAAAACGATCGTCTGTAGGCACGTCCATCCGTTAAAAATCCACGCATGCTCAGACTAAATTAGGGGACGGGAGCACTCGTTCTGGTAAAACTAGCGTTCGTTATGGAGATAGCACATTCATCACGCTGTAACAGACAGAAAAGCGTGAATCATCTTTTACTAACACGAAATCAGCTAAAGCAGCCACAAGGGTGGCGCCATTGGATTTGAACTTCCCCTTTATAGAGCCGTCATACGTGGTTTACGTGACCGCGTTCTGACACAATCGTTTTTTTAACCGATGGTGTGTAGCCACGACTGATCATCAGTCAGCTTCATCGGATAACTGATGAAAAAATCCATCAGTCCGTTTTCATCGGATGGACCGATCGTGTGTACAGGGCATGACTGTCTCAGTCTTCAGTATAATTATTCCTGCCCATAGGCTGCCCAACCATTTAATAAAAAAGTATTAAAGCCTATTGGTATAAAGCTGGGAAAAAAATATTGATGATTGTTTCTATGCCAACAAAACAAGTGTTGAGCTTTATTTTCTAATTTGCTAAAGACTGTATAATGAAGGAGTAACTCCTTGCACTGTATGTAATACAACTGGTAGGGAAAGTATATAAAAAAGTCACTCACACTCACCTCCCTTTTCACGGGTAATTCCCAGTCAGGTGACAAACTAAAGGCAAACTTTGAGAGAACCCTGAAAAAATATGAAAACTGATTAAGTTGCTTTTGCCTATTAGAATATACAACTGACATGTATGTGCAAGTACACCACAACAATCTGCATATCAAATCAGCACTTTATGAAGAGATCTTGCTTGATTTGCTGTATGTGCCAATTGTTCAGCTATTCAATTTAATTCATGTCAAGACACTTTACATAGTCTGTATTTTCCCCACTGTAGGTTTTTGGTTTCCTTTTAATGTCTAAAAACACATACAAATTTGTTGTCTTCCACCTGAAACTGTACCATGTAGGTGAGAGTATGAGAATCAGATGCTAGATATAAATAAAGTGTAACTAAAGGCAATTATTTTTTAATTTTGGATAGAGTAAGGGGGTATTACAAACCCTTTCAGTTTTTTTTTGCCATTTCCCATAGGAGATAAGACTTATCTTCACTTCCTGTTCCATGGCCAGAACAGGAAGTAATAGAAAATCCCTCCAAAGTGAGGGAATCCCAGGTTGTCATCAGAGTCACCAGAACCACTGTCCTCATTGAAAGGTTTCAAGTTTTGCCTTTAGTTACACTTACAGTGCTCTCTAAACAAGGCCATATTTACACTTCAGACTCTTTATTACAGCATGAGCAACAATCCCCCCCCCCAAATGAAACAAAAAAAACTATTATACAGTACAGCTCTCCAATGCATGCAGATTTCTCCACGTTACAGTGCACCCGGAAATAATTAAATTCATTATTTTCCTCAAAATACAAACGATACCCCATAATGACAATGCGAAAGAAGTTTGTTTGCAATCTTTGTAAATTTATTAGAAATAAAAAAAAAATGGAAACAAATCACATGTACATAAGTATTCACAACCTTTGCTCAATACTTTGTTCAATCACCTTTGGCACCAATTACAGCCTCAAATCTTTTTGAGTATGATACTACAAGCTTGGCACACCTATTTTTGGGCAGTCTCTCCCATTTTCCTTTGCAGGACTTCTCAGTGCCCCTGGATGACTTGACCCATCACGAAACGAGGGCCACTGACATCACCACCTACAACTGCTCGATCTCCAGACGGATGGGTCTGCCTGCTTGCGTCCGACCGGCACAGCAGGCTTAAGGCTGTTTTTTCTACAATATTTGGAGTGCAATATTTACTTTTTATGTTTAACCACTTGCCGACCTCCTCATGTACATATACGTCAGCAGAATGGCATGGACAGGCACATGTACGTACCTGTATGTGCTCTGCTTGACGTGGGTCGGGGGTCCGATCGGGACCCCCCCGGTACATGCGGCTGTTCGGTAAGCTGCAGAAGCAATCCGGGATGAGGGGGCGGCTGTTCGTTTTCAGCCACCCCCTTGCGATCGCTCTCAGCCAATGCCAGCACCCCCCCCCGCCTCTTCCTGTGTTTAGTGTAAACGCAGGAAGAGGGAAGTGTGTGATCTCTCCTCGTGGTGGTCATATCGACCACCGCTGCGGAGAGAAGACATCACACAAGTACGTTCCAAACACCACACTAACACCAGTACATTAGGCACATTTAACCCCCCCCAGTCACCGCTGATCACCCCCCCCCCCCAGTCCACTGTCACAGTGTCACTGAATGCAGTGATCATTTTTTTTCTGATTACTGCATTTAGTGTCAGTGTGACAAAAAAAAGTGTCAGGGCAGTTAGTTTTAGCCCCCTTTAGGTCCAGGGTAGCCCCCTACCCCCCTAATAAAGGTTTAACCCCTTGATCACTGCCCTAGTTAACCCTTTCACCCCCTATTGCCAGTGTCACTAAGCGATCAATTTTCTGATCGCTGTATTAGTGTCACTGTTGCCGCTAGGCAGTTAGTTTTTTTTTGAGGTTCGCCGCCAGGTTCTATAGCGTTAGGTACCCCCATAAATAAAGTTTTTAACCCCTGATTGCCCCCTAGTTAACCCTTTCACCAGTGATCACCGTATAAGTGTTACGGTTGACGCTGGTTAGTTAGTTTGCTGTTTATAGCATCAGGGCACCCGCCGTATATAACCCAATAAAGGTTTTACCCCCTGATCGCCCGGCGGGTGATATAAATAAAATGTTAGCGTCAGTCAGGGTCTGCGTCACCCCAGGCAGCGTTAGGTTAGTGCCAGTACCGCTTACACCCACTCGCAAAGCATACACCCCCCTTAGTGGTATAGTATCTGAACGGATCGATACCTGATCTGATCAGATCTATACTAGCGTACCCAGCAGTTTAGGGTACCCAAAAACGCATTGTTAGCGGAATCATCCCAGATACCCGCTAGCACCTGCGTTTTCCCCCTCTGCCCAGCCCAACCCACCCAAGTGCAGTATCGATCGATCACTGTCACTTCAGAAACACAAGACACATAACTGCAGCGTTCGCAGGGACAGGCCTGATCCCTGCGATCGCTAACAGTTTTTTTCGAAGCGTTTTCTACATTTTCCTTTCTATAGTCAGATGCTTTTTTTACCTGTGAATCATCAACAGTGTACCACTAAATTTAGAGCCCAAAACGGCAAAGCGAATGTACACTGGTGAAGAGGCTCTTAGGATCCTGAGCATGACAGATAGTGAAGAAGAGGAGGTCACGCATCTGACAGAATCTAGCTCAGAATACGATCCTATTTACGACAGCGGCTCCATGTCAGATAGCTCTGACGACGGAGTTGTGGTCCCTGCTAAGGCCAGGCGTACCCGACCCCATTCTGATGTTGTTGAGCGGCAAGAACCGCAGGTCCCTCGTATGGAGCAGAGAGCCAGTACTAGCGCCGCTATTCCTTCTGGTGGATTGGCAAGCACCAGCGGCCTAGTACACCCTGGTCATTCATCCAGCACTGCAGTAAGACGTGGCGAGTCCCATAAGTGCAGTTCAAGCTGGCGAGGTGGCAAGCACAAGTAGTGTCCCGCTGCCACCAAGAAGAAAACAAAGACAGGCCCGTCGTGCCCATAGTGCCCTTCCTGCAGAATTTGCCTATCCTGATTGGGTCCCCACCACTTCTGCAGCACCCGTACTTCCCCCATTCACTGGCCAACCCGGTATTCAGGTGGATACAGCGAATTTTATGGCACTTGATTTTTATTCGCTGTATTTCACGGAAGATCTCTATAGATCTATTGTGGACCAGAGTAATTTATATATGCTGGTACCTACATCGCCGCTAATCCCCAGACCCTCCTTGCCAAAGAATGGAAACCTATTGAGGTTTCCGAATTTAAGATCTTTCTGGGCCTTACCCTCAACATGGGCATACACCAATTTCCGGATTTGCGGATGTATTGGTCCACACACCCAATTGACCATATGCCCGTGTTCTCTGCTCATATGGCCAGGAAACGATACGAGGCGATCTTGCGGTTCCTGCATTTCAGTGACAATGCACTTTGTCGTCCACGTGGAGACCCTGAATTTGACCGGCTCTACAAAATTCGGCCCCTCGTAAACCATTTCAACGAACATTTTGCAGCCTTGTTTAATCCCCAGCAAGTTGTATGCGTTGATGAGTCGCTCATTAAATTTTCTGCCCGCTTGTCTTTCAAGCAGTACATTCCCAACAAGCGTGCCAGATACGGGGTCAAGCTCTATAAGCTCTGTGACAGGGCCACAGGCTACACATGGAGCTTTCGGGTTTACGAGGGCAAAGATAGTCAGGTAGAGCCGGAAGGATGCCCAGATTACATGGGGAGTGCTGGCAAGATCGTTTGGGACTTGGTGTCACCATTATTCGGAAAGGGGTACCACTTGTATGTGGACAATTTTTACAGCAGCGTGCCACTTTTTAGTCACTTGTTTGATCAACAGATTGGAGCATGTGGCACTGTGCGACCTAATCGCCGGGGCTTTCCCCAGAGGCTTGTAGATTCTCATCTAAGGCTGGGGGCGAGAGCCTGCTGCAGATGTAAAAATTTGCTCGCTGTGAAGTGGCGGGACAATAGGAATGTTTTCGTTCTTACCACCCTTCACGCAGACACGACAGTACAAATTCATACGGCGACTGGTGTTGTGGAGAAACCCCTCTGTCCACGAATATAACCAAAATATGGGAAGGGTGGACCTCAACGACCAGTTGATGGCGCCGTATCATATTGCCCGCAAGACGAGACGCTGGTACAAAAAAGTGTCTCTACATTTATTTCAATTGGCTCTACTGAATGCTTTTGTCTTGTACAGAGCTTCAGGACAGAATAGATCCTTCCTTCAATTACAGAAGGATATCATCACAGAACTCCTGTATCCAGGCGGTACTGTACCTCTCCATCCCCTACCAAATGAAGTAAGCCGACTGCATGAGAGGCATTTTTCATATGCCCTCGAAAGTACCCTTACCCAACGAGCCCCCCAAAGAAGATGTCGTATCTGTACCAAGCGCAGATTGACACCCGTTATTTTTGTCCCCAATGTCCTGCCGATCCTGGTCTTTGTATTGGTGAATGTTTTGAACGCTTCCACACACGAGTTAATTATTAGTGTAGGGCAGGCCCGGACTGGGACAAAAAATAGGCCCGGGCATTTTTGATTGAGCAGCCCATGACATGCTAACCGGCACCTCCGGCTGAGAACATGCGGGGAGGTGGAGAGCGCTGGTGGGTGGTTGAGAGCACTGGGGGGTGGCAGGGAGCATGGAGGGAGTTGGAGAGCACTGGGGGGGGGGGTGCCAGAGAGCATGGGGGTGGTGGAGAACACTGGAGGGGGGTGGCAAAGAGCACTAGGGGGGTGGCAGAGAGCACTGGGGGGGGGGGGGGTGGCAGAGAGCACTGGTGGGGAGGTTGAAAGCACTGGGGGTGTGGCAGAGAGCACTGGGGGGGTGGCGTGGCAGAGAGCACTGGGGGAGGCGGAGATCACTGGGGGGAAGGTTGAGAGCACTGGAGGGGAGGTTGAGAGCACTGGAGGGGAGGTTGAGAGCACTGGAGGGGAGGTTGAGAGCACTGGAGGGGAGGTTGAGAGCACTGGAGGGGAGGTTGAGAGCACTGGGGGGTGGCGGAGAGCACTGGGGTGGTAGCAGAGAGCATGGAGGGAGGCATAGAGCACTGGGGGGTGGCAGAGAGCAATGGGGGGTGGCAGAGAGCAATGGGGGGTGGCAGAGAGCAATGGGGGGTGGCAGAGAGCACTGGGGGGTGGCAGAGAGCACTGGGGGGTGGCAGAGAGCACTGGGGGGTGGCAGAGAGCACTGGGGGTAGCAGAGAGCACTGGGGGGGGGGAGTTGAGAGCACTGGGGGTAGCAGAGAGCACTGGGGGGGGGGAGTTGAGAGCACTGGAGGGGAGGTTGAGAGCACTGGAGGGGAGGTTGAGAGCACTGGAGGGTGGCAGAAAGCACTGGAGGGTGGCAGAAAGCACTGGGGGGTGGCGGAGAGCACTGGGGGGTGGCGGAGAGCACTGGGGTGGTAGCAGAGAGCATGGAGGGAGGTGTAGAGCACTGGGGGGTGGCAGAGAGCAATGGGGGGTGGCAGAGAGCAATGGGGGGTGGCAGAGAGCACTGTGGGGGGTGGCAGAGAGCACTGCGGGGGGTGGCAGAGAGCACTGCGGGGGGTGGCAGAGAGCACTGCGGGGGGTGGCAGAGAGCACTGGGGGGGGTGGCAGAGAGCACTGGGGGGTGGTGGAGAGCACTAGGGTGATAGCAGAGAGCATGGAGGGAGGTGTAGAGCACTGGGGGGGGGGTGGCAGAGAGCACTGGGGGGGTGGTGGAGAGCACTGGGGGTGGCAGAGAGCATGGTTAGAAGAGTGGGTGATGTGCGACATAAGCTTCTAAATGTTGTGCATTAAATGCCAGGACAATTCAAAACCCCCCCAAATGACCCCATTTTGGAAAGTAGACACCCCAAGCTATTTGCTGAGAGGCATCTCAAGTCCATGGAATATTTTATATTTTGACCCAAGTTGCGGGAAAAATAAATATATATATATATATATATATTATTTTTTTTGCGCAAAGTTGTCACTAAATGATATATTGCTCAAACATGCCATGGGCATATGTGGAATTACACCACAAAATACATTCTGCTGCTTCTCCCGAGTACGGGGATACCACGTGTGAGACTTTTTGGGAGCCTAACCGCGTACGGGACCCCAAAAAACAATCACAGCCTTCAGGCTTTCTAAGGGTGTACATTTTTGATTTCACTCCTCACTACCTATCACAGTTTCGAAGGCCATAAAATGCCAAAATAGCACAAAAAAAAAAAATTACCCCATTTTGGAAAGAAGACACCCCAGGGAAACTGCTGAGAGGCATGTTGAGTCCATTGATTTTTTTTTTTTTGTCCAAAGTGATTGAATGAAAAAAAAAAAAAAAAATGGTCACTAAATGATATATTGCTCACACATGCCATGGTTATATGTGGAGTTGCACCCTAAAATACATTCTGCTGCTTCTCCTGAGTACGGGGATACCACGTTTGGGACTTTTTGGGAGCCTAGCCGCGTACGGGACCCCGAAAACCAAGCACCGCCTTCAGCATTTCTAAGGGTGCAAATTTTTGATTTCACTCCTCACTACCTATCACAGTTTTGAAGGCCATAAAATGCCAAAATAGCACAAAACCCCCCCAAATGACCCCATTTTGGAAAGTAGACAGCCCAAGCTATTTGCTGAGAGGCATGTTGAGTCCATGGAATATTAAATTTTTTTGCCCCAAGTGATTGAATAATGACCAAAAAAAAAAAATGTACAAAACATTGTCACTAAAGGATATATTTCTCACACATGCCACGGTTATATGTGGAATTGCACCCCAAAATACATTCTGCTGCTTCTCCTGAGTACGGGGATACCACATGTGTGGGCCTTTTTGGGAGCCCAAAAACCAATCACCACCTTCAAGATTTCTAAGGACATAAATTTTTGATTTCACTCACAAATCTTGAAGGCAGTGCTTGGTTTTCGGGGCCCCGTACGCGGCTAGGCTCCCAAAAAGTCCCACACATGTGGTATCCCCGTACTCAGGAGAAGCAGCAGAATGTATTTTGGGGTGTAATTCCACATATGCCCATGGCATGTGTGAGAAATATATAATTTAGTGGCAATGTTTTGTAAATTTTTTTTTTTTTTGTGTCATTCAATCACTTGGGGCCATAAAATTAAATATTCCATGGACTCAACATGCCTCTCAGCAAATGGCTTGGGGTGTCTTCTTTCGAAAATGGGGTCATTTGGGGGGGTTGTGTGCCATCTTGGCATTTTATGGCCTTCGAAACTGTGATAGGTAGTGATAGATAGTGAGGAGTGAAAACAAAAATGTATGCCCTTAGAAATCTTGAAGGTGGTGCTTTGTTTTCGGGGCCCCGTATGCGGCTAGGCTCACAAAAAGTCCCACACATGTGGTATCCCCGTACTCCGGAGAAGCAGCAGAATGTATTTTGGGGCGCAATTCCACATATAACTATGGCATGTGTGAGCAATATATAATTTAGTGACAACTTCGTCCAAAAAAAAAATCAGTTTGTCATATTCCCGCAACTTGTGTCAAAATATAAAATATTCCATGGACTCGACATCCCTCTCAGCAAATAGCTTGGGGTGTCTACTTTCCAAAATGGAGTCATTTGGGGGGGGGGGTGGTTTGTGCTATTTTGGCATTTTATGGCCTTCGAAACGGATAGGTAGTGAGTAGGGTTGTCCAGATACCGATACTAGTATCGGTATCGGGACCGATACCGAGTATTTGCGGGAGTACTCGTACTCGCGCAAATGCTCCCGATACCTAAATAGAATACTTTTTTTGTATTTATCAACATGTTCTATGAAAATTCTTTGAGTTTTTTACTACTGCGTGACAAGCAAATAAAACATTTTTATTCATTTTTACTCATTTTTATTCTTTTATAATGTCTTGAGTTAGAGTTCTTCATAATTCTAAAGAAAATATCCTTAGTCTGTATTGTGGTTTGAAAACTGTCACATGACATTTAAAAAAAGTATCGGTATTCGGTATCGGCGACTACATGAAAAAAAGTATCGGTACTTGTACTCGGTCCTAAAAAAGTGGTATCGGGACAACCCTAGTAGTGAGGAGTGAAATCAAAAATTTGCGCCCTTAGAAATGCTGAAGGCGGTGCTTGGTTTTTGGGGCCCCGTACGCGGCTAGGCTCCCAAAAAGTCCTAAACATGTGGTATCCCCGTACTCAGGAGAAGCAGCAGAATGTATTTTGGGGTGCAATTCCACATATAACCATGGCATGTGTGAGCAATATATTTAGTGACAACTTTTTGTAATTTTTTTTTTTTGTCATTATTCAATCACTTGGGACCAAAAAAAAAAAATATTAAATGGACTCAACATGCCTTAGCAGTTTCCTTGGGGTGTGTACTTTGCAAAATGGGGTCATTTGGGGGGGGGGGTTTGTACAGCCTTGCCATTTTAGCACCTCAAGAAATTAGATAGGCAGTCATAAAATAAAAGCTGTGTAAATTCCAGAAAATGTACCCTAGTTTGTAGACGCTATAATTTTTGCGAAAACCAATAAATATACGCTTATTGCGATTTTTTTTACTAAAGACATGTGGCTGAATACATTTTGGCCTAAATGTTTGACTAAAATTTAATTTATTCGATATTTTTTACTTTTTGTTATAAGAAAAATATTTTTTTTTTCAAAATTTTCGGTCTTTTTCCGTTTATATCGCAAAAAATAAAAATCGCAGAGGCAATCAAATACCATCAAAAGAAAGCTCTATTTGTGGGAAGAAAAGGACGCAAATTTCGTTTCGGTACAACATTGCATGACCGCGCAATTACCAGTTAAAGCAGCGCAGTGCCAAATTGTAAGAACACCTTGGGTCTTTAGGCAGCGTATTGGTCCGGTCATTAAGTGGTTAATAAAATACCAAAGGTTTTTACACTATCAAGGCATCTTTTTTCCTTGCATGCTGTACCATTGGCAAGGAATGTGCTGACTAGCGAGGCTGTGGATTCAGGGTGTCCTCATTATCCAGTTGTGATTCATACAAGTGTTTCTGGGTCCTCCATCATCAGATCTACTTATCACATGGTGGTGGAACTCACTCTGGATTTAGTCCATAATTGAAGAGTCCGGACGTCATTGGCTTTGTGCACGGGTGTTTTCCAACATTGATGCTATACTTGAACTATTTGCTCATGCACTTTGAGATTTTTCAGTGTTTTGCTACTTTTTGAATATTTAATATTAATTTACACTGTATAGATTGTGATTCACATACATATAACCATTTGGCCGTATGACTTGGGTCACTTATGAACTGACATATGAATAACCATAAGAGCCGGTTCACACTGGGGCGATCCGACTTCCAGCGCGACTTCCAGAGGCGATTCCGACACGACTTGAATGTGAACCACAGGGCGACCTGAGGCGATCTGGGGCAATTTATAAATCGCCTCCAGGACAGGGAATGTCAGAAATGGCCAATCAGAGCTACTAAGCTCTTCTGACATCATTCTTCTTCCTGTTTGATTTCTTCTTCCCTGTTTTCCTGTGTCTAAAATGCTCTCTGTGCGTTACAATAGATCAGGGATCTATTGTTGTTGGGGGATCTGTTGTTCCTGCCAGGGATCTAGTGTTGTCAAGGATCTATTGTTGTTCTCATGTGAACTTGTGTTCCGATCAGGGATCTATTGTTGTTGGGGGATCTGTTGTTCCTGCCAGGGATCTAGTTTTGTCAAGGATCTATTGTTGTTCTCATGTGAACTTGTGTTCCGATCAGGGATCTATTGTTGTTGGGGATCTGTTATTCCTGCCAGGGATCTAGTTTTGTCAAGGATCTATTGTTGTTCTCATGTGAACTTGTGTTCCAATCAGGGATCTATTGTTGTTGGGGGATCTGTTATTCCTGCCAGGGATCTAGTTTTGTCAAGGATCTATTGTTGTTCTCATGTGAACTTGTGTTCCGATCAGGGATCTATTGTTGTTGGGGGATCTGTTATTCCTGCCAGGGATCTAGTTTTGTCAAGGATCTATTGTTGTTCTCATGTGAACTTGTGTTCCGATCAGGGATCTATTGTTTTTGGGGGACCTATTGTTCCTGCCAGGGATCTAGTGTTGTCAAGGATCTATTGTTGTTATCATGTGAACTAGTGTTCCGATCAGGGATCTATTGTTCCTGCCAGGGATCTAGTGTTGTCAAGGATCTATTGTTGTTCTCATGTGAACTTGTGTTCCGATCAGGGATCTATTGTTATTGGGGGATCTGTTGTTCCTGCCAGGGAACTAGTTTTGTCAAGGATCTATTGTTGTTCTCATGTGAACTTGTGTTCCGATCAGGGATCTATTGTTGTTGGGGGATCTGTTGTTCCTGCCAGGGATCTAGTTTTGTCAAGGATCTACTGTTGTTCTCATGTGAACCTTTTAGGGATCTATTGTTGTTGGGGATCTGTTGTTCATGCCAGGGATCTAGTTTTGTCAAGGATCTACTGTTCTCATGTAAACTTGTGTACCTTTCAGGGATCCATTGTTTTTGGGGGACCTATTGTTCATGCCAGGGATCTAGTGTTGTCAAGGATCTATTGTTGTTATCATGTGAACTAGTGTTCCGATCAGGGATCTATTGTTGTTCTTGTCATTTGAAGTAGTGTTCCTCTTAGGGATCTACTTTTTTTGGGAATCTATGGTTCCTGTCTGCATCTACTATTGCCAGCATGGGATATACGGTTCCTGCCAGGGGATCTATTGATGCCGGTGTGCTGTCTTCAAGAGGGAGTTCATGCCGCCATTCTCTGTGCAAACAAGTGGCATGTATGGAACTGCAACCAGCATGCCTAGGCAAGGAAAATAGACATATAATAAAAAGGTTAACCTTACTTTTGGCAGTGCGGTCGGAGACAATATGCCCCAATCCTCAAAGGTCAGGCGAGAAATGTCCAGCCAGGCATTGTCCCTCTTCATTTGGTCCTTGTAAAAGGGGTCCCCTCTTGTCGTAGAGGCATGGTCTCTTTTACCAGCCTTATAAGGGACTCATTATCCACGGCCTATTTCCAAACTCTGGCAGCCATGCTGCAAACAGAGACAACGTACTATGAAAGTGAAAGTAATCCGTGCCAAGAAGGTGGGAAGAAGGTGGGGGCTGCCTGGGGACAGGGGAGTACCTGGTGGCTTCTGGGTAAATTCCTCTCTGCTTCTGGCAAAATCGCCTCACTATGAACAGGGATCAGACTTGAAAGCTACTTCCATTGAAATCAATGGGTAGGAATCGCCTACAAGTCGGATTGAAGTCGTACAGGAACTTCTTTTGAAGTCGGATCGCCTTGAGTCGT
The DNA here is from genome assembly GCF_905171775.1 of Rana temporaria. Lineage (NCBI taxonomy): Eukaryota > Metazoa > Chordata > Amphibia > Anura > Ranidae > Rana > Rana temporaria. The sequence continues at coordinate 69,520,736 of NC_053495.1, forward strand.
GTGTATTAACACCAGTCCCATTCACTTGCATTGTTTTTCTTGACAGCACGACTTGGGACGACTTGAGGCGACTTCAAGTCGGATCCAAAATCGCCCCAGTGTGAACCGGCTCTAAGTTTTTATCACCACACAATACCTACACTAATGCCGCGATAATTTTTCGGCATGAAAAAAAACCCGATGTATTTCAGCATGTAGAAAAAACAAAGTTTTTCCAACTTCATCATTAAAACGACGTTGCCCACACACCATCGTTTTTAAAAAATGGTCTAGCAAAGCGCGGTGATGTACAGCACTATAAAGGGGAAATTCCATGCAGATGACACCACCTTTGGGGCTGCTTTAGCTGATTCCGTGTTAGTAAAAGACGATTCGCGCTTTTCTGTGTTACAGCGCGATGAATGTGCTTACTCCATTATGAACGTTAGTTTTACCAGAATGAGCGCTCCCGTCTCATAACTTGCTTCTGAGCATCCGTGGGTTTTTTAACATAGTTTTAGCCCACACACAATTTTTTACAACCAGAAAAACTACATGGTTTAAAACGTCGTTAAAAAATGCAGCATGTTCGGAAAAAAAAAATTGACGTTTTTCAGAACCCGAAAAATTATGTGAAGCCCACACACGATCATTTTAAGAAGAATACGTATCGGCCTAAACCGGGGATATGCAATTAGAGGACCTCCAGCTGTTGCAGAACTACAATTCCCATGAGGCATAGCAAGACTCTGACAGCCACAAGCATGACACCAGAGTCAGAAGCATGATGGGACTTGTAGTTTTGCAACAGCTGGAGGTCCGCTAATTGCATATCCCTGGCCTAAACTGAGAAAAAAAAAATTATATATGTTTTTGGGGATATTTATTATAGCAAAAAGTAAAAAAAATTGCATTTCAAAATTGTCGCTCTATTTTTGTTTATAGCGCAAAAAATAAAAAACCACAGAGGTGATCAAATACCACCAAAAGAAAGCTCTATCTGTGGGAACATTTTGTTTGGGAGCCACGTCGCACGACCGTGCAATTGTCAGTTAAAGCGACGAAGTGCCGAATCGCAAAAACTGGCTGGGTCCTTTAGCTGCCTAGAGCCACCCACCGGTCACCACCTGGCTGCTAAAAACATTAGTAGAGGCCCCCAGGGAACTCACCACCCCACCTGGTGCAGCGTGAGCTAAAAAAAACCTGAGGTGTGCACTGAAGCTGGCTGCGCTGCGTCTGTCACCTCAGGGATGATTGGCAGTCTTTTGCAGTGCTAAAACAGCCACACGAGGCCAAGACAAATCCAAGATGGCCGCCGTATGAGGCAAAAAAGCACCAGCGGGCTACAAGAAAATGGCCACCGAGCTATGTAAACCGCGACCACCGCAAAATGGCGGCCGTTGCGCAGTTTAAAATACCCCCAGTGACGCACCAACACAGCGCAGCACACAGTAACACCTGCACAGTAAAAAACACAGCCCCTCGCATACACACGGACCCCGGTGATAATAAAGAGACCCCAGGAGGCCCCCCTCACAGCCGCTACCCAGTATGGGGAAGGAGGGAGAGAAAAACGGAGAGAGGAAAGCAGGGCGGACCCTCAGTCAACCTCCCCAGGGAAAACACCAGCCATACCACCTTGCCAGGGCAAGGGGCCACTACTTACCCATCCTGCGACCACCGGCTGGAGGCATTCCAGACAGAACCAACATCCATTAAAGGCATGGCTGTCGGCCAGACACACTGTGACAAGGCCATAGAGACCAGTCATATGTGTGTCCTGGAACCTGTAGTTCCCCGGCCGCCCCTGGAGCAATGGGGCCTGTCGTGGGCGACCCAGAGCTGAGGGCCGGCACACGCTCGATGGCCGAACATGGGGGGACTACAAGAGTCAAGACCCAGCCTGTCACCCAGTCGGCAGTTAATAGAAAAATCCCAGGATTCAAAAATGCAGGAACACAATAAAAAGCGAAAAAAATCGCAAAAAAAATCCTGAGTACAGGGACTCCAGAGTGCCTGTCCTCTCCTGACATTAGGCAGAAAGAAACTGGAGCTGCTGAGGCAGAGTGGGTTATACCCGGGGAACCACGCCCCCTGGGAGGAGCTGCACTGAGGAAAGTGTTGTTAACACTTAAAGTGCTTTTTATCTGCCTACCTCCCCTGAAGGAAGCGGATATAACCCTAAGGTCAAAGGCTGCTGTGTCCGTCCATGAACGGAAGAGAAATAGGCTTTTTGACTTACCTTAAAATCTGTTTCTCTGAGTTCATTGACAGACACAGCCTTCTTTATTCAGAACCATATGGTTATATCGCCTCCACAGGAGTAAGACTAGGCAGAACAAAAAACAAGACCTGGCTACGCCCATGGGCTGTCTTCAGTCAATATTTAACCCCATCCCTGCTCTAGGTATTCAGTTTAGTAGCAAGCAGTAATAGAAGTATCAAAAAAATCCATAGAGGGGTGGGTGCTGTGTCTGTCAATGAATCAGAGAAACGGATTTTAAGTTAAGTCAAAAATCCTATTATCTCATTTGTTCATTGACAGACACAACCTTCTTTATTCAGAACCATAGGGACGTCCCAAACCAATGCCGAACATGAGGGGTGGAACAACAAAAAATCCCAAGGCTAACACAAGAGCCAACCAGGTAACAAGAGCTTCACACTGGACAAGCTGGAGCCCAACCTGAACGCTACACCTTGAAGAGGGAATAGACCCTCTAAACAGCAGCCTGCAAAACTTGGCCAAAAGAGGCATCCGCAGATGCCAACCCATTCACTTTGTAGAACATGTAAAAATTTACACCGACGACCAGTGGCCGCCTTGCAAACTTGCGCAACGGACACCTGATGACAAAAGGCTCAAGAAGCACCAAGTGCCCAAGAAGAAGGAACCCGATCCCTGACAGAATAGAGTCATCATCTGTCCGATCCATACAGAAAAAGGTTGCAGAAGAAGCAGATAGCCCCTTTCTTGGCCCGTCCATGAGTACAGTGAACCTGACCACCAAAAAGACTCAGTGGCTTGCAAATACACCCGAATCCCCCAAAAACACATTCAGGGCAGATAAGGCAAATGCCTTGGGATGTGCTGACCAGGGACACAAGAAAGGCAACACAATGTCCTTATTCAAATGGAAATCCAAGGACGGAACTATGGAAAAAGGGCAAAGCACCACCTTAACCTGGATAAGGTCAATGACAAGATAATGCCACCATTTGACACCATGTGAGCAGAGCTTATAGGCACCAAGAGGCCACCTTTCGAGACAGAGTAAGCGGTGGAATCTCCCGAATATTTTGAGAGAGTGATAAGAGAGGCCTCTGGAGACCAAGTTCAAATCACCAAGTTCAGATTCCACGGCGATACAAGAAACCGCACTGGTGGAAACAGGCGTCTAACCCCTTGAATAAAAAGTATGCATCAGGGAGTGTGAGACCAGGGGACGCTGAAGACGACCACCCAGGCTGACAACGGACCTTCGATGGTACTCAAGGCCCATTTCTGCTTATCCCCCCGTAAATGGAGGTCGGAATCAGAGCCACCGAGAAAGAACGAGGATGAATGCCAGGTGACTCACACCAGGATATATGCGCTTTCCACATCAGGAGGTAAAACCTCCTAGAAGGTAGACTCCCTAGTCATCAGCAGTGTTGGAACTGCATCACCTGGCTCATATGTAAAAGGGGGGTACTAATGCGCAAACCAATCACTAACTATAATCTAGATGAGTAGCTGCCGACAAGAAAGGGTGTTCTCATACTAAAAATAATTGGCGAATAAATAATTGAGGCGCTTACTACATATTGTAAATAATTCTAATACCTAAAATGTAAATAACCACTAATACATTTTTTATAAGAACAATAGTAACTTACATTTGACGTTTCAAACAGAGTGTATAGCATAGAACCTCCTGTTGGCCGCAACTGGAAGCTCTCTTCCCTGACACGTATCGTCACTACTCACGTGGCTTTCTCAAAGAGCATGAATGTTTGTATCAAAATTTATGCTTGGAAATTACTACACTATGGAGCCCTCCCCTTTCTTTACATGAAAATGAGTGTTACTTTCCAGTCATTGGTGATTTATTGACTGGCCAGTATTGGAGACATCAGAGAGGTTCATTATATTGATTCTTAAGGTGAGAGGCTGGGGTAAAGGGTTTAACGCATATTGTATGGTGGAAATTCTATGGATGGTGAAAATTTATGTATGGTGGCACCTGCACTTTATTCTTGATGAACTTGGATTTTTCACAATTTTGATTCATCATTTATATATTTGGACTATTTATTGCACTTTCTATGGAACCATTTCATCTTTATTGCAAATAATTTTTGCACAGTTTTGCACATCTTTTTCTCTGTCAATTGGAAATTACTTTGTCATTTTGCGAATTTGCACATTTGATTATTTTTGCACAAATTGTACATTTTTTGCACTTCCTATTTTGCACTATTTGCACATACTGTTTTGGCACTTGGATTTTATTAGTGGTTATTTATATTTTAGGTATTATTGTTGGAATTATTTATTTATGTAGTAAGCGCCACAATTTATTCGCCAATCACCTGGCTCATCACAGCCAGGTTGTTAAAACCAGCGACTCTAAAACAGGTTGGAAGAATGGTCCTTGGAACAGTAGATCCTTTTTGAGAGGCAGTCGCCAAAGAACATTGGCGACCAGGTGCACCTGGTCTGCGTACCCAGACCGACGGGACCCATCTGGAGCCAATAGAATGACCAGAATCCCTGCAGCCATGATTCTGCGCAAAAAGCCACAGCAGAAGCTGGAGAGGAGGAAAGGCATAGAGAAAAAGTCACTAGTTCCATGGGCCACCAGAGCCTCCAGAAGATCCCGTGACCTTGCCAGAAAGCTTGGTACCGGTCCAGGATATTACTCGGTAGTCTGGATTTCACCAACGTCCAATGACCCTCAACAGAGCTCAGTCCCAGGACATCTCCCCACCCGGACAGACTGGCATTGGACTGGCACCCTGTTCAATACAGACTAGGGAACCTCTGGTTTCCTGACTCAGCCAAATCCGATTGTCCAAAAACCTTGGGTATTTGTCCCATTTTGCCAGGATCACCCTGAAGGAAGCTTGTATGGAACTGTGCAAATGGAATTGCCTCAAAAAAGCTAGATCCCATCGGACCTAACACCCACATGCAGATCCGCAGAGGAGCTGCCGGACAGTAAATGTAGAACGCAGCAGGTAACTAATGGAGTTTTGTCCAGGAGAAGAAACACACTGGCCAGAGCTGAAGCCCGGATCAGGCTCAGATAATCCAACGTTCTGACAGGGCCAAAGCAGACTTCCGATAGTATAGACGCCAACTGAAATCAGTCATGGTCTGTATAGGAACTATGTGGCTCCTCGGGGTAGTCGAGGAGTCAGAGAAGAAGATCGTCCAGGCAGCCCAGGACCGCAAACCCCCACTAACGTAACCACGCCAGATCCGGGGCCAACACCACACGCTCATAATGCTCTGCACCCACAGCAAATCGGAGGAAGTGCTGGAGTCTGGCACATAACAGAATGCATAAGTAAGCATTCGTGATGTCGATAGAGGTCAGAAAGTTCCCATGATGGAGTGCCATCGCCGTGTGGACAGACTCCATCCTGAACTTCTGTACCCACACAAGGCAGGTCAGGGCCTTAAGGTCCAGAATTAGATGTACCATGCCCTCCATCCTTTAGATTGTTAACAGGTTTGAAAAAAAAAAATGAAACTGCTCTCAGCACAGGAACCGGGACAATCACACTCTGCAGCTACGGGGCTTGCACAGCCCCCCCCCCCCCGGAGAACAGCCAGCAGTCTGGCGACAAATGCCCATTGGAAGCAAAAAAACTCTTTGGAGGAACACATCCGGAAAACTACCTTGTAACCGGACAAAATCAAGACGCGACACAATGTCATTCAGGGTAGCCTCCCAAAATACATGTCAAAGCACCACTGAGGAAAAAGAGCTCAGCAACCATGGGAACTGCGGCCAAGCGGACAACTGCAGCACCTAGACCAACAGGTCTGCCAATGCAGCAAAGGCAGGGGGATTCTGTTCCCCCTCCAGGTATGTCAGCTGGACCTTTAGAAGCCAGAGATTCCTCTATTGGAACCATGGTTGCCTTGAGCAGCCTAGAGACAGGGGGGTCCAATACTGGTGGAACAGACCACTTCTGAAGGAGGGACTCCCCAAAGAGGTACCTTACAGCAAGTTTTTTTGGAAACACAAAAGACACTCCCAGTCCTCATGGACAAATATGTAAAAATAAGAGGGACATGGGAACTCCTTCGCTGCGCAAGACAGCTTATCCAAAGGGGTACTAGCCCTTCGCCTGCAGCCACCACTGCATCCCCCATCTTGAAAAGGTTCCCGCACAGATGTAAATAAGTGTGACAATCAGCTCCCCTTTGTGCACTACTGCAGTCATCCTCATTTTCCTAACAGGATAGGGAGCGTGGGCCACGTCCATGGCGGCAGAACCAGGTCAGACTGTTCGAGACAGAGTAGGTAGGGGAGGGCAGGGGTGCCATATACAGTTGTGCTCATAAGTTTACATACCCTGGCAGAATTTATTAATTTGTGGCCATTTTTCAGAGAATATGAATGATAACACATTTTTTCTTTCATTTATAGTTAGTGTTTGAAGCCATTTATTATCAGTCAACTGTGTTTACTCTTTTTATATCATAATGGTACAGAAACTACCCAAATGCCAAGGTTTTAGGTTTACATACCACAGTTCTTAATACCGTGTATTGCTCCCTTTAACATCAATGACAGCTTGAAGTCTTTTGTGGATGAGGCTTGTAACGGAACGTCCCACACTCCGCTTGAGTGCTTCCGTCATATACCGCTTCCTATCAGTCTGGATATAGATATCGGATATTCCAGCTGCTCTCAAGCACACAATGAGACAATACTTGTTTGTGTGCTAAACATGGAGTGTTTAATAGAACCAAGAATGCAACCTTATATACAGTTTAAAGAGGAGGTCTCCTGCTATACAATACACATCATAAGTGTAAACACAGGACATCTTTACACAATAGCAGGTTGAATTAGCACAGAGAACAGACAGATGGCTGGAGGTGATGGCATTAGTATCTAACAGTATAGTCACTCTTACAATTAACCCGTTGAGTTCAGAATCAACAAACCGTAAATAGTTCTTTACATATATCCTGGAATATATTGTGAATAATTACATAATAATCCCATCTCAGGTAGTCCAAGATATAATTTCTCAGTCATCCTATGCCCCTAGTGGACATAGGATGATTTTAGACATAAGAGAGTCTGGGGATGTCCCGGGTGAGTGTCACAAGGCTCTTCATCTTCTCAGATGGTAAAGCTGCCCATTCCTCTTGGCAAAAAGCCTCCAGTTCCTGTAAATTGTCGGGCTGTCTTGCATGACCTGCACATTTGAGATCTCCCCATTGTGGCTCAATGATATTGAGGTCAGGAGACTGAGATGGCCACTCCAGAACCGTCACTTTATTCTGCTGTAGCCAATGACAGGTCAACTTGGCCTTGTGTTTTAAAACATTGTCATGTTGGAATGTTCAAGTACACCCCATGCACAGCTTCCTGGCTGATGAATGCAAATGTTCCTCCAGTATTTTTTAACATCATACTGCATTAATCTTGCCATCAATTTTTACCAAATTTCCTGTGCATTTGTAGCTCACAAATTCCCAAAGCATCAGCGATCCACCTCCATACCTTTCATCATAGGCCTTGTTGACTCCCCTCCTAATGTAAAGTTTATAGTTGTGGCCAAAAAGCTAAATTTTGGTCTCATTACTCCAAATGACTTTGTGCCAGAAGGTTTGAGGCTTGTCTCTATACTGTTTGCCGTATTGTAAGCAGGATACTTTGTGGCATTTGCGTAGTAATGGCTTTCTTCTGGAGACTCGACCATGCAGCCCATCTTTCTTCAAGTGCCTCTTGAAACAGCCACACCACATATTTTCAGAGTCCTGTATTTCACCTGAAGTTATCTGTGGGTTTTTCTTTGCATCCCGAACAATTTTTCGGTCAGTTATGGCTAAAATATTAGTTGGTCTCCCTGTTTGGTTTTAACATAACCCCTCATTTTCCACTTCTTGATTAGAGTTTAAACACTGCCGATTGGCCTTCTCAATTCCTTGGATATCTTTTTATATCCCTTTCCTGTTTTATACAGTTCAACTACTTTTTTCCGCAGGTCAGTGCAGCACTGGATGAAAGATGCAAGGGTCTGTCAGGAGTCCAGAAATGTATTGACCTTTTATACACACACACACACAAATTACAAGCAAACAGATCACAGACGAGGATGGTTACCTTTAATAGACATTCAAAACCCTTTGTGTCAACTTGTGTGCATGTTATCAGGCCAAAATCACCAGGGTATGTCAACTTTTGATCAGGATAGTTTATGTTGCGATTATGATTTAAAAAGAGTAAACACAGTTGATTGATAATGAATGGCTTCAGCAAAAATACTAACCATGAACCGCCTGGAAAAGAAGCCCTTCAGAAGATCACCTCATCATCTACAAGGCAATAACAACACAATATCATAAAGAAATCTTCAAAGCCAAGAAACATAATTTTTCTATGACGATTAACAGCGCCATGAACCGCCCCCGAGAACTATTCAAGATGGTCACCCAGACCATGAATCCGGGATGTCTTGAAGTCCCCAATTCAGACACCCAAGAGTTCTGTAATGAACTATCGGATTTCTTCATCGACAAAATCAAAAGAATCCGGGTAAGTATTCTGCAAAATAATACCCCCCTCAGCCCCCTCTTCAATCAACTACAAAACACCAACAGAAACCTTCTACAATCAACTAAGTTCACTCTGGAACCCATCTCCATCGATACCACCAAAAATATCATTGGTGCGTTGCGGAACAGCACAGCACCCAATGACATCATTCCCACCAAGCTGCTGAAGGAATGCGCCGACATTCTGGCGCCTCCCATCACACAGCTTATAAATCAGTCATTTAAGGAAGGCATAGTGCCATCCCTGCTGAAAGAGGGCACAATCCAGCGCATCTTGAAAAAACCTAACTTGGATCCCAAGGACCCAACTCACCGCCGCCCCATAACAGGCCTAAATATTCTATCCAAGATAATGGAGAAAATAGTGGTACAACAGCTGCAACAGCATCTGGATACCCACAATCTACTCGATCCATTTCAATCAGGTTTCCGTCCCGGACACGGGACAGAAACGGCCTTACTCAAAATATGGGACGATGCCCTCGAGGCCGCAGACGAGGGAGAATCCTGTCTCCTGGTTCTGCTGGACCTAAGCGCAGCCTTTGACACAGTAGACCACAAAATGTTACTGATGCGACTGGCCGAGGTAGCCAGAATCGCAGAAGGTGATTTACCATGGTTTTCCTCCTTTCTTGAAAACCGATCACAAACAGTGAAACTGGGATCTTTCACGTCGGAAAAACGCACGGTGCCATGTGGAGTCCCCCAAGGATCCCCCCTGTCACCGGTACTGTTCAACATCTATCTTCGCCCTCTTTTTGATATTATCAGTAGCCAAGAACTACTCTATCACTCTTATGCAGACGATACGCAATTGTATTTTCGCATCTGCAACAAAAAGGATCATCATCTCAGTTTAGAGAAATGTCTCTCTTCGATAGAAAACTGGATGACTAAGAGTTATCTTAAACTCAACAGTTCCAAAACAGAACTTCTTATGTTTCACGCCAGCCGAAAGAGTCAACTGGCAACAACCTGGACACCGCCGCCCATTCTGGGCCAAAGCATCACCCCTAGCTCCAAAGTCAAAAGTCTAGGAGTCGTTTTTGACACCTTCATGACAATGGACGCACAAATAGGGTCAGTAGTCAGCGGATCGCACCATTTGTTGCGCCTACTACGCAGACTTATTCCATTTATCCCCAAAGACGACGTAGCAGTCGTGGTGGGAACAATCGTGAATTCCAGACTGGACTATGCAAATGCCCTTTACCTCGGGCTCCCAAAGTACCAAATCGCTCGTCTGCAAGTCGTACAGAATACGGCCGCCAGACTGGTGACTGGGAAAAGGACATGGGAATCAATCTCACCTTCGCTGAGAACCCTTCACTGGTTGCCAGTAAAAGACAGAATTGTATTTAAAGCACTCTGCCTGACACATAAGTGCATCCATGGGAAGGCGCCGCAATATCTTTGCGACAAGATAGAACCTCACAATTCTAATCGCGTTCTGCGATCCTCTGACCAAAATCTGGTCAAGGTGCCAAAAACCAAATACAAGTCCAAAGGAGAAAGAAGGTTTGCTTTTCAAGGTCCGAGACTATGGAACGCTTTACCAACCAGCGTTCGGTTGGAGGAAAACCACCTGAATTTCAGAAGACGGATCAAAACTCTGCTCTTTTGATGTCATGAGACACGAAACATCAAGCGCCCAGAGGCGATTCAGTTCGCATGTGCCGCGCTATATAAGTTTTTCATTCATTCATGAGTGAAAGAAATGTTTTTGTGTTATCATTCATATTCTCTGAAAACTAATTCTGCCAGGGTATGTAAACTTATGAGCGCAACTGTACTAAGCTATATGCCTAAGCACAATCCCAAAAAAACTCAGAGGGGGGGACCACCAACTGGAAACCCCCCCTGGCCGAGGTCCACATAGGGGACGTCAACTGGGACCCCTCACAGGAAGCACATACCGGGACCCCTCACAGGGGGCACATACCGGGACCCCTCACAGGGGGCACATACCGGGACCCCTCACAGGGGGCACATACCGGGACCCCTCACAGGGGGCACATACCGGGACCCCTCAGACAGGGGGCACATACCGGGACCCCTCAGACAGGGGGCACATACCGGGACCCCTCAGACAGGGGGCACATACCGGGACCCCTCAGACAGGGAGTACCCGTGCCCCACACCACTCCAGGGAAGGAGAGGAGGGGACACCTTACTTGCCTCTCCAGCGAAATGCGTGGGTAAAGCTCCCAGACAGATTCTCCTCACCACTGAAGGGGGGGGCTGTCGGCCATGAGGAACACTGACACAGGCCGAGACCTGGTCGTATGCGACCTTGCAAGATCTTTAACTCACAGGGCAAGCCCCTGTCCAGTGGGGCTATGTCGCAGCTGACCTAGTGCATAGCTGCGGTCTGCACAAGCTCGCTGGCTAGACTAGGGTGACCACTGGATCAGGTGTCCAGCCCTTCGCCCAGCCCGGCAGTTGATTGTAAATCTCACCAGGAAAAAATCCAGGAAAAGAGAAAATAACCAAAAAAATTCCCAGGACTAGAGATCCCAGCAGGGAACTAGGTCGTTACTCCGGACTAGGCAGAAACAAACTGAATACCTAGAGCAGGGAGAGGGCGTAGCCAGGTGGTGTTTTTTGTTCTGCCTAGTCCTACTCCTATGGAGGCGATATAACCCTATGGTTCTGAATAAAGAAGGCTGTGTCTGTCAATGAACAAATGAGAAATAGGACTTTAACATTATAATGACATGTAAATGTAAAGCTTTCTACATCAGAAATACTTGTAGGCCCTTTTGGAAGCGAATAAGGGACTATGGGGTTGATTTACTAAAAGAAAATCCACTCTGCACTACAAGTGCACTTGAAAGTGCAGTCGCTATTGATCGCTGTAGATCTGAGGGGAAGCTTTGAAATTAGGGGAAGCTCTGCTGATTTTATCATCCAATCATGTGGAAGCAGAAATGCTGTTTTTATTTTCTTTGCATTACCCCCCTCAGATCTACAGCGAATGCACTTGAAAGTGCACTTGTAGTGCAAAGTGGATTTGCCTCTCGTAAATAACCCCCTATGTGTCCATCTGATCAGAAATGGCAAAATTGAGTCAGCTATTAGCAGGCATGTAGGGCTCCATCATAGCTTTGATTTATTAGTGTTACAATTTTTTGCATAGAAACATGTCCCAGCCTCAGAAAAAGGAAGGAACATTGACCTTCAGCTACTCCGGTTAGAGACTAAATAGATAAATGATCTAATGACATATGGTTGAAGTATCACTGGGGGTCGCAGAGGTGGAGTGACAATTTATGAATTTTACCTCCTCGTCTGCACCCCACTATGTGGTTTGCATCCCTTTTTACATCAGACAAGAGGGCCCTCTTGCACTAAACTAGTGTTGAATGTATATTTGCCCATGCTACTTTTCTCTCTTACCCATTTTGTACACATTCCCTTCTTTTTACTATTCATAATTTAGGTAATTGTAATATTAATGTGTAGCAATATCAATATGGAGAGATGCATACATATATGCAAATATACCGTATTTATCGGCGTATACCGCGCACTTTTTTCCCCTTAAAATCAGGGGAAAATCATGGGTGCGCGATATACGCCGATCCCGCGCTGTGTTTGAACGCCGCCGAGCGCAGTACACTCGGCCAGGCTCGGCTCCCCTCACGGTCATGCCCTGTGCCGCCTCCTAGCCTTTATGCGAGAGGAGCCGAGCGCGGCCGAGTGTACTGCGCTCGGTATAGGTCGGCGGCAGCGTTCAAACACAGCGCAAAAAGCGGGGATCGACTTTAAAAACAGCGCGGGAGAAGCGGGGAGGACACCACCAAGGCCGCAGACTGACGCCGGACTGGACAAGGCCGCCGATGGACGCCGGGCAAGACACCAACGAGGGGCATTCAAACTAAGTATTTTCTTTCTTTCCTGAAATTTCCCTTCCAGGTTGGGGGTGCGCGCTATACGCCGGGGCGCGCTATATGAAGATAAATACGGTACTTCAAGCATGGGAGCCTGGAATGGTTCGGTCCCTGACAGGATGGTTTGATAGGGAGTGCGGTGTATCTGCCCAGTGGTAGGCATGATACCATTGCTCCCCTCCCCTCCCCCCCCCCCCCCATATACATTGACTGTATGTACTGCTTATTCATTTATTTTTTTAAGAGCTTTCTCTTCTCCTTTATATATCTTTCTTTATTATTTTTCTTATATATACACACACACACATATATATATATATATATATATATATATATATATATATATATATATATATATATATATATATATATATATATATATATATATATATATATATATATATATATATATATATATATATATATATATATATATATATATATATATATATTACACACACACACATATATATACATATACACACACACACACACACACACACACACATATATACATACATATACACACACACAATTTTATTTTATTTTTTATTTCCCATTTTCTTTCTTTCTCTTTATTATTTATTTAAATTACCATATGTTTTTCTCATTTCCTTTTCCCTCACTTCCTTGTTTTTCTTTTTCCCCGATTTCTCTTTTTTTGCTTGCTTCAGTTTATTTACTCTTTACTTTAATTTTCATTGTGCTTTTTGTGTTTCACGTGTGTTTGCATGCTGTCTGCTTGGTAGTTTGCATGGGAGGTATAGCAGCATGTGCGGGCAGTGATAAATGGCTTCGAGCATCGTTTCGATTTCGACCGGAAGTACATCGGGAGACTTCTTGCTACACATGTCCCTCCATCTCCGGGCATGCGTGGCTATGATTGGACTGACGTGCAGGACCGGGGACATACCCGCCCACATTCTCCGACAGGAAATACCCGCCCACATTCTCCGACAGCCAGCGCGGTGGCTTAAATATAAGAGGTGGTAAGACAATCCAAGTGGACGTCTTACTCAATGGGGAGCACTGGAGGGTATAGCCAAGACCGGGACAGAAGTAGCCCATTTAAATGTTTTACATATAACGTTAGTGTTCTTCCCTACTTTATACCAAACTTTGGAGACTGGGAGGTGGTGTTTTATACCCCTCCTGTGTGCTCTTATCTATACATACTCAGAGGTGAGGAATTACCTTTTTATTATAGCATATGCTGTTGTCGCCGTTTCTTTTTAGAGAATAGCGATATATGAAAAGGTGGATCTACTTAGGTCTGCATAGTGCCATTCAAGTTTTGAACTGGGAGCCATTTGCTTTGTCCCCCTACCTCCTTATCACCATCGTTTCTAAAGTTCTTCTAAGGGTAGTATTTTATTGGCATTGTAACAATAAATATACATTGCCATATTCATTACTACTATACATTCTATGGCTGTTCTCATGTGATTATTATTTTTGTGCAATTTGCATGTATGCAAAGGCTTAGGCCGATACGTATTCTTCTACATATTTTTCGTAAAAAAAAAAAAAATTCGCAATAAGCGTTTATTGATTGGGCAAAAGTCATAGCGTCTACAAAATAGGGCATAGTTTTATGGCATTTTTATTAATATTTTATTTTTTACTAGTAATGGCGGAGATCAGCGATTTTTATTGGCACTGCGACCTTATGGCGGACACATTTTTGGGACCATTGGCATTTTTATAGCGATCAGTGCTATAAAAATGCCACTGGCAGGGAAGGGGTTAATTATGTTTCCTGTGTGTGTTCTAACTGAAGGGGGGGTGGGACTGACTTGGGGAAATGACAGATCGCTGTTCATACATTGTATGAACAGATGATCAGGCATTTCTCCCCCTGACAGGACCAGGAGCTGTATGTTTACACACACAGCTCCCGGTTCTCGCTCTGTAACGAGCGATCACGGGTGCCCGGCGGTGATCGGGCACGCGCGCCAAGACTAGGGGTGAGTGGGGGGCGAGCGCCTCTATTTGCTGAATTGCGAGATGAAATATAGCTACGTGATCTCGCGCAGCCGAGCCGACCTGCTGCTGTATAACTGCGGCGGCTGGTCGGCAAACAGTTAAAGCATAATGTTTTCATCTCCATGTTTGACAGCCGGGATAGTGTTCTTGGGGTCATAGGCAGCATTTCTCCTCCTTCAAACAGAGCGAGTTGAGTTGATGCCAAAGAGCTTGATTTTGGTCTCATCAGACCACAACACTTTCACATAGTTCTCCTCTAAATCATTCAGATGTTCATTAGCAAACTTAAGACCGGCCTGTACATGTCCTTCATGGTGTAGTGTGTTACCAATTGACTATGGTCCCAGCTAACTTGAGATCATTGACAAAATTCTCCCATGTAGTTCTGGGCCGATTCCTCGCCATTCTCGGGATCATTGAAACTCTACGAGGCGAGATCTTGCATGGAGCCCCAGACTGAGGGAGATTGACAATTATTTTGTATTATTTTGTGTTTCTTCCATTTGCAAATAATCGCACCAAGTTGCTTGGCGACGGTCTTGCAGCCCACTCCAGCCTTGTGTATGTCTACAATCTTGTCCCTGACATCCTTGGACAGCTCTTTGGGCTTGGCCATGGTCGAGAGATTGGAATCTGATTGATTGCTTCTGTGGACAGGTGTCTTTTATACAGGTAACAAGCCGAGATTAGGAGCACTCCATTTAAGAGTGCGCTCCTAATCTCAGCTCGTTCCCGGTATAGAAGACACCTGGGAGCCAGAAATCTTGCAGATAGGGGATCAGATAATTATTTCGCTCATTAAAATGCAAATCAATTTATAACTTTTTTTTAAATGCCCTTTTCTGTTTCTCACTGTTAAAATAAACCTACCTTTAAAATTATAGACTGATCATTTCTTTGAAAGTGAGCAAACATACAAAATCAGCAGGGGATCAAATACTTTTTCCCTCACTGTGAGTACTCATTCATTAGAGAAACATTTTCTCTTTTTTGTAATGTAACGCTGTAGAAGATTATCATGATGATGATACATGTATTGTCTGTATATGTGCATGCATGTTACATATTTTAAAATATATTTCAGCATTATAATATATCTCCCAGTACCAATAGGATCTCCTGAAAAAGCTTTTGGCGAAATGCGTAGCGATTTCTTTGGGTTACGATACTCTGATTCCTACGTCTGGCCCTACATATGGTGTGTGTATATAACCATTTATATCCATACTACTATTTATTGATAGTGGGCCATTCAGATCGGTTTCTGTGTATGTTTAGATGTCATTCATGATAGAAGATGATCAGCATTTGTAGGATTTGTTACAGTTTTATGGAGATTTTAAACATGTTGTTTAAATAAACTTTTTATTTTTTTATATATACCCTTTCCTTCCTACTTGGGATTATAAGTGGCAACCATTAAAGCCCTATTTTCTGTTTTTGTATGTTTTTTATGAATGTGGCGCCACAATGTACAAGCTATGTCTTTATATTCTACTTAATATATGCTTTTTCCATGCAGAAATGTCTCAGCTATCCCCGAAAGATATTCGGATTATCATCATGTCACGGTGATCCTGAATTAGACAAGACAACATGTCAATATCATCTAAGAGATATAACCAGCTCACCTCAGCTCACATTTGATTTGCACCCAGCCTGGGCTCCTCAGAAAAGACCATGGCTGATACCACTTCTCCACTGTCTGCAAGCTAGAACAGAGCACCTCAAGCCACAGATGGATCCCTTGCTCACTATAGTTTTAAAGACAGAAAAAAAAATATGTTTGTCATCCTAGAATTTGTTAACACATGTTTACAAACACTGAACAAATACAAACCAAACTAAACTAAAGAATACATAGTGGCGATAGGGAAAGCTAGAAGGAAATGCAACGGTTTATCAGAGCAATATGGCGAGAACTGTTAACATCTACTTCAAGGCATGGGGAGCTGCAGGGGACAACTGAAAACTTGGAGGGGGGTTATCCAATAAATAAGAGACACCAGTGTAAAAAAAAGTATCTTAGAAGAAAAAAAACGGTTTGAGTCTGTAAAAGATTTGAGACTGTGGCGGAGGTTCCCCTTCCAGCAGGACAACCCTTAACATACAGCCAAAAGCTGGAATGAAATGGTTTAGATCAAATCATATTCATGTATTAGAATAGCCCAGTCAAAATCCAGACCTAAATACAATTGAGAATTTGTGGCAAGACTTGAAAAGTGCGGTTCACAGATGCTCTCCATCCAATTTGACCGAGCTTGAGCTGTTTTGCAAAGAATGGGCAAAGATTTTGCTCTCTAGATGTGCAAAGCTGGTAGAGACATACCCAAAAAGACTTTACAGGTGTATTTGCAGCGAAAGGTGGTTCTACAAAGTATTGTACACCACACTTTTCAGATTATTTGCAAAACATTTAAAAAAACATTTATCATTTTCCTTTCACTTCACAATTATGTGCCACTTTGTGTTGGTCTATCACATAAAATCCCAATAAAATACATTTACCTTTTTGGGTTGCAACATGACAAAATGTGAAAAATTTCAAGGGGTATGAATACCTTTTCAAGGCACTGTATCTAATGATATATACAACACAAGGATTCGTGAAGCACCAGAAATTAAGTCAACAAATATTGGTCACTGTAGACATAATTTATCTGTGTGATGACTGTTAGTGCAAACACACTTCAGCAATTAAAGACATACTACATTTTTGCAAAAGAGGACTAAATACACAGGCTTTTTGCATTTACCATGAAATCTGTTTCTTGAAGTTTATCAAGGGACACAGAAGCAGATGAAAAAAAAAAAGCTGTCAGCCTATCAGGTAAACCTCTCCCCACTACCATGATGCTTCAGTTTTTAAGAAAGCAATATAGGAGTAAATCTCAAAACACAGAGGGGTAGCACCTGTGTCCCTTATTGAATTGCAAGAAAAATACTGCTAGCACAAAAAAAAAAAAAAAAAGAATTATTGACTTACCTGCACATTTCATATCTTGGAGAAACAGAATACAGGCAAAGTATTCATAGACCCTGGGTTATAGAATCGTACCTTCAAGTACCCTGGGTTAAAGAATCTTTCAACCAAAAGCTACATTCCCTGGGCTACAGAGGTCTGGTACTGAAATGCCCAGGAAACTCTAACTAATCTAATGGAATGGGCACGTTAAAGATCAGGAGATTTCTTATCCATCTGGCAATGGTGTTCCTTGTGAAGTCCTGGAGTCAAGACAAATAAGAAATCTGTCTGTCTAATCGAAGCACTAGCTTTGTGGTAGACTAATGGCTTTGACTATGTCCAGACAATGAAGAGAGATTTTCTTTGGATGCTTTGAAGCAAGGCATAAGGATGGCAGAACTATGGGCCAAATCCACAGCCAGCGGCGCAAAATAAGTTTTTACTAACTTATGTCATTTAAGTTACGGCGCCCTAAGTTGGTGTCGTAATTGCCGTATCCACAGCGCATTTGCGCCCAAAAGTGCGCCTGCCGTAACGTAAATACAGAGGCGTAAGGCGGGGTTATGGCAAGTGGGAAGGAAGTGGGCGTGCTTCATTGTAATGAGCCGTGACCCCATGCAAATGAAGGTCCGGCCGTACTGCGCATGCGCGCACGAATCTGCTGCTCACTGCGCATGTGCAGAACTTTGCTTGGCGCAATCAGTGAGATAGGTAAAAGGCCAAGTGTACTTAGTTTGAGGATCGCACTGTGCTTAACTAGCTCCAGTCAAACACACTTCATTTGCAAAAGTATTTCCCTGTGTTCCCTTCCATGAGCAATTTGCTTCTGCTCTTAGTTTGTCAGTGTTTGTTGGTAAGTTGTGTTTGATAGAGAAGTGTTGGAGGAGTAGTAGATAGTAGTTGTTGTTTGTTTGTGATAAGTGTAATTTTTGTTTGATTGTTTTTGGTAATTTTTTTTTGTTCTGCTTGGATTTTGTGTTTGGTTTTTGTGTGTTTGTATTTGACTTTGTAGTAGCTGTCTGCTTGTGTGTGTATTTTTGTGTGTTTGTCCTGTTTGGCTTCTTGTTGCTGGGTGGTGTCTGTGATGGCCCCCAAACGCAGGAAGCTGAATTTTTCACATGTTGAAAAGCAAATCCTAGCCAGGTATGTCATACAATATGGAAGATATCTACATGGGCCTGATAGCCGGAACACCTCCCCGGCCCAAAGGAAGAGGATATATGCCAAAATCACAGATCACATAAATGCGGCGGGGGGAGGGGAGACGAGGACCCCCGCTGGCATTAAGAAAAAGATCAATGATCTGAGGAGCGTGGTCCGCAATAAGGTGGCCAAGCTCACTGCGCATAGGAGGGGCACTGGAGGAGGGGGACCATGCCCCATCCGGCTGACTGAGGAGGAATGGGCAGTGGCCCGGTGTTTCGAGCCAGAGCAGGTGGTGGGCCTGCCTGGTTATCAGTCTGATGTTCCTGTGAGGCCAGGTAAGGTTTTTTTTTTGTTTTTTTGGTGATTAGCATGTGTGGGTGGGGGAAGGGAACATGTGGCAAGTGTGTGGATCCTCAAACCTGTGATTGTTTGGTGTCTTCCACAGATGACCAGGAGATTGCTGGGCCATCAGGCCAGGCTGCTGCACCACCCCAAAGACAGGAGGCTGCTGAGGAGTCCCCAGGGGAGGGGAGTGGCCAAACCTCCCCTCATGAGGAGGCTGAGGGGGAGGAGGATGAGGGGGAGGAGGATGAGGGGGAGGAGGAAGAAGATCTCCAGATTGGCCGGGAAATCATTATTGCCACAGATCTGATGACCTTTGATGATACCCTTGAGGCTAGCCTTGAGGCTCCCCTTGAGGCTACCCCAGAGGCTCCCCTTGAGGCTCCCCTTGAGGCTACCCCAGAGGATCCCCCAGAGGCTGGCACCAGTCAGGCCACCATCAGGGGTAGCCCCTCCCACTCCTCCCACAACATGCCGCAACCCACAAGGGTCACTCTATCCCCTCCTACCTGGCCACAAGCCTCAGGGGCAGGCAGGATGGCGACCCAGGACACCAGGGTGGGGTCTGAGCATATGCCGGCCAGTCTGCTGAGGGACAATGCCAAGCAGACCCGCAGTCTGGGTGACATCAAAAAAACTATGGCCAAGATGGAGCACAGCCTGGATGTAATGAGGGAGTCACTCAGTGATGTGGCCACCAATTCATTGGGTGTCATCACCTGTTTGTGGTCCCTGCATACCGCCACAACAGGCGTGGGCCAGGAGGTGACTGCCCTCACCCGGGCTGTGCAGGACAACACCCGGGCTGTGCAGAAGAACACCCGGGCTGGCCAGGCCAATACGGCTGCCATCACTGCCTGCCTGACCAGGATAGCAGTGGCCTTGGAGGGCAGGCCAGCCGGAGGTCAGACACCAGGGGAGGCTCCTCCCTCCCCTGTTCCCCCCCCCAATGAAGATACTCCCTCCCCTGCTCCCCCCCCCAATGAAGATACTCCCTCCCCTGCTCCCCCCCCCGTGAAGATCCTCCAGGTGGCCGTGGCCGTGCCCGTGCCCGTGCCCCTGCCCGTGGGCAGCCTAGACGGAGCACTCGCCGCCGGACTTAAATACCAGGGGTACTTTATTTTTTTGATTTTTTGATTTAAAACTTTTGGTTATTATACTGTACTTATGATTTGCTTTATGTGTGTGAATGATGTGTGAATGTGGGGGGGTGGCATTCCTGACAAAATAAGGGTGTCCCCCTCAGTTTTGGTGGAGAAGGGATCCCCAGGACCAGGGAAAAGTCATCCTAGGTTCCTGAATGGTGTATGAATGCACAGTGACATAATTGGAGCCGTGGCGGGGCGTTACTGCTCCCAAGTACCAAAGGGGGGGGGGGGTACTTGGATCTAATCCAATTCGATGTGCATGTGATGTGTTTGTGCTAGGGACCACAGTGGTGTGCATTCATGCATTCTCATTGTGACATAAATCATGTGCGTTTCCAGAGACAAAAACATTCTCAATGTGTCATTAAACATGTGCGTTTACTGTGCAAAGCAACATTCTCATTGTCACATAATTCATGTGCGTTTGCAGTGAAAACAAATAATAACATTGTCACATAATTCATGTGCGTTTGCATCGGAAAAAAAAAATAACATTGTGACATTTTTTCTGGCCATTTACTGAGAAAATATGCCTTCTGCCAGGCGTCTCCTGGCTACTGTGCCCTCAGTAGACCGGGTAGAGTGGGCTAGGGGGGGATTGCCTGGGTGGGGGGTCAGGTCAGCACGCAAGTTAATCTCCAGTCCCCTTCTCGTTGCAAAGTTATGAAGAATGCAACAAGCCCCTATTATTTGGCACACAAAGTCTGGGGAATACAGCAGTGTACCCCCTGTCTTGTCCAGGCATCTGAAGCGGGACTTCAGCAGGCCAAAAGTACGCTCCACTACTGCCCGGGTGAGAATATGAGCCTCGTTGTAGCGTTGCTCTCCTGGGGTTTGGGGGTTCCGGAATGGGGTCATCATGTGAGGGCCCAGGGCATATCCAGAGTCACCTGGAAGGCAAAAGACAGGAGGATATTAGTCATGCATGTGCCCCATGTGATGTCTGCATCATGGGGGGGGACATACCTGACACACATGTCACTCACCAACCAGCCAGCTGTCTCCATACACGTTCTGCTCCAATTCACGTGCTATGTTGGTCTGCCTAAAGATGTAGCTGTCATGGCACGAACCTGGAAATTTGGCACAGACATGCCAGATGAGGCCATGGGCATCCACGATTACCTGGACATTGATTGAATGCCAGTTTTTTCGATTCCTGAACAGGTGCTCTGTATCATGGGGGGGCTGTAGTGCCACATGGGTACAGTCAATGGCCCCGATGGTCCGTGGGAATCGTGCAATCTGATAGAAATCAGCCATGCTCTTCATTCGCTGGTCCTCCTGGGTGGGCTTTTCAAATTGACTGCCCATGCGTCTCAGTATTGCAGGGACAACCTGGTGCACACACCTGCTCATCGAGGACTGTACCATCCCAGCCAGACCTCCACATGTTCTCTGAAAAGACCCAGTGGCCAGAAAATGCAGGGTGGCCATAACTTTAATATGAGCTGGCAGGGCATGGGATCGTTGGGTTGGGGTGTTCAGATCATCCTGCAGGATCCTGGTTAAGTCCAGGATGGCTTCCTGGTTTAATCTGAAGTGGCCAATGACCTCAGACGCAGTCATGCCAAAGAGATCTTGGCGTGGCCGGTAGATCCTCTCCTGTGCCCTCCTCCTCCTCCTCTGTGCCCTCCTCCTTCTCTGCGCCTGTAAAGTGGCGAGTGCCGTTATTATCATTGATGGCCCAGGCATTTTGGCAGTCACAATGAAGTGTTGGCAGCTCTTCCGAAATCGTGTTGCTTCAACAGACCTTTACAGGGCTGGTGTAAAATTAGGGCTGCTTTTATAAAGTCTAATTTTGCTCCAGAAAACTAACAGGTGCGCACAGGGCGTTATCTACGGCGCACAGGGCGTAATCTACGGCGCACACACTTAATTTTGAGGATCGCCCTATCTCCCTCATTTGCATCTTTGCCTATCAAATAAAGCGGCGTGACTAGCGTAATTTGCGTCAGAGGATGCGCCAGAGTAATTATTTTAAGTAGGACGTAAAAACCGGATTTTTCGTTTTGAGGATCGGGCGCAAAGATACGCACGGAGTAAAATTAGAAATCTCGAGTTAAGTCGGCGCATCTGCTTTGTGGATTTGCCCCTATGTTCTCAATGAAGTAGAAGACTGATACAAACCTTGGAAAAAAGGATGGCCTGTAGGTAGGACAACCTTATCTTTGTGACCTATGAGGAACAGCCCTTTACAGGAGAGAGCCACTCACTCACAGACACGTCTGACTGATGTGAGAGCCTCCAAAAAAAAGCTACTTTGCAGGAGAAGTGATCTAAGGGAATATTCCTAATGGGTTCAAAGGGTGGTTTCTGTAGGGCAGAGGGAATCAAGTTGACATCCCAAGGAAGCACATGGTGCTTATAGCCAGATACACCTTGAACAAACAAGCTTTAGTCCTTTCAGAGTGAAGGCACAGAGCAATCCATCTCTGGTAAGGATGAGCCAAACACCCCCCGATTCGGTTTGCACCAGAACTTGCGAACAGGCAAAAAAAGTGTTCGAAAACGCGTTAAGACCACTTAAGACCCGGACCAATATGCAGGTAAAGGACCAGGCCCCTTTTTGCGATTCGGCACTGCGTCGCTTTAACTGACGGTCATGCGACGTGGCTCCCAAACAAAATTGGCGTCCTTTTTTTCCCCTCATATAGAGCTTTCTTTTGGTGGTATTTGATGACCTCTGCGGTTTTTATTTTTTGCGCTATAAACAAAAATAGAGCGTCAATTTTGAAAAAAAAAATGCAATATTTTTTACTTTTTGCTATAATAAAAATCCCCCAAAAATACATAAAAAATATATTTTTTTCCCTCAGTTTAGGCCGATACGTATTCTTCTACCTATTTTTGGTAAAAAAAAAAAAAAAATCGCAATAGGCGATCAATCAATGACAGCGCCACTGTGAAGAACGGGGAAGGTTCTTCAGCGGTGATTGGGTCACGGAGCTTCGGACCCACGACTGGGCATTTAACAATCACGTACAAGTACCTGATTTTGGTTAAAGACTATGGGACACGAACATGAAAAATCAAAAGTGCTCATTTTAAAGGCTTATATGCAAGGTACTGTCATAAAAAAGTGTTTGGGAACCTGGGTCCTGCCCCAGGGGACATGTATCAATGCAAAAAAAAAGTTTTAAAAATTGAATTTTTTTCGGGAGCAGTGATTTTAATAATGCTTAAAGTGAAACAATAAAAGTGAAATATTCCTTTAAATTTCGTAACTGGGGGGTGTCTATAGTATGCATGTAAAGTGGCACATTTTTCCTGTGTTTAGAACAGTCCCGCAGCAAAATTACATTTCTAAAACTACTTGCGGCTGTAATGAATTAAAAAAATTGGAAAAACACTGCGCTAAACCAGAGATAGTGGAAATGCTGATAGTACCAAAAAATATAGATACATATATTGGAAAAAAGTGAGGTACAGCGCAAAACCAATATACATGAAAATTCTGTAATGAGTTGTTGGGTCTCGACAAAACTCATTGAAAAAAAACGGCATGGGTCCCCCCCCCCCCCCCAGTCCATTACTAGGCCCTTTGGTGAAAGAATGACATTAAATAAAAAATAAAGTAATTTTTTTGATGTAGGGCAGCGGTTCTCAACCTTCTAGTGCCGTGACCCCTTGATAAAATTTACCAAGCTGTGGGGACCCCCAACAGTAAAATTATTTTGTAGCGTGGGTTGTCGGCACCCAAGGCAAGACAAGTAATTTGTGCCCCTAACCCACGAACATTTGGCGCTCCCTGAGTCCCTTTCCACTCGTACAGTATTAAATCCCATTATGCTACATTTTAGGATGTACCACTTGTTCTCTTTGTTCTCCTTTCTTTCCCTTTTATCTCTCTATCCTAATTTTTTTCCCCCATCACTCTCTCTAGCAGTCTTTCTTGTTGTTCAATGGCAACTATAATCACAGGTAGTGTTACTCACTGTGTCTCCGACTTTGTGGTGTCTCGCAGCAGTGACACCTATGCCGAAATCAGGAGATAGGGTCTCCTCCAGCCCCTCCCACTTCATTCTTTACCAGTCAGCTGATCTCTAGTCTCTGCCCCTCAGCCATGCCATGAACTAAGTGGGTGGCTGTGAAGAGGCTGAGTGGGCGGCCACAGACTCCAGGTCCTGCTGGCAGGTTGCAAAAAGACTAGGAGAGCGGTGCGGGCTTCAGAAACAGCCCAGGATTCAATGACCCCTGGAAAATCGTCATTTGACCCCCGAGGGGTTCCCGACCCCCAGGTTGAGAACCACTGATGTAGGGGATGGCAAGTGAAACCACAATGCACAGTTCTCTGCAGTGGTCAAGTCCTGGGGAAAAAAGTGTGGGAACTCCCACCCAAGATCCACTCCCCCCACCAAAAAAAAGAAATTATACGCTCATATGCATAATTATTAAACCGCAAGTTCTTTCTAAATCCCGTGATAACTTGCGGCAGACCTCCGCAATGTCTCCTGGGAACAATGACAAAAGCTCCAAGGAGACATTGCGGCATCGAGGAAGTGACGGAATACCCGCACACTACCCAATGAATCCATATACAGGAAGCGGCCAGTAACATAAAGGATTACTAAGGTTCGCCTGCCCCTGACAGTGACTCGAGCTAGGCATCACCGCTAAGTGAAGGATTGGCTTGGGCGGCTCGGCTGCTCTAGTCCTGCAAAGGGAACAGAGTTCCTGCTGTGAAAAAAGTGCAGGAACTCCATTCCCACGCGTTCCCGCAGGACTTGAGCCCTGGTTCTCTGTCATGGTGTCATGTGGGACTTCCATTTTCCTTTTACAAAGACATTCTAACACTTTCAGGAGTTTCAGACACATAAGATTTTGTATATAGGGAAGCTTTAACACATCAGACTTTAAAGCCATGGATAATGGCACAAGTACTGATGCTTTTCTTTGCGGGCTTAGCTTCTTTTTAGGATTCTGAAATTGCAACAGAGCATTAACACATAATTATATATTGATTGCATTAACACTTTTTGGAAACTACAAAATAAAATAAGTATAATAAACTATCCTGATGACACTACCTACGCAAAGAGAAGAATGCCTCAGAGTCAACTAATTATATAAATAAAGCCAAATGTGTATAAACGAAACCCAACAAATCAGAATTCTGAATGTCTACCTGGAAAGGCAATATTTATTTTACAAAAAGCTTTATTGGCATAAAATCCAACATATAACAACAATTTGGAAATGCAATATTTATATGCAAGACAAAGCACATTAGAGTTTGTGAATATTTCCTACTGCATTTATGTACAATGATTTCCATAAATTAAACTTACTTCAGTCCAATACAAATAAGAGAGCGCAATTTGACATCCATCTGTGCATGAGCTGCATCGTGACTCACATTTACAGACTGTACGCCCTATAAAAAAAAAAAAAGTAACAGAAAATAAAAAGATTTTCCTTATCAAAAGTACAAATAAAAAGACCTATATAATTTTATAGGAAACAAGGTGGTAAAGAAGGAGGGTAAAGAAAAGAGGAAGTTGGTACATCAAAAGGTTTTGCAAGAGCCCTACTTAAACAGGCACCCATTGCCAGGATATATTCATAACAGTCAATAAATGTAGAAAATTCCTGTTTCTGCAGGCACTGTGTAAAAAAGAGCAGCTTTTGAGCAGTTTTTTTTTTTTTTTTGCTTCTAGAAGCAAATAGTGTTATCCTATGTGGCAGAGCACACCATTTTAGTCTAGAAGTATTTTCAAAGCTTAAAGGATCACTAAAGGAAAACAATTGTTTTGCTGAAATTACTGTTTTCAGGGTATAGAGACATAATAGTTAACTGATTCCTATTAAAAACGATTAAAAATAGATAATAATCAATCATATAATGTGCCTCTTAGATGCAAAAACGAAACTGAAAGTAGTTTAGTCTTTGTATGTTATTTTATGCCTCCGTGCTGGACAGTGCCATAGAGAGTCATGGCTAGGAAAACGAAACTAAACTCTCCCATGACTTTTTTCATACAGAGCCAGACAACCAGGAAGTGTCCAGAACAGAGCAGTTTTACAGCAACATCAGAGCAAAAACGAGCAATGAGGACATGAAACCAGGACGGCAGTAAGGTAAAGGAAGCTATTTAGCGAAAAAAAAAAAAAAAAAAATCCTTTAGTGACCCTTTAAGCCTCTAGGAGCAGAAAGGGACTTTTCTTTTTTGGGAGCAATTTGCCTGCTTTGACAGGGAGCATGGTAAAATGAGCTGGCATAGACAATGACTTCAGTGCTTCTGCTGTGAACCTGGCTAGAACTCTGACTACTTTGTCTACTTTAATCTGTGGCTTTTATTTGGCACACTGTTTTAATACAGTATAAACCCAGTTTTTTTTTTTTACTTAAAAAAAAAAAAAAGTAGTATATCTAAAACGAATAGTGCATTGTTTTCTGTTCCCTTTATCTGATCCTGCGAATAACGCACATTTCCTATCCCTTTGTGTCTACCTTCATTTCGGCTTCATGCTCCATTAAAGCCGGTATGCATGGACCCTGAATTTATAGCGGCAGCAATGGTTGTCACACACTTCAATACAGGGCTTTTATACCCACCTTCATACCCGGCCTATTCTGGCACTTCTCTCCTACATGTACAAATCATCATTCTTTTGCTAGAAAATTACTCGGAACCACCAAACATTATGTATGTTTTTTAGCAGACACCCTAGGGAATAAAATGGCGGTCATTGCAACTTTTTATCTTGCACGGTATTTGCGCAATAATTTTTCAAATGCCTTTTTTTTGGAAAAAAAATCGTTTAATGAATTAAAAAATAACAAAACAGAAAAGTTAGCCCAATTTTTGTGTAAAATATGAAAGATGATGTTACGCCGAGTAAATATATACCTAAAATGTCATGCTTTAAAATTGCGCACACTCATGGAATGGCGCCAAACTTCGTTACTTAAAAATCTCCATAGGCAACGCTTTTAAAAAGTTTACAGGTTACCAGTTTAGAGTTACAGAGGAGGTCTAGTGCTAGAATTGTTGCACATGCTCTAACGCACGCGGCGATACCTCACATTTGTGGTTTGAACAACGTTTACATATGTGAGCGGGACTTATGCCTGTGTTTGCTTCTGCGGGCGAGCTACCGGGGAGAGGGGCGTTTTAATTTTTTTATTATTTCTTTTTTTTTACTTATATTTTTTTTTTTTATTGCTTTTATTCCTATTACAAGGAATGTAAACATCCCTTGTAATAGGAATAGTGTGTGACAGGTCCTCTTTAAAGGAGAGATGCGCAGTCAATGAGACCCCACAACTCTCCTCCAGGCTGGAAAGCATAAGATCGTGAAAAAAAAATTCAGAGATCTTATGCTTACTAGCCGCAATTGCGTCTTTGTTTACTTACGGGTACCCGGGCGTGACGTCATCACATCGCGCCCGGGCCTCCGACGGTCATAGAGATGACTGGTGACCATCTGGTCACCAGTCACCTCTATGCTTCCTATCCGGCGATCCTTTCTCCGAGAAGCACCGGGTGGCGGCGGGATGTCCCCTCCCGCCGCCTATAAGAATCGTTCTTATGGTGCACAGGATCGCCGCTGTAACAAAATGATATCTGAATGATGCCTCTAGCTGCAGGC